>NC_054470.1:1451276-1787776 GCF_017639515.1 Carcharodon carcharias
CCGAGTGCTGATGCACTCTGCTAGGAGGAGAGAGCTCTCAGTGTTGATGCACTCTGCTGGGAGGAGAGGGTTCCGAGGGTTGATGCACTCTGCTAGGAGGTGAGGGTTGCGAACGTTGATGCACTCTGCTGGGAGGAGAGGGTTCCGAATGCAGATGCACTCTGCTGGGAGGAGACGGTTCCGAGTGTTGATGCACTCTGCTAGGAGGAGAGGGCTCTGAGTTGGTGTACTCTGCTGGGAGGAGAGGGCTCTGAGTGTTGATGCACTCTGCTGGGAGGAGAGGGCTCTGCGTGTTGATACACTCTGCTAGGAGGAGAGGGCTCTGAGTGTTGATGCACTCTGCTGGAAGGTGAGGGTTCCGTGTGCCGATGCACTCTGCTAGGAGGAGATGGTTCCCATTGCTAATACACTCTGCTAGGATGGGTGGGATCTGAGTGTTGATGCACTCTGCTAGTAGGAGAGGGCTCTGAGTGCCGATGCACTTTGCTGGGAGAAGAGGGTTCGAAGTGTCAAGGCACTCTGCTAAGAGGAGAGGGTTCCGAGTGCTGATGCACTCTGCTGGGAGGAGAGGGCTCTGAGTGTTGATGCACTCTGCTGGGAGGAGAGGGTTCCGAGCGTTGATGCACTCTGCTAGGAGGAGAGGGCTCTGAGCGTTGATGCACTCTGCTAGGAGGAGAGGGTTCCGAGCATTGATGCATTCTGCTAGGAGGAGAGGGCTCTGCGGTTTGATGCACTCTGCTAGGAGGAGAGGGCTCTGATTGTTGATGCACTCTGCTGGAAGGAGAGGGTTCCGTGTGCCGATGCACTCTGCTAGGAGGAGATGGTTCCCAGTGCTAATGCACTCTCCTAGGATGGGTGGGATCTGAGTGTTGATGCACTCTGCTGGTAGGAGAGGGCTCTGAGTGTTGATGCACTCTGCTGGGAGGAGAGGGTTCCGGGTTCCGTTGCACTCTGCTTGGAAAACAGGCCTCCGATTGCCAATGCACTTTGCTGGGAGAAGAGGGTTCCAAGTGTCGAGGCACTCTGCTAAGAGGGGAGCGTTCCGAGTGTTGATGCACTCTGCTAGGTGGACTGGACTCTGAGTGTTGATGCACTCTGCTGGGAGGAGAGGGATCCGAGTGGCGATACACTCTGCTAGGAGTAGAAGGTTCCGAGTGTTGATGCACTCTGCTAGGAGGAGAGGACTCTGAGTGTTGATGCATTCTTCTGGGAGGAGAGGGTTCCGAGTGCCGATGCAAACTGCTGGGAGGAGAGGGTTCCGAGTGCTGATGCACTCTGCTAGGAGGAGAGGGCTCTGCGGGTTGATGCACTCTGGTGGAGGAGAGGTCTCTGAGTGTTGATGCACTCTGCTGGAAGGAGAGGGATCCGTGTGCCGATGCACTCTGCAAGGAGGAGGAGGTTCCCTGTGCTGATGCACTCTGCTAGGAGGGGAGGGATCTGAGTGTTGATGCACTCTGCTCGGAGGAGAGGGTTCCGACTCTTGATGCACTCTGCTAGGAGGGGAGGGATCTGAGTGTTGATGCACTCTGCTGGGAGGAGAGGGTTCCGAGTGCCGATGCACTCTGCTGTGAGGAGATGGTTCCGAGCGTTGATGCACTCTGCTAGGAGGACAGACCTCTCATTGTTGATGCACTCTGCTCGGAGGAGAGGGCTCTTAGTGTTGATGAACTCTGCTTGGAGGAGAGAGTTCCGAGCGTTGATACACTCTGCTTGGAGGAGAGAGTTCCGTGTGCCGATGCACTCTGCAAGGAGGAGAGGGTTCCCAGTGCTGATGTACTCTGCTAGGAGTGGAGGGATCTGAGTGTTGATGTACTCTGCTCGGAGGAGAGGGTTCCGATTGTTGATGCACTCTGCTAGGAGGGGAGGGATCTGATTGCTGATGCACTCTGCTGGGAGGAGATTGTTCCGAGCATCGATGCACAGTGCTAGGAGGAGAGGGCTTTGAGTGTTGATGCACTCTGCAAGGAGGAGAGGGCTCTGAGTGTCGATGCACTTTGCTGGAAGGAGCGGGTTCCGTTTGCCGATGCACTCTGCAAGGAGGAGAGGGTTCCGAGTGTTGATGTACTCTGCTGGGAGGAGAGGGTTCTGAGGGCCGATGCACTCTGCTAGGCGGAGAGGGTTCCGAGTGCTGATGCACTCTGCTGGGAGGAGAGGGCTCTGAATGTTGATGCACTCTGCTGGGAGGAGAGGGTACTATGTGCCAATGCACTCTACTAGGAGGTGAGGGTTCCGAGCTTCGATGCACTCTGCTGGGAGGAGAGGTTTCTGACCATCGATGCACTCTGCTGGGCAGAGAGGGCTCCGAGTGTTGACGCACTCTGCTGGGCAGAGACGGCTCCGATTGTTGATGCACTCTGCTGGGAGGAGAGGGTTCCGAGCATCGATGTGCTCCGCTGGAAGTAGAGGGCTCTGAGTTTTGATGCACTCTGCTAGGAGGAGAGGGTTCCGAGCGTCGATGTAATCTGCTGGGAGGAGAGGGTTCCTAGTGCTGATGCACTCTGTTAGGAGGAGAACGTTCCGAGTGTTGATGCACTCTGCTAGGAGGAGAGGGCTCGTAGTGTTGATGTACTCTGCTGGGAGGAGAGGGTTCCGAGTGCTGATGCACTCTGCTGGGAGGAGAGGGCTCTGAATGTTGATGCACTCTGCTGGGAGGAGAGGGTTCCGAGCATCGATGCACTCTGCTGGGAGGAGAGGGCTCTGAGTGTTGATGCACTCTGCTGGGAGGAGAGGGGTCCAAGCGTTGATGCCTCTGCTAGGAGGAGAGCGTTCCGAGCGTCGATGACCTCTGCTAGGAGGAGAGCGTTCCGAGTGCCGATGCACTCTGCTGGGAGGAGAGGGTTCCGAGTGCCGATGCACTCTGCTGGGAGGAGAGGGTTCCGAGTGTTGATGCACTCTGCTGGGAGTAGAAGTTTCTGAGTGTTGATGCACTTTGCTAGGAGGAGAGGAATCTGAGTGTTGATGCATTCTTCTGGGAGGAGTGGTTTCCGAGTGCCGATGCACTCTGCTGGGAGGAGAGGGTTCCGAGTCCATGCACTCTGCTGGGAGGAGAGGGCTCTGAGTGTTGATGCACTCTGCTGGGAGGAGAGTGTTCCGAGCGTTGATGCACTCTGCTAGGAGTACAGAGCTCTCAGTGTTGATGCACTCTGCAGGGAGGAGAGGGCTCTTAGTGTTGAGGTACTCTGCAAGGAGGAGAGAGTTCCGAGCATTGATGCACTCTGCTAGGAGGAGAGGGTTCCGTGTGCCGATGCACTCGGCTACGAGGAGAGGGTTCCCAGTGCTGATGTACTCTGCTAGGAGGGGAGGAATCTGAGTGTTGATGCACTCTGCTAGGAGGGGAGGGATCTGAGTGTTGATGCGCTCTGTTGGGAGGAGAGGGTTCCGAGTGTTGATGCACTCTGCTAGGAGTAGAGGGCTCTGAGTGCTGATGCACTCTGCTGGGAGGAGAGGGTTCCGAGTGTTGATGTGCTCTGCTGGGAGGAGACGGTTCCGAGTGTTGATGCACTTTGCTAGGAGGGGAGGGCTCTGAGTGTTGATGCACTCAGCTGGGAGGAGAGTGTTCCGAGCATCGATGCAATCTGCTAGGAGGAGAGGGCTCTGTGTGTTGATGCACTCTGCTGGGAGGAGAGGGTTCCGAGTGCCGATGCACTCTGCTGGGAGGAGAGGGCTCTGAATGTTGATGCACTCTGCTGGGAGGAGAGGGTACTATGTGCCAATGCACTCTCCTAGGAGGAGAGGGTTCCAAGCGTTGATGCACTCTGCTAGGAGGAGAGGGTTCCGAGTGCCGATGCACTCTGTTGGGAGGAGAGGGTTCCGAGTGCTGATGCACTCTGCTGGGAGGAGAGAGTTCCGAGCGTTGATACACTCTGCTTGGAGGAGAGAGTTCCGTGTGCCGATGCACTCTGCAAGGAGGAGAGGGTTCCCAGTGCTGATGTACTCTGCTAGGAGTGGAGGGATCTGAGTGTTGATGTACTCTGCTCGGAGGAGAGGGTTCCGATTGTTGATGCACTCTGCTAGGAGGGGAGGGATCTGATTGCTGATGCACTCTGCTGGGAGGAGATTGTTCCGAGCATCGATGCACAGTGCTAGGAGGAGAGGGCTTTGAGTGTTGATGCACTCTGCAAGGAGGAGAGGGCTCTGAGTGTCGATGCACTTTGCTGGAAGGAGCGGGTTCCGTTTGCCGATGCACTCTGCAAGGAGGAGAGGGTTCCGAGTGTTGATGTACTCTGCTGGGAGGAGAGGGTTCTGAGGGCCGATGCACTCTGCTAGGCGGAGAGGGTTCCGAGTGCTGATGCACTCTGCTGGGAGGAGAGGGCTCTGAATGTTGATGCACTCTGCTGGGAGGAGAGGGTACTTTGTGCCAATGCACTCTACTAGGAGGTGAGGGTTCCGAGCTTCGATGCACTCTGCTGGGAGGAGAGGTTTCTGACCATCGATGCACTCTGCTGGGCAGAGAGGGCTCCGAGTGTTGACACACTCTGCTGGGCAGAGACGGCTCCGATTGTTGATGCACTCTGCTGGGAGGAGAGGGTTCCGAGCATCGATGTGCTCCGCTGGAAGTAGAGGGCTCTGAGTTTTGATGCACTCTGCTAGGAGGAGAGGGTTCCGAGCGTCGATGTAATCTGCTGGGAGGAGAGGGTTCCTAGTGCTGATGCACTCTGTTAGGAGGAGAACGTTCCGAGTGTTGATGCACTCTGCTAGGAGGAGAGGGCTCGTAGTGTTGATGTACTCTGCTGGGAGGAGAGGGTTCCGAGTGCTGATGCACTCTGCTGGGAGGAGAGGGCTCTGAATGTTGATGCACTCTGCTGGGAGGAGAGGGTTCCGAGCATCGATGCACTCTGCTGGGAGGAGAGGGCTCTGAGTGTTGATGCACTCTGCTGGGAGGAGAGGGGTCCAAGCGTTGATGCCTCTGCTAGGAGGAGAGCGTTCCGAGCGTCGATGACCTCTGCTAGGAGGAGAGCGTTCCGAGTGCCGATGCACTCTGCTGGGAGGAGAGGGTTCCGAGTGCCGATGCACTCTGCTGGGAGGAGAGGGTTCCGAGTGTTGATGCACTCTGCTGGGAGTAGAAGTTTCTGAGTGTTGATGCACTTTGCTAGGAGGAGAGGAATCTGAGTGTTGATGCATTCTTCTGGGAGGAGTGGTTTCCGAGTGCCGATGCACTCTGCTGGGAGGAGAGGGTTCCGAGTCCATGCACTCTGCTGGGAGGAGAGGGCTCTGAGTGTTGATGCACTCTGCTGGGAGGAGAGTGTTCCGAGCGTTGATGCACTCTGCTAGGAGTACAGAGCTCTCAGTGTTGATGCACTCTGCAGGGAGGAGAGGGCTCTTAGTGTTGAGGTACTCTGCAAGGAGGAGAGAGTTCCGAGCATTGATGCACTCTGCTAGGAGGAGAGGGTTCCGTGTGCCGATGCACTCGGCTACGAGGAGAGGGTTCCCAGTGCTGATGTACTCTGCTAGGAGGGGAGGAATCTGAGTGTTGATGCACTCTGCTAGGAGGGGAGGGATCTGAGTGTTGATGCGCTCTGTTGGGAGGAGAGGGTTCCGAGTGTTGATGCACTCTGCTAGGAGTAGAGGGCTCTGAGTGCTGATGCACTCTGCTGGGAGGAGAGGGTTCCGAGTGTTGATGTGCTCTGCTGGGAGGAGACGGTTCCGAGTGTTGATGCACTCTGCTAGGAGGGGAGGGCTCTGAGTGTTGATGCACTCAGCTGGGAGGAGAGTGTTCCGAGCATCGATGCAATCTGCTAGGAGGAGAGGGCTCTGTGTGTTGATGCACTCTGCTGGGAGGAGAGGGTTCCGAGTGCCGATGCACTCTGCTGGGAGGAGGGGGCTCTGAGTGTTGATGTGCTCTGCTGGGAGGAGAGGGCTCTGAGTGTTGATGCACTCTGCTGGTAGGAGAGGGTTCCGAGTGCTGATGCACTCTGCTGGGAGGAGCAGGCTCGGAGTGTTGATGTACTCTGCTTGGAGGAAAGGGCTCTGAGTGTTGATGCACTCTGCTGGGAGGAGGGGCTACTGAGTGCTGATGCACTCTACTGGGAGGAGAGGGTTCCGAGTGTTGATGCACTCTGCTGGGAGGAGAGGGTTCCGAGTGTTGATGCACTCTGCTGGGAGGAGCGGGCTCGGAGTGTTGATGTACTCTGCTGGGAGGAAAGGGCTCTGAGTGTTGATGCACTCTGCTGGGAGGAGAGGGCTCCGAGCGTCGATGCACTATACTGGGCGGAGTGGGCACCGAGTGTTGATGCACTCTGCTGGGAGGAGAGGGCTCTGAGTGTTGATGCACTCTGCTCGGAGGAGAGGGTTCCGAGTGTTGATGCACTCTGCTAGGAGGGGAGGTATCTGAGTGTTGATGCACTCTGCTGGGAGGAGAGTGTTCCGAGCGTTGATGCACTCTGTTGGGAGGAGAGGGTTGCGAGTTACCGATGCACTCTGCTGGGAGTAAAGGTTTCCGAACATCGATGCACTCTGCTGGGAGGAGAGGGTTCCGAGTGTCGATTTACTCTGTAGGAGCAGAGGGTTCCGAGTGCCGATGCCCTCTGCTGGGAGGAGAGGGCTCTGAGTGTTGATGCACTCTGCTGGGAACAGAGGGTTCCGAGCATCCATGCACTCTGCTGGGAAGAGAGGGTTCCGAGGGTCGATCCACTCTGCTTGGAGAAGAGGGTTCCGAGTGTTGATGCACTCTCCTAGGAGGAGAGGGTTCCGAGTGCTGATGCACTCTGCTGTGAGGAGAGGGTTCCGAGTGCTGATGCACTCTACCGGGAGGAGAGGGTTCCGAGTGTTGATGCACTCTGCTGGGAGGAGAGGGTTCCGAGTGTTGATGCACTCTGCTGGGAGGAGGGGGCTCGGAGTGTTGATGTACTCTGCTGGGAGGAAAGGGCTCTGAGTGTTGATGCACTCTGCTGGGAGGAGAGGGTTCTGAATGCTGATGCACTCTGCTGGATGGCGAGGTCTCTGAGTGTTGATGCACTCTGCTGGGAGGAGAGGGCTCCGAGCGTCGATGCACTATACTGGGCGGAGTGGGCACCGAGTGTTGATGCACTCTGCTGGGAGGAGAGGGCTCTGAGTGTTGATGCACTCTGCTCGGAGGAGAGGGTTCCGAGTGTTGATGCACTCTGCTAGGAGGGGAGGTATCTGAGTGTTGATGCACTCTGCTGGGAGGAGAGTGTTCCAAGCGTTGATGCACTCTGTTGGGAGGAGAGGGTTCCGAGTTACCGATGCACTCTGCTGGGAGTAAAGGTTTCCGAACATCGATGCACTCTGCTGGGAGGAGAGGGTTCCGAGTGTCGATTTACTCTGTAGGAGCAGAGGGTTCCGAGTGCCGATGCCCTCTGCTGGGAGGAGAGGGCTCTGAGTGTTGATTCACTCTGCTGGGAGGAGAGGGTTCCGAGTGTTGATGCACTCTGCTGGGAACAGAGGGTTCCGAGCATCCATGCACTCTGCTGGGAAGAGAGGGTTCCGAGGGTCGATCCACTCTGCTTGGAAAAGAGGGTTCCGAGTGCCGATGCACTCTGCTGGGAGGAGAGGGCTCCGAGCGTCGATGCACTATACTGGGCGGAGTGGGCATCGAGTGTTGATGCACTCTGCTGGGAGGAGAGGGCTCTGAGTGTTGATGCACTCTGCTGGGAAGAGAGGGTTCTGAGAATACATGCACTCTGTTGGGAGGAGAGGGTTCCGAGTGTCAAGGCACTCTGCTGGGTGGAGAGGGTTCCGAGCATTGATGCACTCTGATAGGAGTAGAGGGCTCTGAGTGTTGATGCACTCTGCTGGGAGGAGACAGTTCCGAGTGTTGATGCACTCTGCTAGGAGGAGAGGGCTCTGAGTGTTGATGCACTCTGTTGGGAGGAGAGGGTTCCGAGTGTTGATGCACTCTGCTAGGAGGTGAGGGTTGCGAACGTTGATGCACTCTGCTGGGAGGAGAGGGTTCCGAGTGCAGATGCACTCTGCTGGGAGGAGACGGTTCCGAGTGTTGATGCACTCTGCTAGGAGGAGAGGGCTCTGAGTGTTGGTGTACTCTGCTGGGAGGAGAGGGCTCTGAGTGTTGATGCACTCTGCTGGGAGGAGAGGGCTCTGCGTGTTGATACACTCTGCTAGGAGGAGAGGGCTCTGAGTGTTGATGCACTCTGCTGGAAGGTGAGGGTTCCGTGTGCCGATGCACTCTGCTAGGAGGAGATGGTTCCCATTGCTAATACACTCTGCTAGGATGGGTGGGATCTGAGTGTTGATGCACTCTGCTAGTAGGAGAGGGCTCTGAGTGCCGATGCACTTTGCTGGGAGAAGAGGGTTCGAAGTGTCAAGGCACTCTGCTAAGAGGAGAGGGTTCCGAGTGCTGATGCACTCTGCTGGGAGGAGAGGGCTCTGAGTGTTGATGCACTCTGCTGGGAGGAGAGGGTTCCGAGCGTTGATGCACTCTGCTAGGAGGAGAGGGCTCTGAGCGTTGATGCACTCTGCTAGGAGGAGAGGGTTCCGAGCATTGATGCATTCTGCTAGGAGGAGAGGGCTCTGCGGTTTGATGCACTCTGCTAGGAGGAGAGGGCTCTGATTGTTGATGCACTCTGCTGGAAGGAGAGGGTTCCGTGTGCCGATGCACTCTGCTAGGAGGAGATGGTTCCCAGTGCTAATGCACTCTCCTAGGATGGGTGGGATCTGAGTGTTGATGCACTCTGCTGGTAGGAGAGGGCTCTGAGTGTTGATGCACTCTGCTGGGAGGAGAGGGTTCCGAGTTCCGTTGCACTCTGCTTGGAAAACAGGCCTCCGATTGCCAATGCACTTTGCTGGGAGAAGAGGGTTCCAAGTGTCGAGGCACTCTGCTAAGAGGGGAGGGTTCCGAGTGTTGATGCACTCTGCTAGGTGGACTGGACTCTGAGTGTTGATGCACTCTGCTGGGAGGAGAGGGATCCGAGTGGCGATACACTCTGCTAGGAGTAGAAGGTTCCGAGTGTTGATGCACTCTGCTAGGAGGAGAGGACTCTGAGTGTTGATGCATTCTTCTGGGAGGAGAGGGTTCCGAGTGCCGATGCAAACTGCTGGGAGGAGAGGGTTCCGAGTGCTGATGCACTCTGCTAGGAGGAGAGGGCTCTGCGGGTTGATGCACTCTGGTGGAGGAGAGGTCTCTGAGTGTTGATGCACTCTGCTGGAAGGAGAGGGATCCGTGTGCCGATGCACTCTGCAAGGAGGAGGAGGTTCCCTGTGCTGATGCACTCTGCTAGGAGGGGAGGGATCTGAGTGTTGATGCACTCTGCTGGGAGGAGAGGGTTCCGAGTGCCGATGCACTCTGCTGTGAGGAGATGGTTCCGAGCGTTGATGCACTCTGCTAGGAGGACAGAGCTCTCATTGTTGATGCACTCTGCTCGGAGGAGAGGGCTCTTAGTGTTGATGAACTCTGCTTGGAGGAGAGAGTTCCGAGCGTTGATACACTCTGCTTGGAGGAGAGAGTTCCGTGTGCCGATGCACTCTGCAAGGAGGAGAGGGTTCCCAGTGCTGATGTACTCTGCTAGGAGTGGAGGGATCTGAGTGTTGATGTACTCTGCTCGGAGGAGAGGGTTCCGATTGTTGATGCACTCTGCTAGGAGGGGAGGGATCTGATTGCTGATGCACTCTGCTGGGAGGAGATTGTTCCGAGCATCGATGCACAGTGCTAGGAGGAGAGGGCTTTGAGTGTTGATGCACTCTGCAAGGAGGAGAGGGCTCTGAGTGTCGATGCACTTTGCTGGAAGGAGCGGGTTCCGTTTGCCGATGCACTCTGCAAGGAGGAGAGGGTTCCGAGTGTTGATGTACTCTGCTGGGAGGAGAGGGTTCTGAGGGCCGATGCACTCTGCTAGGCGGAGAGGGTTCCGAGTGCTGATGCACTCTGCTGGGAGGAGAGGGCTCTGAATGTTGATGCACTCTGCTGGGAGGAGAGGGTACTATGTGCCAATGCACTCTACTAGGAGGTGAGGGTTCCGAGCTTCGATGCACTCTGCTGGGAGGAGAGGTTTCTGACCATCGATGCACTCTGCTGGGCAGAGAGGGCTCCGAGTGTTGACGCACTCTGCTGGGCAGAGACGGCTCCGATTGTTGATGCACTCTGCTGGGAGGAGAGGGTTCCGAGCATCGATGTGCTCCGCTGGAAGTAGAGGGCTCTGAGTTTTGATGCACTCTGCTAGGAGGAGAGGGTTCCGAGCGTCGATGTAATCTGCTGGGAGGAGAGGGTTCCTAGTGCTGATGCACTCTGTTAGGAGGAGAACGTTCCGAGTGTTGATGCACTCTGCTAGGAGGAGAGGGCTCGTAGTGTTGATGTACTCTGCTGGGAGGAGAGGGTTCCGAGTGCTGATGCACTCTGCTGGGAGGAGAGGGCTCTGAATGTTGATGCACTCTGCTGGGAGGAGAGGGTTCCGAGCATCGATGCACTCTGCTGGGAGGAGAGGGTTCCGAGTGTTGATGCACTCTGCTGGGAGTAGAAGTTTCTGAGTGTTGATGCACTTTGCTAGGAGGAGAGGAATCTGAGTGTTGATGCATTCTTCTGGGAGGAGTGGTTTCCGAGTGCCGATGCACTCTGCTGGGAGGAGAGGGTTCCGAGTCCATGCACTCTGCTGGGAGGAGAGGGCTCTGAGTGTTGATGCACTCTGCTGGGAGGAGAGTGTTCCGAGCGTTGATGCACTCTGCTAGGAGTACAGAGCTCTCAGTGTTGATGCACTCTGCAGGGAGGAGAGGGCTCTTAGTGTTGAGGTACTCTGCAAGGAGGAGAGAGTTCCGAGCATTGATGCACTCTGCTAGGAGGAGAGGGTTCCGTGTGCCGATGCACTCGGCTACGAGGAGAGGGTTCCCAGTGCTGATGTACTCTGCTAGGAGGGGAGGAATCTGAGTGTTGATGCACTCTGCTAGGAGGGGAGGGATCTGAGTGTTGATGCGCTCTGTTGGGAGGAGAGGGTTCCGAGTGTTGATGCACTCTGCTAGGAGTAGAGGGCTCTGAGTGCTGATGCACTCTGCTGGGAGGAGAGGGTTCCGAGTGTTGATGTGCTCTGCTGGGAGGAGACGGTTCCGAGTGTTGATGCACTCTGCTAGGAGGGGAGGGCTCTGAGTGTTGATGCACTCAGCTGGGAGGAGAGTGTTCCGAGCATCGATGCAATCTGCTAGGAGGAGAGGGCTCTGTGTGTTGATGCACTCTGCTGGGAGGAGAGGGTTCCGAGTGCCGATGCACTCTGCTGGGAGGAGGGGGCTCTGAGTGTTGATGTGCTCTGCTGGGAGGAGAGGGCTCTGAGTGTTGATGCACTCTGCTGGTAGGAGAGGGTTCCGAGTGCTGATGCACTCTGCTGGGAGGAGCAGGCTCGGAGTGTTGATGTACTCTGCTGGGAGGAAAGGGCTCTGAGTGTTGATGCACTCTGCTGGGAGGAGGGGCTACTGAGTGCTGATGCACTCTACTGGGAGGAGAGGGTTCCGAGTGTTGATGCACTCTGCTGGGAGGAGAGGGTTCCGAGTGTTGATGCACTCTGCTGGGAGGAGCGGGCTCGGAGTGTTGATGTACTCTGCTGGGAGGAAAGGGCTCTGAGTGTTGATGCACTCTGCTGGGAGGAGAGGGCTCCGAGTGTCGATGCACTATACTGGGCGGAGTGGGCACCGAGTGTTGATGCACTCTGCTGGGAGGAGAGGGCTCTGAGTGTTGATGCACTCTGCTCGGAGGAGAGGGTTCCGAGTGTTGATGCACTCTGCTAGGAGGGGAGGTATCTGAGTGTTGATGCACTCTGCTGGGAGGAGAGTGTTCCGAGCGTTGATGCACTCTGTTGGGAGGAGAGGGTTGCGAGTTACCGATGCACTCTGCTGGGAGTAAAGGTTTCCGAACATCAATGCACTCTGCTGGGAGGAGAGGGTTCCGAGTGTCGATTTACTCTGTAGGAGCAGAGGGTTCCGAGTGCCGATGCCCTCTGCTGGGAGGAGAGGGCTCTTAGTGTTGATGCACTCTGCTGGGAACAGAGGGTTCCGAGCATCCATGCACTCTGCTGGGAAGAGAGGGTTCCGAGGGTCGATCCACTCTGCTTGGAGAAGAGGGTTCCGAGTGTTGATGCACTCTCCTAGGAGGAGAGGGTTCCGAGTGCTGAAGCACTCTGCTGTGAGGAGAGGGTTCCGAGTGCTGATGCACTCTACCGGGAGGAGAGGGTTCCGAGTGTTGATGCACTCTGCTGGGAGGAGAGGGTTCCGAGTGTTGATGCACTCTGCTGGGAGGAGGGGGCTCGGAGTGTTGATGTACTCTGCTGGGAGGAAAGGGCTCTGAGTGTTGATGCACTCTGCTGGGAGGAGAGGGTTCTGAATGCTGATGCACTCTGCTGGATGGCGAGTCTCTGAGTGTTGATGCACTCTGCTGGGAGGAGAGGGTTCCGAGCGTCGATGCACTATACTGGGCTGGGAATAAAGGTTTCCGAACATCGATGCACTCTGCTGGGAGGAGAGGGTTCCGAGTGTCGATTTACTCTGTAGGAGCAGAGGGTTCCGAGTGCCGATGCCCTCTGCTGGGAGGAGAGGGCTCTGAGTGTTGATTCACTCTGCTGGGAGGAGAGGGTTCCGAGTGTTGATGCACTCTGCTGGGAACAGAGGGTTCCGAGCATCCATGCACTCTGCTGGGAAGAGAGGGTTCCGAGGGTCGATCCACTCTGCTTGGAAAAGAGGGTTCCGAGTGCCGATGCACTCTGCTGGGAGGAGAGGGCTCCGAGCGTCGATGCACTATACTGGGCGGAGTGGGCACCGAGTGTTGATGCACTCTGCTGGGAGGAGAGGGCTCTGAGTGTTGATGCACTCTGCTGGGAAGAGAGGGTTCTGAGAATACATGCACTCTGTTGGGAGGAGAGGGTTCCGAGTGTCAAGGCACTCTGCTGGGTGGAGAGGGTTCCGAGCATTGATGCACTCTGATAGGAGTAGAGGGCTCTGAGTGTTGATGCACTCTGCTGGGAGGAGACAGTTCCGAGTGTTGATGCACTCTGCTAGGAGGAGAGGGCTCTGAGTGTTGATGCACTCTGTTGGGAGGAGAGGGTTCCGAGTGTTGATGCACTCTGATAAGAGGAGAGGGCTCTGAGTGTTGATGCACTCTGCTGGGAGGAGACGGTTCCGAGTATTGATGCACTCTGCTGGGAGGAGAGGGCTCTGAGTGTCGATGCACTCTGCTGGAAGGAGAGGGTTCCGAGGGCCGATGCAATCTGCAAGGAGGAGAGGGTTCCGAGTGCTGATGCACTCTGCAGGGAGGAGAGGGCTCTGAATGTTGATGCACTCTCCTAGGAGGAGAGAGTACTATGTGCCAATGCACTCTGCTGGGCGGAGAGGGCTCCGAGTGTTGATGCACTCTGCTGGGAAGAGAGGGTTCCGAGTGCTGATGCCCTCTGCTGGGAGGACAGGGCTCTGAGTGTAGATGCACTCTGTTGGGAGGAGAGGGCTCTGAGTATTGATGCACTCTGCTGGGAGGAGAGGGTTCCGAGTTCTGATGCACTCTGCTGGGAAGCGAGGACTCTGAGTGTAGATGCACTCTGCAGGGAGGAGAGGGTTCTATGTGCCAATGCACTCTGCTAGGAGGAGAGGGTTCCGAGCGTCAGTGCACTCTGCTGGGCGGAGGGGCCTGTGAGTGTTGATGCACTCTTCTCGGAGGAGAGGGTTCCGAGTGTTGATGCACTCTGTCTAGGAGGGGAGGGATCTGAGTGTTGATGCACTCTGCTGGGAGGAGAGGGTTCCGAGCGTTGATGTACTCTGCTGGGAGGACACGGTTCCGAGTACCGATGCAGTCTGCTGGGAGTAAAGGTTTCTGAACATCGATGCACTCTGCTGGGAGGAGAGGGCTCTGAGTGTTGATGCACTCTGCTGGGAGGAGAGGGTTCCGAGCATCGATGCACTCTCCTGGGAGGAGAGGGTTCTGAGTGTCGACCTACTCTGTAGGAGGAGAGGGTTCCGAGTGCAGATGCACTCTGCTGGGAGGAGAGGGTTCCGAGTTTTAATGCACTCTGCTGGGAGGAGAGGGCTCTGAATGTTGATGCACTCTGCAGGGTGGAGAGGGTTCCGAGTGCTGATGCACTCTGCTGGGAGGAGAGGGTTCCGAGTGCTGATGGGTTCTGCTGGGAGGAGAGGGTTCTGAGTGTTGATGCACTCTGCTAGGAGGAGAGGGCTCCGAATGTTGATGCACTTTGCTGGGAGGAGATGGTTCCGAGCGTTGATGCACTCTGCTAGGAGGAGAGGGCTCTGAGTGTTGGTGTTCTCTGCTGGGAGGAGACAGTTCCGAGTGTTGATGCACTCTGCTGAAAGGAGATGGTTCTGAACTTTCATGCACTCTGCTGGGCGGAGAGGGCTCTGAGTTTTGATGCACTCTGCTGGGAGGAGAGGGCTCTGAGTGTTGATGCACTCTGCTAGGAAGAGAGGTCTCTGTGTGTCGATGCACTCTGCCGGAAGGCGAGGGTTCCGTGTGCTGATGCACTCTGCTAGGAGGAGAGGGCTCTGAGTGTTGATGCACTCTGCTGGGACGAGACGGTTCCGAGTGCCGATGCACTCTGCTGGGAGTAAAGGTTTTCGAACATCGATGCACTCTGCTGGGAGGAGAGGGTTCCGAGTGTCGATTTACTCTGTAGGAGCAGAGGGTTCCGAGTGCCGATGCCCTCTGCTGGGAGGAGAGGGCTCTGAGTGTTGATTCACTCTGCTAGGAGGAGAGGGCTCTGAGTGTTGATGCACTCTGTTGGGAGGAGAGGGTTCCGAGTGTTGATGCACTCTGCTGGGAGGAGAGGGTTCCAAGTGTTGATGTACTCTGCTGGGAGGAAAGGGCTCTGAGTGTTGATGCACTCTGCTGGGAAGAGAGGGTTCTGAATGCTGATGCACTCTGCTGGATGGCGAGGTCTCTGAGTGTTGATGCAGTCTGCTGGGAGGAGAGGTCTCCGAGCGTCGATGCACTATACTGGGCGGAGTGGGCACCGAGTGTTGATGCACTCTGCTGGGAGGAGAGGGCTCTGAGTGTTGATGCACTCTGCTCGGAGGAGAGGGTTCCGAGTGTTGATGCACTCTGCTAGGAGGGGAGGTATCTGAGTGTTGATGCACTCTGCTGGGAGGAGAGTGTTCCGAGCGTTGATGCACTCTGTTGGGAGGAGAGGGTTCCGAGTTACCGATGCACTCTGCTGGGAGTAAAGGTTTCCGAACATCGATGCACTCTGCTGGGAGGAGAGGGCTCTGAGTGTTGATTCACTCTGCTGGGAGGAGAGGGTTCCGAGTGTTGATGCACTCTGCTGGGAACAGAGGGTTCCGAGCATCCATGCACTCTGCTGGGAAGAGAGGGTTCCGAGGGTCGATCCACTCTGCTTGGAAAAGAGGGTTCCGAGTGCCGATGCACTCTGTTGGGAGGAGAGGGCTCTGCGTGTTGATGCAGTCTGCCGGGAAGAGAGGGTTCTGAGAATACATGCACTCTGTTGAGAGGAGAGGATTCCGAGTGTCAAGGCACTCTGATAGGAGGAGAGGGCTCTGAGTGTTGATGCACTCTGCTGGGAGGAGACATTTCCGAGTGTTGATGCACTCTGCTAGGAGGAGAGGGCTCTGAGTGTTGATGCACTCTGTTGGGAGGAGAGGGTTCCGAGTGTTGATGCACTCTGATAAGAGGAGAGGGCTCTGAGTGTTGATGCACTCTGCTGGGAGGAGACGGTTCCGAGTATTGATGCACTCTGCTGGGAGGAGAGGGCTCTGAGTGTCGATGCACTCTGCTGGGAGGAGAGGGTTCCGAGGGCCGACGCAATCTGCAAGGAGGAGAGGGTTCCGAGTGCTGATGCACTCTGCAGGGAGGAGAGGGCTCTGAATGTTGATGCACTCTCCTAGGAGGAGAGAGTACTATGTGCCAATGCACTCTGCTGGGCGGAGAGGGCTCCGAGTGTTGATGCACTCTGCTGGGCGGAGAGGGCTCCGAGTATTGATGCACTCTGCTGGGAAGAGAGGGTTCCGAGTGCTGATGCCCTCTGCTGGGAGGACAGGGCTCTGAGTGTAGATGCACTCTGTTGGGAGGAGAGGGCTCTGAGTATTGATGCACTCTGCTGGGAGGAGAGGGTTCCGAGTTCTGATGCACTCTGCTGGGAGGAGAGGGTTCCGAGCGTTGATGCACTCTGCTAGGAGGAGAGGGTTCTGAGCGTCGATGCACTCAGCTGGGAGGAGAGGGTTCTGAGCATCGATGCGCTCTGCTGGGAGGAGGGGGTTCCGATTGCCGATGCACTCTGCTGGGAGGATAGGGTTCTGATTGCTGATGCACTCTGCTGGGCGGAGAGCGCTCTGAGCATCGATGCACTCTGCCAGGGGGAGAGGGTTCTGAGTGTTGATGCATTCTGCTGGGAGGAGAGGGTTTTGAGCATCGATGCGCTCTGCTGGGAGGAGGGGGTTCCGATTGCCGATGCACTCTGCTGGGAGGAGAGGGTTCTGAGTGCTGATGCACTCTGCTGGGAGGAGAGGACTCTGAGTGTTGATGCACTCTGCTGGGAGGAGAGGTTTCCCTGTGCCAATGTACTCTGCTGGGAGGAGAGGTTTCCCTGTGCCAATGCACTCTGCTAGGAGGAGAGGGTTCCGAGTGTTGATGCACTCTGCTAGGAGGAGAGAGTTCTAAATGTTGATGCACTCTGCTGGGAGGAAAGGGTTCCGAGAGCTGCTGCACTCTGCTGCGAGTAGAGGGTTCCGAGCGTTGATGCACTCTGCTGGGAGGAGAGGGTTCTGAGCATCGATGTACTCTGCTGTGAGGAGAGCGCTCTAAGTGTTGATGCACTCTGCTGGGAGGAGAGGGTTCCGAGTGCTGACGCACTCTGCTGGGAGGTGAGGACTCTGAGTGTAGATGCACTCTGCTGCGAGGAGAGGGTTCTATGTGCCAATGCACTCTGCTAGGAGGAGAGGGTTCCGAGCGTCAATGCACTCTGCTGGGCGGAGAGGGCTCTGAGTGTTGATGCACTCTTCTCGGAGGAGAGGGTTCTGAGTGTTGATGCACTCTGCTAGGAGGGGAGGGATCTGAGCGTTGATGCACCCTGCTGGGAGGAGAGGGTTCCGAGTACCGATGCACTCTGCTGGGAGTAAAGGTCTCTGAGCATCGATGCACTCTGCTGGGAGGTGAGGGCTCTGAGTGTTGATGCACTCTGTGGGGAGGAGAGGGTTCTGAGCATCGATGCACTCTGCTGTGAAGAGAGCGCTCGAAGTGTTGATGCACTCCGCTGGGAGGAGAGGGCTCCGAGTGCTGATGCACTCTGCTGGGAGGCGAGGACTCTGAGTGTAGATGCACTCTGCTGCGAGGAGAGGGTTCTATGTGCCAATGCACTCTGCTAGGAGGAGAGGGTTCCGAGCGTCGATGCACTCTGCTGGGCGGAGATGGCTCTGAGTGTTGATGCACTCTTCTCGGAGGAGAGGGTTCCGAGTGTTGATGCACTCTGCTAGGAGGGGAGGGATCTGAGCGTTGATGTACTCTGCTGGGAGGAGAGGGTTCCGAGTACCGATGCACTCTGCTGGGAGTAAAGGTCTCTGAGCATCGATGCACTCTGCTGGGAGGTGAGGGCTCAGAGTGTTGATGCACTCTGTTGGGAGGAGAGAGTTCCGAGCGTTGATGCACTCTGCTGGGAGTAGAGGGTTCTGAGTATCGATTTACTCTGTAGGAGGAGAGGGTTCCGAGTGCCGATGCACTCTGCTGGGAGGAGAGGGCTCTGAGTGTTGATGCACTCTGCTGGGAGGAGAGGGTTTCAAGTTTTGTTGCACTCTGCTTGGAGGAGAGGGCTCTGACTGTTGATGCACTCTGCTGGGAGGAAAGGGTTCCGAGTGTTAATGCGCACTGCTGGGAGGAGAGGGCTCTGAATGTTGATGCACTCTGCTAGGAGGAGAGGGCTCTGAGTGTCGATGCACTGTGCTGAGAGGAGACGGTTCCGAGCGTCGATGCACTCTGCTGGGAGGAGAGGGTTCTGACCATCGATGCACTCTGCTGGGCGGAGTGGGCTCCGAGTGTTGATGCAATCTGCTGGGAGGAGAGGGTTCCGAGCATTGATGCACTCTGCTGGGAGGAGAGGGCACTGAATGTTGATGCACTTTGCTGGGAGGAGAGGGTTCCGAGTTCCATTGCATTCTGCTGGGAGGAGAGGGGCCCAAGTGTTGATGCACTCTGCTTGGAGGAGAGGGTTCCGAGCGTCGATGCACTCTGCTGGGAGGAGAGGGTTCTGAGTGCTGATGCACTCTGCTGGGAGGAGAGGGTTCTTAGTGACGATGCACTCTGCTGGGAGATGAGGGTTCCAAGTGTCATGCCGCTCTGCAGGGAGGAGAGGGTTCCGAGTGCTGATGCACTCTGCTGGGAGGAGAGGGTTCTGAGCATCGATGCACTCTGCTGTGAGGAGAGCGCTCTAAGTGTTGATGCACTCTACTGGGAGGAGAGGGCTCTGAGTGTCGATGCACTCTGCTGGGAGGAGAGGGTTCCGAGTGCTGATGCACTCTGCTGGGAGGCGAGGACTCTGAGTGTAGACGCACTCTGCTGCGAGGAGAGGGTTCTATGTGCCAATGCACTCTGCTAGGAGGAGAGGGTTCTGAGCATCGATGCACTCTGCTGGGCGGAGAGGGCTCTGAGTGTTGATGCACTCTTCTCGGAGGAGAAGGTTCCGAGTGTTGATGCACTCTGCTAGCAGGGGAGGGATCTGAGTGTTGATGCACTCTGCTGGGAGGAGAGGGTTCCAAGCGTTGATGCACTCTGCTGGGAGGAGAGGGTTCTGAGCATCGATGCACTCTGCTGTGCGGAGAGCGCTCTAAGTGTTGATGCACTCTGCTGGGAGGAGAGGGCTCTGAGTGTTGATGCACTCTGCTGGGAGGAGGGGGTTCCGAGTGCTGATGCACTCTGCTAGGAGGGGAGGGATCTGAGTGTTGATGCACTCTGCTGGGAGGAGAGGGTTCCAAGCGTTGATGTACTCTGCTGGGAGGAGAGGGTTCCGAGTACCGATGCACTCTGCTGGGAGTAAAGGTCTCTGAGCATCGATGCACTCTGCTGGGAGGTGAGGGCTCTGAGTGTTGATGCACTCTGCTGGGAGGAGAGATTTCGAGCGTCGATGCACTCTGCTGGGACTAGAGGGTTCTGAGTGTCTATTTACTCTGTAGGAGGAGAGGGTTCCGAGTGCCGATGCACTCTGCTGGGAGGAGAGGGTTCCGAGTGCTGATGCACTCTGCTGGGAGGAGAGGGTTCTTAGTGACGATCCACTCTGCTGGGAGAAGAGGGTTCCATGTGTCATGGCGCTCTGCAGGGAGGAGAGGGTTCCGAGTGCTGATGCACTCTGCTGGGAGGAGAGGGTTCCGAGCATTGATGCACTCTGCTAGGAGGAGAGGGTTCTGAGCGTCGATGCACTCAGCTGGGAGGAGAGGGTTCTGAGCATCGATGCGCTCTGCTGGGAGGAGGGGGTTCCGATTGCCGATGCACTCTGCTGGGAGGATAGGGTTCTGATTGCTGATGCACTCTGCGGGGCGGAGAGCGCTCTGAGCATCGATGCACTCTGCCAGGGGGAGAGGGTTCTGAGTGTTGATGCAGTCTGCTGGGAGGAGAGGGTTTTGAGCATCGATGCGCTCTGCTGGGAGGAGGGGGTTCCGATTGCCGATGCACTCTGCTGGGAGGAGAGGGTTCTGAGTGCTGATGCACTCTGCTGGGAGGAGAGGACTCTGAGTGTTGATGCACTCTGCTGGGAGGAGAGGTTTCCCTGTGCCAATGCACTCTGCTAGGAGGAGAGGGTTCCGAGTGTTGATGCACTCTGCTAGGAGGAGAGAGTTCTAAATGTTGATGCACTCTGCTGGGAGGAAAGGGTTCCGAGAGCTGCTGCACTCTGCTGCGAGTAGAGGGTTCCGAGCGTTGATGCACTCTGCTAGGAGGAGAGAGTTCTAAATGTTGATGCACTCTGCTGGGAGGAAAGGGTTCCGAGAGCTGCTGCACTCTGCTGCGAGTAGAGGGTTCCGAGCGTTGATGCACTCTGCTGGGAGGAGAGGGTTCTGAGCATCGATGTACTCTGCTGTGAGGAGAGCGCTCTAAGTGTTGATGCACTCTGCTGGGAGGAGAGGGTTCCGAGTGCTGACGCACTCTGCTGGGAGGTGAGGACTCTGAGTGTAGATGCACTCTGCTGCGAGGAGAGGGTTCTATGTGCCAATGCACTCTGCTAGGAGGAGAGGGTTCCGAGCGTCAATGCACTCTGCTGGGCGGAGAGGGCTCTGAGTGTTGATGCACTCTTCTCGGAGGAGAGGGTTCTGAGTGTTGATGCACTCTGCTAGGAGGGGAGGGATCTGAGCGTTGATGTACCCTGCTGGGAGGAGAGGGTTCCGAGTACCGATGCACTCTGCTGGGAGTAAAGGTCTCTGAGCATCGATGCACTCTGCTGGGAGGTGAGGGCTCTGAGTGTTGATGCACTCTGTGGGGAGGAGAGGGTTCTGAGCATCGATGCACTCTGCTGTGAAGAGAGCGCTCGAAGTGTTGATGCACTCCGCTGGGAGGAGAGGGCTCCGAGTGCTGATGCACTCTGCTGGGAGGCGAGGACTCTGAGTGTAGATGCACTCTGCTGCGAGGAGAGGGTTCTATGTGCCAATGCACTCTGCTAGGAGGAGAGGGTTCCGAGCGTCGATGCACTCTGCTGGGCGGAGATGGCTCTGAGTGTTGATGCACTCTTCTCGGAGGAGAGGGTTCCGAGTGTTGATGCACTCTGCTAGGAGGGGAGGGATCTGAGCGTTGATGTACTCTGCTGGGAGGAGAGGGTTCCGAGTACCGATGCACTCTGCTGGGAGTAAAGGTCTCTGAGCATCGATGCACTCTGCTGGGAGGTGAGGGCTCAGAGTGTTGATGCACTCTGTTGGGAGGAGAGAGTTCCGAGCGTTGATGCACTCTGCTGGGAGTAGAGGGTTCTGAGTATCGATTTACTCTGTAGGAGGAGAGGGTTCCGAGTGCCGATGCACTCTGCTGGGAGGAGAGGGCTCTGAGTGTTGATGCACTCTGCTGGGAGGAGAGGGTTTCAAGTTTTGTTGCACTCTGCTTGGAGGAGAGGGCTCTGACTGTTGATGCACTCTGCTGGGAGGAAAGGGTTCCGAGTGTTAATGCGCACTGCTGGGAGGAGAGGGCTCTGAATGTTGATGCACTCTGCTAGGAGGAGAGGGCTCTGAGTGTCGATGCACTGTGCTGAGAGGAGACGGTTCCGAGCGTCGATGCACTCTGCTGGGAGGAGAGGGTTCTGACCATCGATGCACTCTGCTGGGCGGAGTGGGCTCCGAGTGTTGATGCAATCTGCTGGGAGGAGAGGGTTCCGAGCATTGATGCACTCTGCTGGGAGGAGAGGGCACTGAATGTTGATGCACTTTGCTGGGAGGAGAGGGTTCCGAGTTCCATTGCATTCTGCTGGGAGGAGAGGGGCCCAAGTGTTGATGCACTCTGCTTGGAGGAGAGGGTTCCGAGCGTCGATGCACTCTGCTGGGAGGAGAGGGTTCTGAGTGCTGATGCACTCTGCTGGGAGGAGAGGGTTCTTAGTGACGATGCACTCTGCTGGGAGATGAGGGTTCCAAGTGTCATGCCGCTCTGCAGGGAGGAGAGGGTTCCGAGTGCTGATGCACTCTGCTGGGAGGAGAGGGTTCTGAGCATCGATGCACTCTGCTGTGAGGAGAGCGCTCTAAGTGTTGATGCACTCTACTGGGAGGAGAGGGCTCTGAGTGTCGATGCACTCTGCTGGGAGGAGAGGGTTCCGAGTGCTGATGCACTCTGCTGGGAGGCGAGGACTCTGAGTGTAGACGCACTCTGCTGCGAGGAGAGGGTTCTATGTGCCAATGCACTCTGCTAGGAGGAGAGGGTTCTGAGCATCGATGCACTCTGCTGGGCGGAGAGGGCTCTGAGTGTTGATGCACTCTTCTCGGAGGAGAAGGTTCCGAGTGTTGATGCACTCTGCTAGCAGGGGAGGGATCTGAGTGTTGATGCACTCTGCTGGGAGGAGAGGGTTCCAAGCGTTGATGCACTCTGCTGGGAGGAGAGGGTTCTGAGCATCGATGCACTCTGCTGTGCGGAGAGCGCTCTAATTGTTGATGCACTCTGCTGGGAGGAGAGGGCTCTGAGTGTTGATGCACTCTGCTGGGAGGAGGGGGTTCCGAGTGCTGATGCACTCTGCTAGGAGGGGAGGGATCTGAGTGTTGATGCACTCTGCTGGGAGGAGAGGGTTCCAAGCGTTGATGTACTCTGCTGGGAGGAGAGGGTTCCGAGTACCGATGCACTCTGCTGGGAGTAAAGGTCTCTGAGCATCGATGCACTCTGCTGGGAGGTGAGGGCTCTGAGTGTTGATGCACTCTGTTGGGAGGAGAGATTTCGAGCGTCGATGCACTCTGCTGGGACTAGAGGGTTCTGAGTGTCTATTTACTCTGTAGGAGGAGAGGGTTCCGAGTGCCGATGCACTCTGCTGGGAGGAGAGGGTTCCGTGTGCTGATGCACTCTTCTAGGAGGAGAGGGTTCCGGGTGTTGATGCACTCTGCTGGGAGGAGAGGGCTCTGAGTGTTGATGCACTCTGTTGGGAGGAGAGGGCTCTGAGTGTTGATGCACTCTGCTGGGAGGAGAGGGTTCCGAGTGCTGATGCACTCTGCTAGGAGGGGAGGGCTCCGAGTGTTGATGCATTCCGATAGGAGGAGAGGGTTCCGAGTGTTAATGCACTCTGCTGGGAGGAGAGGGCTCTGAGTGTTGATGCACTCTGCTCGGAGTAGAGGGTTCCGAGCATCGATGCACTCTCCTGGGAGGAGAGGGTTCTGAGTGTCGACCTACTCTGTAGGAGGAGAGGGTTCCGAGTGCAGATGCACTCTGCTGGGAGAAGAGGGTTCCGAGTTTTAATGCACTCTGCTGGGAGGAGAAGGCTCTGAATGTTGATGCACTCTGCAGGGTGGAGAGGGTTCCGAGTGCTGATGCACTCTGCTGGGAGGAGAGGGTTCCGAGTGCTGATGGGTTCTGCTGGGAGGAGAGGGTTCTGAGTGTTGATGCTCTCTGCTAGGAGGAGAGGGCTCCGAATGTTGATGCACTTTGCTGGGAGGAGATGGTTCTGAGTGTTGATGCACTCTGCTAGGAGGAGAGGGCTCTGAGTGTTGGTGTTCTCTGCTGGGAGGAGACGGTTCCGAGTGTTGATGCACTCTGCTGAAAGGAGATGGTTCCGAACTTTCATGCACTCTGCTGGGCGGAGAGGGCTCTGAGTTTTGATGCACTCTGCTGGGAGGAGAGGGCTCTGAGTGTTGATGCACTCTGCTGGGCGGAGAGGGTTCTGAATCTTGATGCACTCTACTAGGAGGAGAGGGCTCTGAGTGTCGATGCACTGTGCTGAGAGGAGACGGTTCCGAGCGTCGATGCACTCTGCTGGGAGGAGAGGGTTCTGACCATCGATGCACTCTGCTGGGCGGAGTGGGCTCCGAGTGTTGATGCAATCTGCTGGGAGGAGAGGGTTCCGAGCATCGATGCACTCTGCTGGTAGGAGAGGGCTCTGAATGTTGATGCACTCTGCTGGGAGGAGAGGGTTCCGAGTTCCGTTGCACTCTGCTGGGAGGAGAGGGTTCCGAGTGCTGATGCACTCTGCTGGGAGGAGAGGGTTCTTAGTGACGATCCACTCTGCTGGGAGAAGAGGGTTCCATGTGTCATGGCGCTCTGCAGGGAGGAGAGGGTTCCGAGTGCTGATGCACTCTGCTGGGAGGAGAGGGTTCCGAGCATTGATGCACTCTGCTAGGAGGAGAGGGTTCTGAGCGTCGATGCACTCAGCTGGGAGGAGAGGGTTCTGAGCATCGATGCGCTCTGCTGGGAGGAGGGGGTTCCGATTGCCGATGCACTCTGCTGGGAGGATAGGGTTCTGATTGCTGATGCACTCTGCGGGGCGGAGAGCGCTCTGAGCATCGATGCACTCTGCCAGGGGGAGAGGGTTCTGAGTGTTGATGCATTCTGCTGGGAGGAGAGGGTTTTGAGCATCGATGCGCTCTGCTGGGAGGAGGGGGTTCCGATTGCCGATGCACTCTGCTGGGAGGAGAGGGTTCTGAGTGCTGATGCACTCTGCTGGGAGGAGAGGACTCTGAGTGTTGATGCACTCTGCTGGGAGGAGAGGTTTCCCTGTGCCAATGCACTCTGCTAGGAGGAGAGGGTTCCGAGTGTTGATGCACTCTGCTAGGAGGAGAGAGTTCTAAATGTTGATGCACTCTGCTGGGAGGAAAGGGTTCCGAGAGCTGCTGCACTCTGCTGCGAGTAGAGGGTTCCGAGCGTTGATGCACTGTGCTAGGAGGAGAGAGTTCTAAATGTTGATGCACTCTGCTGGGAGGAAAGGGTTCCGAGAGCTGCTGCACTCTGCTGCGAGTAGAGGGTTCCGAGCGTTGATGCACTCTGCTGGGAGGAGAGGGTTCTGAGCATCGATGTACTCTGCTGTGAGGAGAGCGCTCTAAGTGTTGATGCACTCTGCTGGGAGGAGAGGGTTCCGAGTGCTGACGCACTCTGCTGGGAGGTGAGGACTCTGAGTGTAGATGCACTCTGCTGCGAGGAGAGGGTTCTATGTGCCAATGCACTCTGCTAGGAGGAGAGGGTTCCGAGCGTCAATGCACTCTGCTGGGCGGAGAGGGCTCTGAGTGTTGATGCACTCTTCTCGGAGGAGAGGGTTCTGAGTGTTGATGCACTCTGCTAGGAGGGGAGGGATCTGAGCGTTGATGTACCCTGCTGGGAGGAGAGGGTTCCGAGTACCGATGCACTCTGCTGGGAGTAAAGGTCTCTGAGCATCGATGCACTCTGCTGGGAGGTGAGGGCTCTGAGTGTTGATGCACTCTGTGGGGAGGAGAGGGTTCTGAGCATCGATGCACTCTGCTGTGAAGAGAGCGCTTGAAGTGTTGATGCACTCCGCTGGGAGGAGAGGGCTCCGAGTGCTGATGCACTCTGCTGGGAGGCGAGGACTCTGAGTGTAGATGCACTCTGCTGCGAGGAGAGGGTTCTATGTGCCAATGCACTCTGCTAGGAGGAGAGGGTTCCGAGCGTCGATGCACTCTGCTGGGCGGAGATGGCTCTGAGTGTTGATGCACTCTTCTCGGAGGAGAGGGTTCCGAGTGTTGATGCACTCTGCTAGGAGGGGAGGGATCTGAGCGTTGATGTACTCTGCTGGGAGGAGAGGGTTCCGAGTACCGATGCACTCTGCTGGGAGTAAAGGTCTCTGAGCATCGATGCACTCTGCTGGGAGGTGAGGGCTCAGAGTGTTGATGCACTCTGTTGGGAGGAGAGAGTTCCGAGCGTTGATGCACTCTGCTGGGAGTAGAGGGTTCTGAGTATCGATTTACTCTGTAGGAGGAGAGGGTTCCGAGTGCCGATGCACTCTGCTGGGAGGAGAGGGCTCTGAGTGTTGATGCACACTGCTGGGAGGAGAGGGTTTCAAGTTTTGTTGCACTCTGCTTGGAGGAGAGGGCTCTGACTGTTGATGCACTCTGCTGGGAGGAAAGGGTTCCGAGTGTTAATGCGCACTGCTGGGAGGAGAGGGCTCTGAATGTTGATGCACTCTGCTAGGAGGAGAGGGCTCTGAGTGTCGATGCACTGTGCTGAGAGGAGACGGTTCCGAGCGTCGATGCACTCTGCTGGGAGGAGAGGGTTCTGACCATCGATGCACTCTGCTGGGCGGAGTGGGCTCCGAGTGTTGATGCAATCTGCTGGGAGGAGAGGGTTCCGAGCATTGATGCACTCTGCTAGGAGGAGAGGGCTCTGAGTGTTGGTGTTCTCTGCTGGGAGGAGACGGTTCCGAGTGTTGATGCACTCTGCTGAAAGGAGATGGTTCCGAACTTTCATGCACTCTGCTGGGCGGAGAGGGCTCTGAGTTTTGATGCACTCTGCTGGGAGGAGAGGGCTCTGAGTGTTGATGCACTCTGCTGGGAGGAGAGGGTTCTGAATCTTGATGCACTCTACTAGGAGGAGAGGGCTCTGAGTGTCGATGCACTGTGCTGAGAGGAGACGGTTCCGAGCGTCGATGCACTCTGCTGGGAGGAGAGGGTTCTGACCATCGATGCACTCTGCTGGGCGGAGTGGGCTCCGAGTGTTGATGCAATCTGCTGGGAGGAGAGGGTTCCGAGCATCGATGCACTCTGCTGGTAGGAGAGGGCTCTGAATGTTGATGCACTCTGCTGGGAGGAGAGGGTTCCGAGTTCCGTTGCACTCTGCTGGGAGGAGAGGGTTCCGAGTGCTGATGCACTCTGCTGGGAGGAGAGGGTTCTTAGTGACGATCCACTCTGCTGGGAGAAGAGGGTTCCATGTGTCATGGCGCTCTGCAGGGAGGAGAGGGTTCCGAGTGCTGATGCACTCTGCTGGGAGGAGAGGGTTCCGAGCATTGATGCACTCTGCTAGGAGGAGAGGGTTCTGAGCGTCGATGCACTCAGCTGGGAGGAGAGGGTTCTGAGCATCGATGCGCTCTGCTGGGAGGAGGGGGTTCCGATTGCCGATGCACTCTGCTGGGAGGATAGGGTTCTGATTGCTGATGCACTCTGCGGGGCGGAGAGCGCTCTGAGCATCGATGCACTCTGCCAGGGGGAGAGGGTTCTGAGTGTTGATGCATTCTGCTGGGAGGAGAGGGTTTTGAGCATCGATGCGCTCTGCTGGGAGGAGGGGGTTCCGATTGCCGATGCACTCTGCTGGGAGGAGAGGGTTCTGAGTGCTGATGCACTCTGCTGGGAGGAGAGGACTCTGAGTGTTGATGCACTCTGCTGGGAGGAGAGGTTTCCCTGTGCCAATGCACTCTGCTAGGAGGAGAGGGTTCCGAGTGTTGATGCACTCTGCTAGGAGGAGAGAGTTCTAAATGTTGATGCACTCTGCTGGGAGGAAAGGGTTCCGAGAGCTGCTGCACTCTGCTGCGAGTAGAGGGTTCCGAGCGTTGATGCACTCTGCTAGGAGGAGAGAGTTCTAAATGTTGATGCACTCTGCTGGGAGGAAAGGGTTCCGAGAGCTGCTGCACTCTGCTGCGAGTAGAGGGTTCCGAGCGTTGATGCACTCTGCTGGGAGGAGAGGGTTCTGAGCATCGATGTACTCTGCTGTGAGGAGAGCGCTCTAAGTGTTGATGCACTCTGCTGGGAGGAGAGGGTTCCGAGTGCTGACGCACTCTGCTGGGAGGTGAGGACTCTGAGTGTAGATGCACTCTGCTGCGAGGAGAGGGTTCTATGTGCCAATGCACTCTGCTAGGAGGAGAGGGTTCCGAGCGTCAATGCACTCTGCTGGGCGGAGAGGGCTCTGAGTGTTGATGCACTCTTCTCGGAGGAGAGGGTTCTGAGTGTTGATGCACTCTGCTAGGAGGGGAGGGATCTGAGCGTTGATGTACCCTGCTGGGAGGAGAGGGTTCCGAGTACCGATGCACTCTGCTGGGAGTAAAGGTCTCTGAGCATCGATGCACTCTGCTGGGAGGTGAGGGCTCTGAGTGTTGATGCACTCTGTGGGGAGGAGAGGGTTCTGAGCATCGATGCACTCTGCTGTGAAGAGAGCGCTCGAAGTGTTGATGCACTCCGCTGGGAGGAGAGGGCTCCGAGTGCTGATGCACTCTGCTGGGAGGCGAGGACTCTGAGTGTAGATGCACTCTGCTGCGAGGAGAGGGTTCTATGTGCCAATGCACTCTGCTAGGAGGAGAGGGTTCCGAGCGTCGATGCACTCTGCTGGGCGGAGATGGCTCTGAGTGTTGATGCACTCTTCTCGGAGGAGAGGGTTCCGAGTGTTGATGCACTCTGCTAGGAGGGGAGGGATCTGAGCGTTGATGTACTCTGCTGGGAGGAGAGGGTTCCGAGTACCGATGCACTCTGCTGGGAGTAAAGGTCTCTGAGCATCGATGCACTCTGCTGGGAGGTGAGGGCTCAGAGTGTTGATGCACTCTGTTGGGAGGAGAGAGTTCCGAGCGTTGATGCACTCTGCTGGGAGTAGAGGGTTCTGAGTATCGATTTACTCTGTAGGAGGAGAGGGTTCCGAGTGCCGATGCACTCTGCTGGGAGGAGAGGGCTCTGAGTGTTGATGCACTCTGCTGGGAGGAGAGGGTTTCAAGTTTTGTTGCACTCTGCTTGGAGGAGAGGGCTCTGACTGTTGATGCACTCTGCTGGGAGGAAAGGGTTCCGAGTGTTAATGCGCACTGCTGGGAGGAGAGGGCTCTGAATGTTGATGCACTCTGCTAGGAGGAGAGGGCTCTGAGTGTCGATGCACTGTGCTGAGAGGAGACGGTTCCGAGCGTCGATGCACTCTGCTGGGAGGAGAGGGTTCTGACCATCGATGCACTCTGCTGGGCGGAGTGGGCTCCGAGTGTTGATGCAATCTGCTGGGAGGAGAGGGTTCCGAGCATTGATGCACTCTGCTGGGAGGAGAGGGCACTGAATGTTGATGCACTTTGCTGGGAGGAGAGGGTTCCGAGTTCCATTGCATTCTGCTGGGAGGAGAGGGGCCCAAGTGTTGATGCACTCTGCTTGGAGGAGAGGGTTCCGAGCGTCGATGCACTCTGCTGGGAGGAGAGGGTTCTGAGTGCTGATGCACTCTGCTGGGAGGAGAGGGTTCTTAGTGACGATGCACTCTGCTGGGAGATGAGGGTTCCAAGTGTCATGCCGCTCTGCAGGGAGGAGAGGGTTCCGAGTGCTGATGCACTCTGCTGGGAGGAGAGGGTTCTGAGCATCGATGCACTCTGCTGTGAGGAGAGCGCTCTAAGTGTTGATGCACTCTACTGGGAGGAGAGGGCTCTGAGTGTCGATGCACTCTGCTGGGAGGAGAGGGTTCCGAGTGCTGATGCACTCTGCTGGGAGGCGAGGACTCTGAGTGTAGACGCACTCTGCTGCGAGGAGAGGGTTCTATGTGCCAATGCACTCTGCTAGGAGGAGAGGGTTCTGAGCATCGATGCACTCTGCTGGGCGGAGAGGGCTCTGAGTGTTGATGCACTCTTCTCGGAGGAGAAGGTTCCGAGTGTTGATGCACTCTGCTAGCAGGGGAGGGATCTGAGTGTTGATGCACTCTGCTGGGAGGAGAGGGTTCCAAGCGTTGATGCACTCTGCTGGGAGGAGAGGGTTCTGAGCATCGATGCACTCTGCTGTGCGGAGAGCGCTCTAATTGTTGATGCACTCTGCTGGGAGGAGAGGGCTCTGAGTGTTGATGCACTCTGCTGGGAGGAGGGGGTTCCGAGTGCTGATGCACTCTGCTAGGAGGGGAGGGATCTGAGTGTTGATGCACTCTGCTGGGAGGAGAGGGTTCCAAGCGTTGATGTACTCTGCTGGGAGGAGAGGGTTCCGAGTACCGATGCACTCTGCTGGGAGTAAAGGTCTCTGAGCATCGATGCACTCTGCTGGGAGGTGAGGGCTCTGAGTGTTGATGCACTCTGTTGGGAGGAGAGATTTCGAGCGTCGATGCACTCTGCTGGGACTAGAGGGTTCTGAGTGTCTATTTACACTGTAGGAGGAGAGGGTTCCGAGTGCCGATGCACTCTGCTGGGAGGAGAGGGTTCCGTGTGCTGATGCACTCTTCTAGGAGGAGAGGGTTCCGGGTGTTGATGCACTCTGCTGGGAGGAGAGGGCTCTGAGTGTTGATGCACTCTGTTGGGAGGAGAGGGCTCTGAGTGTTGATGCACTCTGCTGGGAGGAGAGGGTTCCGAGTGCTGATGCACTCTGCTAGGAGGGGAGGGCTCCGAGTGTTGATGCATTCCGATAGGAGGAGAGGGTTCCGAGTGTTAATGCACTCTGCTGGGAGGAGAGGGCTCTGAGTGTTGATGCACTCTGCTCGGAGTAGAGGGTTCCGAGCATCGATGCACTCTCCTGGGAGGAGAGGGTTCTGAGTGTCGACCTACTCTGTAGGAGGAGAGGGTTCCGAGTGCAGATGCACTCTGCTGGGAGAAGAGGGTTCCGAGTTTTAATGCACTCTGCTGGGAGGAGAAGGCTCTGAATGTTGATGCACTCTGCAGGGTGGAGAGGGTTCCGAGTGCTGATGCACTCTGCTGGGAGGAGAGGGTTCCGAGTGCTGATGGGTTCTGCTGGGAGGAGAGGGTTCTGAGTGTTGATGCACTCTGCCGGAAGGCGAGGGTTCCGTGTGCTGATGCACTCTGCTAGGAGGAGAGTGTTCCGAGTGTTGATGCACTCATCTGGGAGGAGAGGGCTCTGAATGATGATGCACTCTGCTAGGAGGAGAGGGCTCTGAGTGTTGATGCACTCTGTTGGGAGGAGAGGGTTCCGAGTGTTGATGCACTCTGATAGGAGGAGAGGGCTCTGATTGTTGATGCACTCTGCTGGGAGGAGACGGTTCCGAGTGCTGATGCACTCTGCTGGGAGGAGAGGGTTCCGAGTGGTGATGGGTTCTGCTGGGAGGAGAGGGTTCTGAGTGTTGATGCACTCTGCTGGGAGGAGAGTGCTCCGAATGTTGATGCACTTTGCTGGGAGGAGATGGTTCCGAGTGTTGATGCACTCTGCTAGGAGGAGAGGGCTCTGAGTGTTGGTGCACTCTGCTAGGAGGAGAGGGCTCTGAGTGTCGATGCACTGTGCTGAGAGGAGACGGTTCCGAGCGTCGATGCACTCTGCTGGGAGTAGAGGGTTCTGACCATCGATGCACTCTGCTGGGCGGAGTGGGCTCCGAGTGTTGATGCAATCTGCTGGGAGGAGAGGGTTCCGAGCATCGATGCATTCTGCTGGTAGGAGAGGGCTCTGAATGTTGATGCACTCTGCTGGGAGGAGAGGGTTCCGAGTTCCGTTGCACTCTGCTGGGAGGAGAGGGGACCAAGTGTAGATGCACTCTGCTTGGAGGAGAGGGTTCCGAGCGTCGATGCACTCTGCTGGGAGGAGAGGGTTCCGAGAGCTGATGCACTCTGCTGGGAGGAGCGGGTTCTTAGTGACGATGCACTCTGCTGGGAGAAGAGGGTTCCAAGTGTCATGGCGCTCTGCAGGGAGGAGAGGGTTCCGAGTGCTGATGCACTCTGCTGGGAGGAGAGGGTTCTGAGCGTTGATGCACTCTGCTAGGAGGAGGCGGTTCTGAGCGTTGATGCACTCTGCTGGGAGGAGAGGGTTCTGAGCATCGATGCGCTCTGCTGGGAGGAGGGGGTTCCGATTGCCGATGCACTCTGCTGGGAGGATAGGGTTCTGATTGCTGATGCACTCTGCTGGGCGGAGAGCGCTCTGAGCATCGATGCACTCTGCCAGGAGGAGAGGGTTCTGAGTGTTGATGCACTCTGCTGGGAGGAGAGGGTTCCGAGTGCTGATGCAGTCTGCTGGGAGGAGAGGACTCTGAGTGTTGATGCACTCTGCTGAGAGGAGAGGTTTCCCTGTGCCAATGTACTCTGATGTGAGGAGAGGGTTCCGAGTGCTGATGCACTCTGCTGGGAGGAGAGGTTTCCCTGTGCCAATGCACTCTGCTAGGAGGAGAGGGTTCCGAGTGTTGATGCACTCTGCTAGGAGGAGAGAGTTCTAAATGTTGATGCACTCTGCTGGGAGGAGAGGGTTCCGAGTGCTGATGCAGTCTGCTGGGAGGAGAGGACTCTGAGTGTTGATGCACTCTGCTGAGAGGAGAGGTTTCCCTGTGCCAATGTACTCTGATGGGAGGAGAGGGTTCCGAGTGCTGATGCACTCTGCTGGGAGGAGAGGGTTCTGAGCATCGATGCACTCTGCTGTGAGGAGAGCGCTCTAAGTGTTGATGCACTCTGCTGGGAGGAGAGGGCTCTGAGTGTTGATGCACTCTGCTGGGAGGAGAGCGTTCCGAGTGCTGATGCACTCTGCTGGGAGGCGAGGACTCTGAGTGTAGATGCACTCTGCTGCGAGGAGAGGGTTCTATGTGCCAATGCACTCTGCTAGGAGGAGAGGGTTCCGAGCATCGATGCACTCTGCTGGGCGGAGAGGGCTCTGAGTGTTGATGCACTCTTGTCGGAGGAGAAGGTTCCGAGTGTTGATGCACTCTGCTAGCAGGGGAGGGATCTGAGTGTTGATGCACTCTGCTGGCAGGAGAGGGTTCCAAGCGTTGATGTACTCTGCTGGGAGGAGAGGGTTCCGAGTACCGATGCACTCTGCTGGGAGTAAAGGTCTGTGAACATCGATGCACTCTGCTGGGAGGTGATGGCTCTGAGTGTTGATGCACTCTGTTGGGAGGAGAGAGTTCCGAGCGTCGATGCACTCTGCTGGGAGTAGAGGGTTCTGAGTATCGATTTACTCTGTAGGAGGAGAGGGTTCCGAGTGCCGATGCAATCTGCTGGGAGGAGAGGGTTTCAAGTTTTGTTGCACTCTGCTTGGAGGAGAGGGCTCTGAATGTTGATACACTCTGCTGGGAGGAGAGAGTTCCGAGTGTTGATGCACTCTGCTGGGAGGAGAGGGTTCTGAGTGCTGATGCGTTCTGCTGGGAGGAGAGGGTTCCGAGTGTTGATGCACTCTGCTAGGAGGAGAGGGATCTGAGTGTTGGTGTTCTCTGCTGGGAGGAGACAGTTCCGAGTGTTGATGCATTCTGCTGGAAGGAGAGGGTTCCGAGCTTTCATGCACTCTGCTGGGCGGAGAGGGCTCTGAGTTTTGATGCACTCTGCTGGGAGGAGATGCCACTGAGTGTTGATGCACTCTGCTAGGAGGAGAGGTCTCTGCATGTCGATGCACTCTGCTGGGAGGAGAGGGTTCTGACCATCGATGCACTCTGCTGGGCGGAGTGGGCTCCGAGTGTTGATGCAATCTCCTGGGAGGAGAGGGTTCCGAGCATCGATGCACTCTGCTGGTAGGAGAGGGCTCTGAATGATGATGCACTCTGCTGGGAGGAGAGGGTTACGATTTCCGTTGCACTCTGCTGGGAGGGGAAGGGACCAAGTGTTGATGCACTCTGCTTGGAGGAGAGGGTTCCGAGCATCGATGCACTCTGCAGGGAGGAGAGGGTTCCGAGTGCTGATGCACACTGCTGGGAGGAGAGGGTTTTTAGTGACGATGCACGCTGCTGGGACAAGAGGGTTCCAAGTGTCATGGCGCTCTGAAGGGAGGAGAGGGTTCCGAGTGCTGATGCACTCTGCTAGGAGGGGAGGGATCTGAGTGTTGATGCACTCTGCTGGGAGGAGAGGGTTCCAAGCGTTGATGTACTCTGCTGGGAGGAGAGGGTTCCGAGTGCCGATGCACTCTGCTGGGAGTAAAGGTCTCTGAGCATCGATGCACTCTGCTGGGAGGTGAGGGCTCTGAGTGTTGATGCACTCTGTTGGGAGGAGAGATTTCGAGCGTCGATGCACTCTGCTGGGAGTAGAGGGTTCTGAGTGTCTATTTACTCTGTAGGAGGAGAGGGTTCCGAGTGCCGATGCACTCTGCTGGGAGGAGAGGGTTCCATGTGCTGATGCACTCTGCTACGAGGAGACGGTTCCGGGTGTTGATGCACTCTGCTGGGAGGAGAGGGCTCTGAATGATGATGCACTGTGCTAGGAGGAGAGGGCGTTGAGTGTTGATGCACTCTGCTGGGAGGAGACGGTTCCGAGTGTTGATGCACTCTGATAGGAGGAGAGGGCTCTGAGTGTTGATGCACTCTGCTGGGAGGAGAGGGTTCCGAGTGCTGATGCACTCTGCAGGGAGGAGAGGGCTCTGAATGTTGATGCACTCTCCTAGGAGGAGAGAGTACTATGTGCCAATGCACTCTGCTGGGCGGAGAGGGCTCCGAGTGTTGATGCACTCTGCTGGGTGGAGAGGGCTCCGAGTGTTGATGCACTCTGCTAGGAGGAGAGTGTTCCGAGTGCTGATGCACTCTGCTGGGAGGCGAGGGCTCTGCGTGTTGATGCACTCTGCTGGAAGGAGAGGTTTCCGTGTGCTCATGCACTCTGCTGGGAGGAGAGGGCTCCGAGTGTTGATGCATTCCGATAGGAGCAGAGGGTTCCGAGTGTTAATGCGCTCTGCTGGGAGGAGAGGGCTCTGAATGTTGATGCACTCTGCTAGGAGGAGAGGGCTCTGAGTGTCGATGCACTGTGCTGAGAGGAGACGGTTCCGAGCGTCGATGCACTCTGCTGGGAGGAGAGGGTTCTGACCATCGATGCACTCTGCTGGGCGGAGTGGGCTCCGAGTGTTGATGCAATCTGCTGGGAGGAGAGGGTTCCGAGCATCGATGCACTCTGCTGGTAGGAGAGGGCTCTGAATGTTGATGCACTCTGCTGGGAGGAGAGGGTTCCGAGTTCCGTTGCACTCTGCTGGGAGGAGAGGGTTCCGAGTGCTGATGCACTCTGCTGGGAGGAGAGGGTTCTTAGTGACGATGCACTCTGCTGGGAGAAGAGGGTTCCATGTGTCATGGCGCTCTGCAGGGAGGAGAGGGTTCCGAGTGCTGATGCACTCTGCTGGGAGGAGAGGGTTCCGAGCGTTGATGCACTCTGCTAGGAGGAGAGGGTTCTGAGCGTCGATGCACTCAGCTGGGAGGAGAGGGTTCTGAGCATCGATGCGCTCTGCTGGGAGGAGGGGGTTCCGATTGCCGATGCACTCTGCTGGGAGGATAGGGTTCTGATTGCTGATGCACTCTGCTGGGCGGAGAGCGCTCTGAGCATCGATGCACTCTGCCAGGGGGAGAGGGTTCTGAGTGTTGATGCACTCTGCTGGGAGGAGAGGGTTTTGAGCATCGATGCGCTCTGCTGGGAGGAGGGGGTTCCGATTGCCGATGCACTCTGCTGGGAGGAGAGGGTTCTGAGTGCTGATGCACTCTGCTGGGAGGAGAGGACTCTGAGTTTTGATGCACTCTGCTGGGAGGAGAGGTTTCCCTGTGCCAATGTACTCTGCTGGGAGGAGAGGTTTCCCTGTGCCAATGCACTCTGCTAGGAGGAGAGGGTTCCGAGTGTTGATGCACTCTGCTAGGAGGAGAGAGTTCTAAATGTTGATGCACTCTGCTGGGAGGAAAGGGTTCCGAGAGCTGCTGCACTCTGCTGCGAGTAGAGGGTTCCGAGCGTTGATGCACTCTGCTGGGAGGAGAGGGTTCTGAGCATCGATGTACTCTGCTGTGAGGATAGCGCTCTAAGTGTTGATGCACTCTGCTGGGAGGAGAGGGTTCCGAGTGCTGACGCACTCTGCTGGGAGGTGAGGACTCTGAGTGTAGATGCACTCTGCTGCGAGGAGAGGGTTCTATGTGCCAATGCACTCTGCTGGGAGGAGAGTGCTCCGAATGTTGATGCACTTTGCTGGGAGGAGATGGTTCCGAGTGTTGATGCACTCTGCTAGGAGGAGAGGGCTCTGAGTGTTGGTGCACTCTGCTAGGAGGAGAGGGCTCTGAGTGTCGATGCACTGTGCTGAGAGGAGACGGTTCCGAGCGTCGATGCACTCTGCTGGGAGTAGAGGGTTCTGACCATCGATGCACTCTGCTGGGCGGAGTGGGCTCCGAGTGTTGATGCAATCTGCTGGGAGGAGAGGGTTCCGAGCATCGATGCACTCTGCTGGTAGGAGAGGGCTCTGAATGTTGATGCACTCTGCTGGGAGGAGAGGGTTCCGAGTTCCGTTGCACTCTGCTGGGAGGAGAGGGGACCAAGTGTTGATGCACTCTGCTTGGAGGAGAGGGTTCCGAGCGTCGATGCACTCTGCTGGGAGGAGAGGGTTCCGAGAGCTGATGCACTCTGCTGGGAGGAGCGGGTTCTTAGTGACGATGCACTCTGCTGGGAGAAGAGGGTTCCAAGTGTCATGGCGCTCTGCAGGGAGGAGAGGGTTCCGAGTGCTGATGCACTCTGCTGGGAGGAGAGGGTTCTGAGCGTTGATGCACTCTGCTAGGAGGAGGCGGTTCTGAGCGTTGATGCACTCTGCTGGGAGGAGAGGGTTCTGAGCATCGATGCGCTCTGCTGGGAGGAGGGGGTTCCGATTGCCGATGCACTCTGCTGGGAGGATAGGGTTCTGATTGCTGATGCACTCTGCTGGGCGGAGAGCGCTCTGAGCATCGATGCACTCTGCCAGGAGGAGAGGGTTCTGAGTGTTGATGCACTCTGCTGGGAGGAGAGGGTTCCGAGTGCTGATGCAGTCTGCTGGGAGGAGAGGACTCTGAGTGTTGATGCACTCTGCTGAGAGGAGAGGTTTCCCTGTGCCAATGTACTCTGATGTGAGGAGAGGGTTCCGAGTGCTGATGCACTCTGCTGGGAGGAGAGGTTTCCCTGTGCCAATGCACTCTGCTAGGAGGAGAGGGTTCCGAGTGTTGATGCACTCTGCTAGGAGGAGAGAGTTCTAAATGTTGATGCACTCTGCTGGGAGGAGAGGGTTCCGAGTGCTGATGCAGTCTGCTGGGAGGAGAGGACTCTGAGTGTTGATGCACTCTGCTGAGAGGAGAGGTTTCCCTGTGCCAATGTACTCTGATGGGAGGAGAGGGTTCCGAGTGCTGATGCACTCTGCTGGGAGGAGAGGGTTCTGAGCATCGATGCACTCTGCTGTGAGGAGAGCGCTCTAAGTGTTGATGCACTCTGCTGGGAGGAGAGGGCTCTGAGTGTTGATGCACTCTGCTGGGAGGAGAGCGTTCCGAGTGCTGATGCACTCTGCTGGGAGGCGAGGACTCTGAGTGTAGATGCACTCTGCTGCGAGGAGAGGGTTCTATGTGCCAATGCACTCTGCTAGGAGGAGAGGGTTCCGAGCATCGATGCACTCTGCTGGGCGGAGAGGGCTCTGAGTGTTGATGCACTCTTGTCGGAGGAGAAGGTTCCGAGTGTTGATGCACTCTGCTAGCAGGGGAGGGATCTGAGTGTTGATGCACTCTGCTGGCAGGAGAGGGTTCCAAGCGTTGATGTACTCTGCTGGGAGGAGAGGGTTCCGAGTACCGATGCACTCTGCTGGGAGTAAAGGTCTCTGAACATCGATGCACTCTGCTGGGAGGTGATGGCTCTGAGTGTTGATGCACTCTGTTGGGAGGAGAGAGTTCCGAGCGTCGATGCACTCTGCTGGGAGTAGAGGGTTCTGAGTATCGATTTACTCTGTAGGAGGAGAGGGTTCCGAGTGCCGATGCAATCTGCTGGGAGGAGAGGGTTTCAAGTTTTATTGCACTCTGCTTGGAGGAGAGGGCTCTGAATGTTGATACACTCTGCTGGGAGGAGAGAGTTCCGAGTGTTGATGCACTCTGCTGGGAGGAGAGGGTTCTGAGTGCTGATGCGTTCTGCTGGGAGGAGAGGGTTCCGAGTGTTGATGCACTCTGCTAGGAGGAGAGGGCTCTGAGTGTTGGTGTTCTCTGCTGGGAGGAGACAGTTCCGAGTGTTGATGCATTCTGCTGGAAGGAGAGGGTTCCGAGCTTTCATGCACTCTGCTGGGCGGAGAGGGCTCTGAGTTTTGATGCACTCTGCTGGGAGGAGAGGCCACTGAGTGTTGATGCACTCTGCTAGGAGGAGAGGTCTCTGCATGTCGATGCACTCTGCTGGGAGGAGAGGGTTCTGACCATCGATGCACTCTGCTGGGCGGAGTGGGCTCCGAGTGTTGATGCAATCTCCTGGGAGGAGAGGGTTCCGAGCATCGATGCACTCTGCTGGTAGGAGAGGGCTCTGAATGATGATGCACTCTGCTGGGAGGAGAGGGTTACGATTTCCGTTGCACTCTGCTGGGAGGGGAAGGGACCAAGTGTTGATGCACTCTGCTTGGAGGAGAGGGTTCCGAGCATCGATGCACTCTGCAGGGAGGAGAGGGTTCCGAGTGCTGATGCACACTGCTGGGAGGAGAGGGTTTTTAGTGACGATGCACTCTGCTGGGACAAGAGGGTTCCAAGTGTCATGGCGCGCTGCAGGGAGGAGAGGGTTCCGAGTGCTGATGCACTCTGCTAGGAGGGGAGGGATCTGAGTGTTGATGCACTCTGCTGGGAGGAGAGGGTTCCAAGCGTTGATGTACTCTGCTGGGAGGAGAGGGTTCCGAGTGCCGATGCACTCTGCTGGGAGTAAAGGTCTCTGAGCATCGATGCACTCTGCTGGGAGGTGAGGGCTCTGAGTGTTGATGCACTCTGTTGGGAGGAGAGATTTCGAGCGTCGATGCACTCTGCTGGGAGTAGAGGGTTCTGAGTGTCTATTTACTCTGTAGGAGGAGAGGGTTCCGAGTGCCGATGCACTCTGCTGGGAGGAGAGGGTTCCATGTGCTGATGCACTCTGCTACGAGGAGACGGTTCCGGGTGTTGATGCACTCTGCTGGGAGGAGAGGGCTCTGAATGATGATGCACTGTGCTAGGAGGAGAGGGCGTTGAGTGTTGATGCACTCTGCTGGGAGGAGACGGTTCCGAGTGTTGATGCACTCTGATAGGAGGAGAGGGCTCTGAGTGTTGATGCACTCTGCTGGGAGGAGAGGGTTCCGAGTGCTGATGCACTCTGCAGGGAGGAGAGGGCTCTGAATGTTGATGCACTCTCCTAGGAGGAGAGAGTACTATGTGCCAATGCACTCTGCTGGGCGGAGAGGGCTCCGAGTGTTGATGCACTCTGCTGGGTGGAGAGGGCTCCGAGTGTTGATGCACTCTGCTAGGAGGAGAGGGTTCCGAGTGCTGATGCACTCTTCTGGGAGGCGAGGGCTCTGCGTGTTGATGCACTCTGCTGGAAGGAGAGGTTTCCGTGTGCTCATGCACTGTGCTGAGAGGAGACGGTTCCGAGCGTCGATGCACTCTGCTGGGAGGAGAGGGTTCTGACCATCGATGCACTCTGCTGGGCGGAGTGGGCTCCGAGTGTTGATGCAATCTGCTGGGAGGAGAGGGTTCCGAGCATCGATGCACTCTGCTGGTAGGAGAGGGCTCTGAATGTTGATGCACTCTGCTGGGAGGAGAGGGTTCCGAGTTCCGTTGCACTCTGCTGGGAGGAGAGGGTTCCGAGTGCTGATGCACTCTGCTGGGAGGAGAGGGTTCTTAGTGACGATGCACTCTGCTGGGAGAAGAGGGTTCCATGTGTCATGGCGCTCTGCAGGGAGGAGAGGGTTCCGAGTGCTGATGCACTCTGCTGGGAGGAGAGGGTTCCGAGCGTTGATGCACTCTGCTAGGAGGAGAGGGTTCTGAGCGTCGATGCACTCAGCTGGGAGGAGAGGGTTCTGAGCATCGATGCGCTCTGCTGGGAGGAGGGGGTTCCGATTGCCGATGCACTCTGCTGGGAGGATAGGGTTCTGATTGCTGATGCACTCTGCTGGGCGGAGAGCGCTCTGAGCATCGATGCACTCTGCCAGGGGGAGAGGGTTCTGAGTGTTGATGCACTCTGCTGGGAGGAGAGGGTTTTGAGCATCGATGCGCTCTGCTGGGAGGAGAGGGTTCCAAGCGTTGATGTACTCTGCTGGGAGGAGAGGGTTCCGAGTACCGATGCACTCTGCTGGGAGTAAAGGTCTCTGAACATCGATGCACTCTGCTGGGAGGTGATGGCTCTGAGTGTTGATGCACTCTGTTGGGAGGAGAGAGTTCCGAGCGTCGATGCACTCTGCTGGGAGTAGAGGGTTCTGAGTATCGATTTACTCTGTAGGAGGAGAGGGTTCCGAGTGCCGATGCAATCTGCTGGGAGGAGAGGGTTTCAAGTTTTGTTGCACTCTGCTTGGAGGAGAGGGCTCTGAATGTTGATACACTCTGCTGGGAGGAGAGAGTTCCGAGTGTTGATGCACTCTGCTGGGAGGAGAGGGTTCTGAGTGCTGATGCGTTCTGCTGGGAGGAGAGGGTTCCGAGTGTTGATGCACTCTGCTAGGAGGAGAGGGCTCTGAGTGTTGGTGTTCTCTGCTGGGAGGAGACAGTTCCGAGTGTTGATGCATTCTGCTGGAAGGAGAGGGTTCCGAGCTTTCATGCACTCTGCTGGGCGGAGAGGGCTCTGAGTTTTGATGCACTCTGCTGGGAGGAGAGGCCACTGAGTGTTGATGCACTCTGCTAGGAGGAGAGGTCTCTGCATGTCGATGCACTCTGCTGGGAGGAGAGGGTTCTGACCATCGATGCACTCTGCTGGGCGGAGTGGGCTCCGAGTGTTGATGCAATCTCCTGGGAGGAGAGGGTTCCGAGCATCGATGCACTCTGCTGGTAGGAGAGGGCTCTGAATGATGATGCACTCTGCTGGGAGGAGAGGGTTACGATTTCCGTTGCACTCTGCTGGGAGGGGAAGGGACCAAGTGTTGATGCACTCTGCTTGGAGGAGAGGGTTCCGAGCATCGATGCACTCTGCAGGGAGGAGAGGGTTCCGAGTGCTGATGCACACTGCTGGGAGGAGAGGGTTTTTAGTGACGATGCACTCTGCTGGGACAAGAGGGTTCCAAGTGTCATGGCGCGCTGCAGGGAGGAGAGGGTTCCGAGTGCTGATGCACTCTGCTAGGAGGGGAGGGATCTGAGTGTTGATGCACTCTGCTGGGAGGAGAGGGTTCCAAGCGTTGATGTACTCTGCTGGGAGGAGAGGGTTCCGAGTGCCGATGCACTCTGCTGGGAGTAAAGGTCTCTGAGCATCGATGCACTCTGCTGGGAGGTGAGGGCTCTGAGTGTTGATGCACTCTGTTGGGAGGAGAGATTTCGAGCGTCGATGCACTCTGCTGGGAGTAGAGGGTTCTGAGTGTCTATTTACTCTGTAGGAGGAGAGGGTTCCGAGTGCCGATGCACTCTGCTGGGAGGAGAGGGTTCCATGTGCTGATGCACTCTGCTACGAGGAGACGGTTCCGGGTGTTGATGCACTCTGCTGGGAGGAGAGGGCTCTGAATGATGATGCACTGTGCTAGGAGGAGAGGGCGTTGAGTGTTGATGCACTCTGCTGGGAGGAGACGGTTCCGAGTGTTGATGCACTCTGATAGGAGGAGAGGGCTCTGAGTGTTGATGCACTCTGCTGGGAGGAGAGGGTTCCGAGTGCTGATGCACTCTGCAGGGAGGAGAGGGCTCTGAATGTTGATGCACTCTCCTAGGAGGAGAGAGTACTATGTGCCAATGCACTCTGCTGGGCGGAGAGGGCTCCGAGTGTTGATGCACTCTGCTGGGTGGAGAGGGCTCCGAGTGTTGATGCACTCTGCTAGGAGGAGAGGGTTCCGAGTGCTGATGCACTCTTCTGGGAGGCGAGGGCTCTGCGTGTTGATGCACTCTGCTGGAAGGAGAGGTTTCCGTGAGCTCATGCACTGTGCTGAGAGGAGACGGTTCCGAGCGTCGATGCACTCTGCTGGGAGGAGAGGGTTCTGACCATCGATGCACTCTGCTGGTAGGAGAGGGCTCTGAATGTTGATGCACTCTGCTGGGAGGAGAGGGTTCCGAGTTCCGTTGCACTCTGCTGGGAGGAGAGGGTTCCGAGTGCTGATGCACTCTGCTGGGAGGAGAGGGTTCTTAGTGACGATGCACTCTGCTGGGAGAAGAGGGTTCCATGTGTCATGGCGCTCTGCAGGGAGGAGAGGGTTCCGAGTGCTGATGCACTCTGCTGGGAGGAGAGGGTTCCGAGCGTTGATGCACTCTGCTAGGAGGAGAGGGTTCTGAGCGTCGATGCACTCAGCTGGGAGGAGAGGGTTCTGAGCATCGATGCGCTCTGCTGGGAGGAGGGGGTTCCGATTGCCGATGCACTCTGCTGGGAGGATAGGGTTCTGATTGCTGATGCACTCTGCTGGGCGGAGAGCGCTCTGAGCATCGATGCACTCTGCCAGGGGGAGAGGGTTCTGAGTGTTGATGCACTCTGCTGGGAGGAGAGGGTTTTGAGCATCGATGCGCTCTGCTGGGAGGAGGGGGTTCCGATTGCCGATGCACTCTGCTGGGAGGAGAGGGTTCTGAGTGCTGATGCACTCTGCTGGGAGGAGAGGACTCTGAGTGTTGATGCACTCTGCTGGGAGGAGAGGTTTCCCTGTGCCAATGTACTCTGCTGGGAGGAGAGGTTTCCCTGTGCCAATGCACTCTGCTAGGAGGAGAGGGTTCCGAGTGTTGATGCACTCTGCTAGGAGGAGAGAGTTCTAAATGTTGATGCGCTCTGCTGGGAGGAAAGGGTTCCGAGAGCTGCTGCACTCTGCTGCGAGTAGAGGGTTCCGAGCGTTGATGCACTCTGCTGGGAGGAGAGGGTTCTGAGCATCGATGTACTCTGCTGTGAGGAGAGCGCTCTAAGTGTTGATGCACTCTGCTGGGAGGAGAGGGTTCCGAGTGCTGACGCACTCTGCTGGGAGGTGAGGACTCTGAGTGTAGATGCACTCTGCTGCGAGGAGAGGGTTCTATGTGCCAATGCACTCTGCTAGGAGGAGAGGGTTCCGAGCGTCAATGCACTCTGCTGGGCGGAGAGGGCTCTGAGTGTTGATGCACTCTTCTCGGAGGAGAGGGTTCTGAGTGTTGATGCACTCTGCTAGGAGGGGAGGGATCTGAGCGTTGATGTACCCTGCTGGGAGGAGAGGGTTCCGAGTACCGATGCACTCTGCTGGGAGTAAAAGTCTCTGAGCATCGATGCACTCTGCTGGGAGGTGAGGGCTCTGAGTGTTGATGCACTCTGTGGGGAGGAGAGGGTTCTGAGCATCGATGCACTCTGCTGTGAAGAGAGCGCTCTAAGTGTTGATGCACTCTGCTGGGAGGAGAGGGCTCCGAGTGCTGATGCACTCTGCTGGGAGGCGAGGACTCTGAGTGTAGATGCACTCTGCTGCGAGGAGAGGGTTCTATGTGCCAATGCACTCTGCTAGGAGGAGAGGGTTCCGAGCGTCGATGCACTCTGCTGGGCGGAGATGGCTCTGAGTGTTGATGCACTCTTCTCGGAGGAGAGGGATCTGAGTGTTGATGCACTCTGCTGGGAGGAGAGGGTTTTGAGCATCGATGCGCTCTGCTGGGAGGAGGGGGTTCCGATTGCCGATGCACTCTGCTGGGAGGAGAGGGTTCTGAGTGCTGTTGCACTCTGCTGGGAGGAGAGGACTCTGAGTGTTGATGCACTCTGCTGGGAGGAGAGGTTTCCCTGTGCCAATGTACTCTGCTGGGAGGAGAGGTTTCCCTGTGCCAATGCACTCTGCTAGGAGGAGAGGGTTCCGAGTGTTGATGCACTCTGCTAGGAGGAGAGAGTTCTAAATGTTGATGCACTCTGCTGGGAGGAAAGGGTTCCGAGAGCTGCTGCACTCTGCTGCGAGTAGAGGGTTCCGAGCGTTGATGCACTCTGCTGGGAGGAGAGGGTTCTGATCATCGATGCACTCTGCTGTGAGGAGAGCGCTCTAAGTGTTGATGCACTCTGCTGGGAGGAGAGGGTTCCGAGAGCTGATGCACTCTGCTGGGAGGAGAGGGTTCTTAGTGACGATGCACTCTGCTGGGAGAAGAGGGTTCCAAGTGTCATGGCGCTCTGCAGGGAGGAGAGGGTTCCGAGTGCTGATGCACTCTGCTGGGAGGAGAGGGTTCTGAGCGTTGATGCACTCTGCTAGGAGGAGGCGGTTCTGAGCGTCGATGCACTCTGCTGGGAGGATAGGGTTCTGATTGCTGATGCACTCTGCTGGGCGGAGAGCGCTCTGAGCATCGATGCACTCTGCCAGGAGGAGAGGGTTCTGAGTGTTGATGCACTCTGCTGGGAGGAGAGGGTTCCGAGTGCTGATGCAGTCTGCTGGGAGGAGAGGACTCTGAGTGTTGATGCACTCTGCTGAGAGGAGAGGTTTCCCTGTGCCAATGTACTCTGATGTGAGGAGAGGGTTCCGAGTGCTGATGCACTCTGCTGGGAGGAGAGGTTTCCCTGTGCCAATGCACTCTGCTAGGAGGAGAGGGTTCCGAGTGTTGATGCACTCTGCTAGGAGGAGAGAGTTCTAAATGTTGATGCACTCTGCTGGGAGGAGAGGGTTCCGAGTGCTGATGCAGTCTGCTGGGAGGAGAGGACTCTGAGTGTTGATGCACTCTGCTGAGAGGAGAGGTTTCCCTGTGCCAATGTACTCTGATGGGAGGAGAGGGTTCCGAGTGCTGATGCACTCTGCTGGGAGGAGAGGGTTCTGAGCATCGATGCACTCTGCTGTGAGGAGAGCGCTCTAAGTGTTGATGCACTCTGCTGGGAGGAGAGGGCTCTGAGTGTTGATGCACTCTGCTGGGAGGAGAGCGTTCCGAGTGCTGATGCACTCTGCTGGGAGGCGAGGACTCTGAGTGTAGATGCACTCTGCTGCGAGGAGAGGGTTCTATGTGCCAATGCACTCTGCTAGGAGGAGAGGGTTCCGAGCATCGATGCACTCTGCTGGGCGGAGAGGGCTCTGAGTGTTGATGCACTCTTGTCGGAGGAGAAGGTTCCGAGTGTTGATGCACTCTGCTAGCAGGGGAGGGATCTGAGTGTTGATGCACTCTGCTGGCAGGAGAGGGTTCCAAGCGTTGATGTACTCTGCTGGGAGGAGAGGGTTCCGAGTACCGATGCACTCTGCTGGGAGTAAAGGTCTCTGAACATCGATGCACTCTGCTGGGAGGTGATGGCTCTGAGTGTTGATGCACTCTGTTGGGAGGAGAGAGTTCCGAGCGTCGATGCACTCTGCTGGGAGTAGAGGGTTCTGAGTGTCGATTTACTCTGTAGGAGGAGAGGGTTCCGAGTGCCGATGCAATCTGCTGGGAGGAGAGGGTTTCGAGCGTCGATGCACTCTGCTGGGAGGAGAGGGTTCCGAGTGCTGATGCACACTGCTGGGAGGAGAGGGTTTTTAGTGACGATGTACTCTGCTGGGAGGAGAGGGTTCCGAGTGCCGATGCACTCTGCTGGGAGTAAAGGTCTCTGAGCATCGATGCACTCTGCTGGGAGGTGAGGGCTCTGAGTGTTGATGCACTCTGTTGGGAGGAGAGATTTCGAGCGTCGATGCACTCTGCTGGGAGTAGAGGGTTCTGAGTGTCTATTTACTCTGTAGGAGGAGAGGGTTCCGAGTGCCGATGCACTCTGCTGGGAGGAGAGGGTTCCATGTGCTAATGCACTCTGCTAGGAGGAGAGGGTTCCGGGTGTTGATGCACTCTGCTGGGAGGAGAGGGCTCTGAATGATGATGCACTCTGCTAGGAGGAGAGGGCTTTGAGTGTTGATGCACTCTGCTGGGAGGAGACGGTTCCGAGTGTTGATGCACTCTGATAGGAGGAGAGGGCTCTGAGTGTTGATGCACTCTGCTGGGAGGAGAGGGTTCCGAGTGCTGATGCACTCTGCAGGGAGGAGAGGGCTCTGAATGTTGATGCACTCTCCTAGGAGGAGAGAGTACTATGTGCCAATGCACTCTGCTGGGCGGAGAGGGCTCCGAGTGTTGATGCACTCTGCTAGGAGGAGAGTGTTCCGAGTGCTGATGCACTCTGCTGGGAGGCGAGGGCTCTGCGTGTTGATGCACTCTGCTGGAAGGAGAGGTTTCCGTGTGCTCATGCACTCTGCTGGGAGGAGAGGGCTCCGAGTGTTGATGCATTCCGATAGGAGCAGAGGGTTCCGAGTGTTAATGCGCTCTGCTGGGAGGAGAGGGCTCTGAATGTTGATGCACTCTGCTAGGAGGAGAGGGCTCTGAGTGTCGATGCACTGTGCTGAGAGGAGACGGTTCCGAGCGTCGATGCACTCTGCTGGGAGGAGAGGGTTCTGACCATCGATGCACTCTGCTGGGCGGAGTGGGCTCCGAGTGTTGATGCAATCTGCTGGGAGGAGAGGGTTCCGAGCATCGATGCACTCTGCTGGTAGGAGAGGGCTCTGAATGTTGATGCACTCTGCTGGGAGGAGAGGGTTCCGAGTTCCGTTGCACTCTGCTGGGAGGAGAGGGTTCCGAGTGCTGATGCACTCTGCTGGGAGGAGAGGGTTCTTAGTGACGATGCACTCTGCTGGGAGAAGAGGGTTCCATGTGTCATGGCGCTCTGCAGGGAGGAGAGGGTTCCGAGTGCTGATGCACTCTGCTGGGAGGAGAGGGTTCCGAGCGTTGATGCACTCTGCTAGGAGGAGAGGGTTCTGAGCGTCGATGCACTCAGCTGGGAGGAGAGAGTTCTGAGCATCGATGCGCTCTGCTGGGAGGAGGGGGTTCCGATTGCCGATGCACTCTGCTGCGAGGATAGGGTTCTGATTGCTGATGCACTCTGCTGGGCGGAGAGCGCTCTGAGCATCGATGCACTCTGCCAGGGGGAGAGGGTTCTGAGTGTTGATGCACTCTGCTGGGAGGAGAGGGTTTTGAGCATCGATGCGCTCTGCTGGGAGGAGGGGGTTCCGATTGCCGATGCACTCTGCTGGGAGGAGAGGGTTCTGAGTGCTGATGCACTCTGCTGGGAGGAGAGGTTTCCCTGTGCCAATGTACTCTGCTGGGAGGAGAGGTTTCCCTGTGCCAATGCACTCTGCTAGGAGGAGAGGGTTCCGAGTGTTGATGCACTCTGCTAGGAGGAGAGAGTTCTAAATGTTGATGCACTCTGCTGGGAGGAAAGGGTTCCGAGAGCTGCTGCACTCTGCTGCGAGTAGAGGGTTCCGAGCGTTGATGCACTCTGCTAGGAGGAGAGAGTTCTAAATGTTGATGCACTCTGCTATGAGGAAAGGGTTGCGAGAGCTGCTGCACTCTGCGGCGAGTAGAGGGTTCCGAGCGTTGATGCACTCTGCTGGGAGGAGAGGGTTCTGATCATCGATGCACTCTGCTGTGAGGAGAGCGCTCTAAGTGTTGATGCACTCTGCTGGGAGGAGAGGGTTCCGAGAGCTGATGCACTCTGCTGGGAGGAGAGGGTTCTTAGTGACGATGCACTCTGCTGGGAGAAGAGGTTTCCAAGTGTCATGGCGCTCTGCAGGGAGGAGAGGGTTCCGAGTGCCGATGCACTCTGCTGGGAGGATAGGGTTCTGAGCGTTGATGCACTCTGCTAGGAGGAGGCGGTTCTGAGCGTCGATGCACTCTGCTGGGAGGAGAGGGTTCTGAGCATCGATGCGCTCTGCTGGGAGGAGGGGGTGCCGATTGCCGATGCACTCTGCTGGGAGGATAGGGTTCTGATTGCTGATGCACTCTGCTGGGCGGAGAGTGCTCTGAGCATCGATGCACTCTGCCAGGAGGAGAGGGTTCTGAGTGTTGATGCACTCTGCTGGGAGGAGAGGTTTCCCTGTGCCAATGTACTCTGATGGGAGGAGAGGGTTCCGAGTGCTGATGCACTCTGCTAGGAGGAGAGGTTTCCCTGTGCCAATGCACTCTGCTAGGAGGAGAGGGTTCCGAGTGTTGATGCACTCTGCTAGGAGGAGAGAGTTCTAAATGTTGATGCACTCTGCTGGGAGGAGAGGGTTCCGAGTGCTGATGCAGTCTGCTGGGAGGAGAGGACTCTGAGTGTTGATGCACTCTGCTGAGAGGAGAGGTTTCCCTGTGCCAATGTACTCTGATGGGAGGAGAGGGTTCCGAGTGCTGATGCACTCTGCTGGGAGGAGAGGGTTCTGAGCATCGATGCACTCTGCTGTGAGGAGAGCGCTCTAAGTGTTGATGCACTCTGCTGGGAGGAGAGGGCTCTGAGTGTTGATGCACTCTGCTGGGAGGAGAGCGTTCCGAGTGCTGATGCACTCTGCTGGGAGGCGAGGACTCTGAGTGTAGATGCACTCTGCTGCGAGGAGAGGGTTCTATGTGCCAATGCACTCTGCTAGGAGGAGAGGGTTCCGAGCGTCAATGCACTCCGCTGGGCGGAGAGGGCTCTGAGTGTTGATGCACTCTTCTCGGAGGAGAGGGTTCTGAGTGTTGATGCACTCTGCTAGGAGGGGAGGGATCTGAGCGTTGATGTACCCTGCTGGGAGGAGAGGGTTCCGAGTACCGATGCACTCTGCTGGGAGTAAAGGTCTCTGAGCATCGATGCACTCTGCTGGGAGGTGAGGGCTCAGAGTGTTGATGCACTCTGTTGGGAGGAGAGAGTTCCGAGCGTCGATGCACTCTGCTGGGAGTAGAGGGTTCTGAGTATCGATTTACTCTGTAGGAGGAGAGGGTTCCGAGTGCCGATGCACTCTGCTGGGAGGAGAGGGCTCTGAGTGTTGATGCACTCTGCTGGGAGGAGAGGGTTTCAAGTTTTGTTGCACTCTGCTGGGAGGAGAGGGTTCCGAGAGCTGATGCACTCTGCTGGGAGGAGAGGGTTCTTAGTGACGATGCACTCTGCTGGGAGAAGAGGGTTCCAAGTTCATGGCGCTCTGCAGGGAGGAGAGGGTTCCGAGTGCTGATGCACTCTGCTGGGAGGAGAGGGTTCTGAGCGTTGATGCACTCTGCTAGGAGGAGGCGGTTCTGAGCGTCGATGCACTCTGCTGGGAGGAGAGGGTTCTGAGCATCGATGCGCTCTGCTGGGAGGAGGGGGTTCCGATTGCCGATGCACTCTGCTGGGAGGATAGGGTTCTGATTGCTGATGCACTCTGCTGGGCGGAGAGTGCTCTGAGCATCGATGCACTCTGCCAGGAGGAGAGGGTTCTGAGTGTTGATGCACTCTGCTGGGAGGAGAGGGTTCCGAGTGCTGATGCAGTCTGCTGGGAGGAGAGGACTCTGAGTGTTGATGCACTCTGCTGAGAGGAGAGGTTTCCCTGTGCCAATGTACTCTGATGGGAGGAGAGGGTTCCGAGTGCTGATGCACTCTGCTGGGAGGAGAGGTTTCCCTGTGCCAATGCACTCTGCTAGGAGGAGAGGGTTCCGAGTGTTGATGCACTCTGCTAGGAGGAGAGAGTTCTAAATGTTGATGCACTCTGCTGGGAGGAGAGGGTTCCGAGTGCTGATGCAGTCTGCTGGGAGGAGAGGACTCTGAGTGTTGATGCACTCTGCTGAGAGGAGAGGTTTCCCTGTGTCTGCTGGGAGGAGAGGGTTTCAAGTTTTGTTGCACTCTGCTTGGAGGAGAGGGCTCTGACTGTTGATGCACTCTGCTGGGAGGAAAGGGTTCCGAGTGTTAATGCGCTCTGCTGGGAGGAGAGGGCTCTGAATGTTGATGCACTGTGCTGAGAGGAGAGGGTTCCGAGTGCTGATGCACTCTGCTGGGAGGAGAGGGTTCTTAGTGACGATGCACTCTGCTGGGAGATGAGGGTTCCAAGTGTCATGGCGCTCTGCAGGGAGGAGAGGGTTCCGAGTGCTGATGCACTCTGCTGGGAGGAGAGGGTTCTGAGCATCGATGCACTCTGCTATGAGGAGAGCGCTCTAATTGTTGATGCACTCTGCTGGGAGGAGAGGGCTCTGAGTGTCGATGCACTCTGCTGGGAGGAGAGGGTTCTGAGTGCTGATGCACTCTGCTGGGAGGCGAGGACTCTGAGTGTAGATGCACTCTGCTGCGAGGAGAGGGTTCTATGTGCCAATGCACTCTGCTAGGAGGAGAGGGTTCTGAGCATCGATGCACTCTGCTGGGCGGAGAGGGCTCTGAGTGTTGATGCACTCTTCTCGGAGGAGAAGGTTCCGAGTGTTGATGCACTCTGCTAGCAGGGGAGGGATCTGAGTGTTGATGCACTCTGCTGGGAGGAGAGGGTTCCAAGCGTTGATGCACTCTGCTGGGAGGAGAGGGTTCTGAGCATCGATGCACTCTGCTGTGCGGAGAGCGCTCTAATTGTTGATGCACTCTGCTGGGAGGAGAGGGCTCTGAGTGTTGATGCACTCTGCTGGGAGGAGGGGGTTCCGAGTGCTGATGCACTCTGCTAGGAGGGGAGGGATCTGAGTGTTGATGCACTCTGCTGGGAGGAGAGGGTTCCAAGCGTTGATGTACTCTGCTGGGAGGAGAGGGTTCCGAGTACCGATGCACTCTGCTGGGAGTAAAGGTCTCTGAGCATCGATGCACTCTGCTGGGAGGTGAGGGCTCTGAGTGTTGATGCACTCTGTTGGGAGGAGAGATTTCGAGCGTCGATGCACTCTGCTGGGAGTAGAGGGTTCTGAGTGTCTATTTACTCTGTAGGAGGAGAGGGTTCCGAGTGCCGATGCACTCTGCTGGGAGGAGAGGGTTCCGTGTGCTGATGCACTCTTCTAGGAGGAGAGGGTTCCGGGTGTTGATGCACTCTGCTGGGAGGAGAGGGCTCTGAGTGTTGATGCACTCTGTTGGGAGGAGAGGGCTCTGAGTGTTGATGCACTCTGCTGGGAGGAGAGGGTTCCGAGTGCTGATGCACTCTGCTAGGAGGGGAGGGATCTGAGTGTTGATGCACTCTGCTGGGAGGAGAGGGTTCCAAGTGTTTATGTACTCTGCTGGGAGGAGAGGGTTCCGAGTGCCGATGCACTCTGCTGGGAGTAAAGGTCTCTGAGCATCGATGCACTCTGCTGGGAGGTGAGGGCTCTGAGTGTTGATGCACTCTGTTGGGAGGAGAGATTTCGAGCGTCGATGCACTCTGCTGGGAGTAGAGGGTTCTGAGTGTCGATTTACTCTGTAGGAGGAGAGGGTTCCGAGTGCCGATGCACTCTGCTGGGAGGAGAGGGTTCCGTGTGCTGATGCACTCTTCTAGGAGGAGAGGGTTCCGGGTGTTGATGCACTCTGCTGGGAGGAGAGGGCTCTGAATGATGATGTACTCTGATAGGAGGAGAGGGCTCTGAGTGTTGATGCACTCTGTTGGGAGGAGACGGTTCCGAGTGTTGATGCACTCTGATAGGAGGAGAGGGCTCTGAGTGTTGATGCACTCTGCTGGGAGGAGAGGGTTCCGAGTGCTGATGCACTCTGCAGGGAGGAGAGGGCTCTGAATGTTGATGCACTCTCCTTGGAGGAGAGAGTACTATGTGCCAATGCACTCTGCTGGGCGGAGAGGGCTCCGAGTGTTGATGCACTCTGCTGGGTGGAGAGGGCTCCGAGTGTTGATGCACTCTGCTGGAAGGAGAGGTTTCCGTGTGCTCATGCACTCTGCTGGGAGGAGAGGGCTCCGAGTGTTGATGCATTCCGATAGGAGGAGAGGGTTCCGAGTGTTAATGCACTCTGCTGGGAGGAGAGGGCTCTGAGTGTTGATGCACTCTGCTCGGAGGAGAGGGTTCCGAGCATCGATGCACTCTCCTGGGAGGAGAGGGTTCTGAGTGTCGACCTACTCTGTAGGAGGAGAGGGTTCCGAGTGCAGATGCACTCTGCTGGGAGGAGAGGGTTCCGAGTTTTAATGCACTCTGCTGGGAGGAGAAGGCTCTGAATGTTGATGCACTCTGCAGGGTGGAGAGGGTTCCGAGTGCTGATGCACTCTGCTGGGAGGAGAGGGTTCCGAGTGCTGATGGGTTCTGCTGGGAGGAGAGGGTTCTGAGTGTTGATGCACTCTGCTAGGAGGAGAGGGCTCTGAGTGTTGGTGTTCTCTGCTGGGAGGAGACGGTTCCGAGTGTTGATGCACTCTGCTGAAAGGAGATGGTTCCGAACTTTCATGCACTCTGCTGGGCGGAGAGGGCTCTGAGTTTTGATGCACTCTGCTGGGAGGAGAGGGCTCTGAGTGTTGATGCACTCTGCTAGGAGGAGAGGTCTCTGTGTGTCGATGCACTCTGCCGGAAGGCGAGGGTTCCGTGTGCTGATGCACTCTGCTAGGAGGAGAGTGTTCCGAGTGTTGATGCACTCATCTGGGAGGAGAGGGCTCTGAATGATGATGCACTCTGCTAGGAGGAGAGGGCTCTGAGTGTTGATGCACTCTGTTGGGAGGAGAGGGTTCCGAGTGTTGATGCACTCTGATAGGAGGAGAGGGCTCTGATTGTTGATGCACTCTGCTGGGAGGAGACGGTTCCGAGTGCTGATGCACTCTGCTGGGAGGAGAGGGTTCCGAGTGCTGATGGGTTCTGCTGGGAGGAGAGGGTTCTGAGTGTTGATGCACTCTGCTGGGAGGAGAGTGCTCCGAATGTTGATGCACTTTGCTGGGAGGAGATGGTTCCGAGTGTTGATGCACTCTGCTAGGAGGAGAGGGCTCTGAGTGTTGGTGCTCTCTGCTGGGAGGAGACGGTTCCGAGTCTTGATGCACTCTGCTGAAAGGAGATGGTTCCGAACTTTCGTGCACTCTTCTGGGCGGAGAGGGCTCTGAGTTTTGATGCACTCTGCTGGGAGAAGAGGGCTCTGAGTGTTGATGCACTCTGCTAGGAGGAGAGGTCTCTGTGTGTCGATGCACTCTGCCGGAAGGCGAGGGTTCCGTGTGCTGATGCACTCTGCTAGGAGGAGAGGGTTCCGGGTGTTGATGCACTCATCTGGGAGGAGAGGGCTCTGAATGATGATGCACTCTGCTAGGAGGAGAGGGCTCTGAGTGTTGATGCACTCTGTTGGGAGGAGAGGGTTCCGAGTGTTGATGCACTCTGATAGGAGGAGAGGGCTCTGAGTGTTGATGCACTCTGCTGGGAGGAGAGGGCTCTGAGTGTCGATGCACTCTTCAGGGAGGAGAGGGCTCTGAATGTTGATGCACTCTCCTAGGAGGAGAGAGTACTATGTGCCCATGCACTCTGCTGGGCGGAGAGGGCTCCGAGTGTTGATGCACTCTGCTGGGAGGAGAGGGTTCCGAGCATCGATCCACTCTGCTGTAGGAGAGGGATCTGAGTTTTGATGCACTCTGCTGGGAGGAGAGGGTTCCAAGTTCCGTTGCACTCTGCTGGGAGGAGAGGGGACCAAGCGTTGATGCACTCTGCTAGGAAGAGAGGGTTCCGAGAGTCGATGAACTCTGCTGGGAGGAGAGGGTTCCTAGTGCTGATGCACTCTGCTAGGAGGAGAGGGCTCTGAGTGTTGATGCACTCTGCTGGGACGAGACGGTTCCGAGTGCCGATGCATTCTACCAGGAGGAGAAGGTTCCGAGTGTTGATGCACTCTGCTAGGAGGTGAGGGCTCTGTGTGTTGATGCATTCTGCTGGGAGGAGAGGGTTCCAAGAGCTGATGCACTCTGCTGGGAGGAGAGGGCACTGAGCATCGATGCACTCTGCTGGGAGGAGGGGGTTCCGAGTGCTGATGCACTCTGTTGGGAGTAGAGGGTTCTGAGTGCTGATGCAGTCTGCTGGGAGGAGAGGACTCTGAGCATCGATGCGCTCTGCTGGGTGGAGGGGGTTCCGATTGCCGATGCACTCTGCTGGGAGGAGTGGGTTCTGATTGCTGATGCACTCTGCTGGGCGGAGAGCGCTCTGAGCATCGATGCACTCTGCCAGGAGGAGAGGTTTCTGAGTGTTGATGCACTCTGCTGGGAGAAAAGGGTTCCGAGTGCTGATGCACTCTGCTGGGAGGAGAGGACTCTGAGTGTTGATGCACTCTGCTAGGAGGAGAGGTTTCCCTGTGCCAATGCACTCTGCTGGGAGGAGAGGGTTCCAAGTGCTGATGCACTCTGCTGCGAGGACAGGGCTCTGAGTGTTGATGCACTCTGCTGGGAGGAGAGGTTTCCCTGTGCCAATGCACTCTGCTAGGTGGAGAGGGTTCCGAGTGTTGATGCACTCTGCTAGGAGGAGAGAGTTCTAAGTGTTGATGCACTCTGCTGGGAGGAAAGGGTTCCGAGAGCTGATGCACTCTGCTGCGAGTAGAGGGTTCCGAGCGTTGATGCACTCTGCTGGGAGGAGAGGGTTCTGAGCATCGTTGCACTCTGCTGTGCGGAGAGCGCTCTAATTGTTGATGCACTCTGCTGGGAGGAGAGGGCTCTGAGTGTTGATGCACTCTGCTGGGAGGAGAGGGTTCCGAGTGCTGATGCACTCTGCTAGGAGGGGAGGGATCTGAGTGTTGATGCACTCTGCTGGGAGGAGAGGGTTCCAAGCGTTGATGTACTCTGCTGGGAGGAGAGGGTTCCGAGTACCGATGCACTCTGCTGGGAGTAAAGGTCTCTGAGCATCGATGCACTCTGCTGGGAGGTGAGGGCTCTGAGTGTTGATGCACTCTGTTGGGAAGAGAGATTTCGAGCGTCGATGCACTCTGCTGGGAGTAGAGGGTTCCGTGTGCTGATGCACTCTGCTAGGAGGTGAGGGTTCCGGGTGTTGATGCACTCTGCTAGGAGGAGAGGGTTCCGGGTGTTGATGCACTCTGCTGGGAGGAGAGGGTTCTGAGTGTCTATTTACTCTGTCGGAGGAGAGGGTTCCGAGTGCCGATGCACTCTGCTGGGAGGAGAGTGTTCCGTGTGCTGATGCACTCTGCTAGGAGGAGAGGGTTCCGGGTGTTGATGCACTCTGCTGGGAGGAGAGGGCTCTGAATGATGATGCACTCTGCTAGGAGAAGAGGGCTCTGAGTGTTGATGCACTCTGTTGGGAGGAGAGGGCTCTGAGTGTTGATGCACTCTGCTGGGAGGAGAGGGTTCCGAGTGCTGATGCACTCTGCTAGGAGGGGAGGGATCTGAGTGTTGATGCACTCTGCTGGGAGGAGAGGGTTCCAAGCGTTGATGTACTCTGCTGGGAGGAGAGGGTTCCGAGTGCCGATGCACTCTGCTGGGAGTAAAGGTCTCTGAGCATCGATGCACTCTGCTGGGAGGTGAGGGCTCTGAGTGTTGATGCACTCTGTTGGGAGGAGAGATTTCGAGCGTCGATGCACTCTGCTGGGAGTAGAGGGTTCTGAGTGTCGATTTACTCTGTAGGAGGAGAGGGTTCCGAGTGCCGATGCACTCTGCTGGGAGGAGAGGGTTCCGTGTGCTGATGCACTCTGCTAGGAGGAGAGGGTTCCGGGTGTTGATGCACTCTGCTGGGAGGAGAGGGCTCTGAATGATGATGTACTCTGATAGGAGGAGAGGGCTCTGAGTGTTGATGCACTCTGTTGGGAGGAGACGGTTCCGAGTGTTGATGCACTCTGATATGAGGAGAGGGCTCTGAGTGTTGATGCACTCTGCTGGGAGGAGAGGGTTCCGAGTGCTGATGCACTCTGCAGGGAGGAGAGGGCTCTGAATGTTGATGCACTCTCCTAGGAGGAGAGAGTACTATGTGCCAATGCACTCTGCTGGGCGGAGAGGGCTCCGAGTGTTGATGCACTCTGCTGGGAGGAGAGGGTTCCGAGTGCTGATGCACTCTGCTGGGAGGCGAGGGCTCTGCGTGTTGATGCACTCTGCTGGAAGGAGAGGTTTCCGTGTGCTCATGCACGCTGCTGGGAGGAGAGGGCTCCGAGTGTTGATGCACTCTGCTAGGAGGAGAGGGCTCCGAATGTTGATGCACTCTGCTGGGAGGAGATGGTTCCGAGTGTTGATGCACTCTGCTAGGAGGAGAGTGCTCTGAGTGCTGGTGTTCTCTGCTGGGAGGAGACGGTTCCGAGTGTTGATGCACTCTGCTGAAAGGAGATGGTTCCGAACTTTCATGCACTCTGCTGGGCGGAGAGGGCTCTGAGTTTTGATGCACTCTGCTGGGAGGAGAGGGCTCTGAGTGTTGATGCACTCTGCTAGGAGGAGAGGTCTCTGTGTGTCGATGCACTCTGCTGGAAGGAGAGGTTTCCGTGTGCTCATGCACGCTGCTGGGAGGAGAGGGCTCCGAGTGTTGATGCATTCCGATAGGAGGAGAGGGTTCCGAGTGTTAATGCACTCTGCTGGGAGGAGAGGGCTCTGAATGTTGATGCACTCTGCTCGGAGGAGAGGGTTCCGAGCATCGATGCACTCTCCTGGGAGGAGAGGGTTCTGAGTGTCGACCTACTCTGTAGGAGGAGAGGGTTCCGAGTGCAGATGCACTCTGCTGGGAGGAGATGGTTCCGAGTGTTGATGCACTCTGCTAGGAGGAGAGGGCTCTGAGTGCTGGTGTTCTCTGCTGGGAGGAGACGGTTCCGAGTGTTGATGCACTCTGCTGAAAGGAGATGGTTCCGAACTTTCATGCACTCTGCTGGGCGGAGAGGGCTCTGAGTTTTGATGCACTCTGCTGGGAGGAGAGGGCTCTGAGTGTTGATGCACTCTGCTAGGAGGAGAGGTCTCTGTGTGTCGATGCACTCTGCTGGGCGGAGAGGGCTCCGAGTGTTGATGCACTCTGCTGGGAGGAGAGGGTTCCGAGCATCGATCCACTCTGCTGTAGGAGAGGGATCTGAGTTTTGATGCACTCTGCTGGGAGGAGAGGGTTCCAAGTTCCGTTGCACTCTGCTGGGAGGAGAGGGGACCAAGCGTTGATGCACTCTGCTAGGAAGAGAGGGTTCCGAGAGTCGATGAACTCTGCTGGGAGGAGAGGGTTCCTAGTGCTGATGCACTCTGCTAGGAGGAGAGGGCTCTGAGTGTTGATGCACTCTGCTGGGACGAGACGGTTCCGAGTGCCGATGCATTCTGCCAGGAGGAGAAGGTTCCGAGTGTTGATGCACTCTGCTAGGAGTTGAGGGCTCTGTGTGTTGATGCATTCTGCTGGGAGGAGAGGGTTCCAAGAGCTGATGCACTCTGCTGGGAGGAGAGGGCACTGAGCATCGATGCACTCTGCTGGGAGGAGGGGGTTCCGAGTGCCGATGCACTCTGTTGGGAGTAGAGGGTTCTGAGTGCTGATGCACTCTGCTGGGAGGAGAGGGTTCTGAGCATCGATGCGCTCTGCTGGGTGGAGGGGGTTCCGATTGCCGATGCACTCTGCTGGGAGGAGTGGGTTCTGATTGCTGATGCACTCTGCTGGGCGGAGAGCGCTCTGAGCATCGATGCACTCTGCCAGGAGGAGAGGTTTCTGAGTATTGATGCACTCTGCTGGGAGAAAAGGGTTCCGAGTGCTGATGCACTCTGCTGGGAGGAGAGGACTCTGAGTGTTGATGCACTCTGCTAGGAGGAGAGGTTTCCCTGTGCCAATGCACTCTGCTGGGAGGAGAGGGTTCCAAGTGCTGATGCACTCTGCTGCGAGGACAGGGCTCTGAGTGTTGATGCACTCTGCTGGGAGGAGAGGTTTCCCTGTGCCAATGCACTCTGCTAGGTGGAGAGGGTTCCGAGTGTTGATGCACTCTGCTAGGAGGAGAGAGTTCTAAGTGTTGATGCACTCTGCTGGGAGGAAAGGGTTCCGAGAGCTGATGCACTCTGCTGCGAGTAGAGGGTTCCGAGCGTTGATGCACTCTGCTGGGAGGAGAGGGTTCTGAGCATCGTTGCACTCTGCTGTGCGGAGAGCGCTCTAATTGTTGATGCACTCTGCTGGGAGGAGAGGGCTCTGAGTGTTGATGCACTCTGCTGGGAGGAGAGGGTTCCGAGTGCTGATGCACTCTGCTAGGAGGGGAGGGATCTGAGTGTTGATGCACTCTGCTGGGAGGAGAGGGTTCCAAGCGTTGATGTACTCTGCTGGGAGGAGAGGGTTCCGAGTACCGATGCACTCTGCTGGGAGTAAAGGTCTCTGAGCATCGATGCACTCTGCTGGGAGGTGAGGGCTCTGAGTGTTGATGCACTCTGTTGGGAAGAGAGATTTCGAGCGTCGATGCACTCTGCTGGGAGTAGAGGGTTCCGTGTGCTGATGCACTCTGCTAGGAGGTGAGGGTTCCGGGTGTTGATGCACTCTGCTAGGAGGAGAGGGTTCCGGGTGTTGATGCACTCTGCTGGGAGGAGAGGGTTCTGAGTGTCTATTTACTCTGTCGGAGGAGAGGGTTCCGAGTGCCGATGCACTCTGCTGGGAGGAGAGTGTTCCGTGTGCTGATGCACTCTGCTAGGAGGAGAGGGTTCCGGGTGTTGATGCACTCTGCTGGGAGGAGAGGGCTCTGAATGATGATGCACTCTGCTAGGAGAAGAGGGCTCTGAGTGTTGATGCACTCTGTTGGGAGGAGAGGGCTCTGAGTGTTGATGCACTCTGCTGGGAGGAGAGGGTTCCGAGTGCTGATGCACTCTGCTAGGAGGGGAGGGATCTGAGTGTTGATGCACTCTGCTGGGAGGAGAGGGTTCCAAGCGTTGATGTACTCTGCTGGGAGGAGAGGGTTCCGAGTGCCGATGCACTCTGCTGGGAGTAAAGGTCTCTGAGCATCGATGCACTCTGCTGGGAGGTGAGGGCTCTGAGTGTTGATGCACTCTGTTGGGAGGAGAGATTTCGAGCGTCGATGCACTCTGCTGGGAGTAGAGGGTTCTGAGTGTCGATTTACTCTGTAGGAGGAGAGGGTTCCGAGTGCCGATGCACTCTGCTGGGAGGAGAGGGTTCCGTGTGCTGATGCACTCTGTTAGGAGGAGAGGGTTCCGGGTGTTGATGCACTCTGCTGGGAGGAGAGGGCTCTGAATGATGATGTACTCTGATAGGAGGAGAGGGCTCTGAGTGTTGATGCACTCTGTTGGGAGGAGACGGTTCCGAGTGTTGATGCACTCTGATATGAGGAGAGGGCTCTGAGTGTTGATGCACTCTGCTGGGAGGAGAGGGTTCCGAGTGCTGATGCACTCTGCAGGGAGGAGAGGGCTCTGAATGTTGATGCACTCTCCTAGGAGGAGAGAGTACTATGTGCCAAAGCACTCTGCTGGGCGGAGAGGGCTCCGAGTGTTGATGCACTCTGCTGGGAGGCGAGGGCTCTGCGTGTTGATGCACTCTGCTGGGAGGAGAAGGCTCTGAATGTTGATGCACTCTGCAGGGTGGAGAGGGTTCCGAGTGTTGATGCACTCTGCTAGGAGGAGAGGGCTCCGAATGTTGATGCACTCTGCTAGGAGGAGAGTGCTCTGAGTGCTGGTGTTCTCTGCTGGGAGGAGACGGTTCCGAGTGTTGATGCACTCTGCTGAAAGGAGATGGTTCCGAACTTTCATGCACTCTGCTGGGCGGAGAGGGCTCTGAGTTTTGATGCACTCTGCTGGGAGGAGAGGGCTCTGAGTGTTGATGCACTCTGCTAGGAGGAGAGGTCTCTGTGTGTCGATGCACTCTGCCGGAAGGCGAGGGTTCCATGTGCTGATGCACTCTGCTAGGAGGAGAGGGTTCCGAGTGTTGATGCACTCTGCTAGGAGGGGAGGGATCTGAGTGTTGATGCACTCTGCTAGGAGGAGAGGGTTCCAAGCGTTGATGTACTCTGCTGGGAGGAGAGGGTTCCGAGTGCCGGTGCACTCTGCTGGGAGTAAAGGTCTCTGAGCATCGATGCACTCTGCTGGGAGGTGAGGGCTCTGAGTGTTGATGCACTCTGTTGGGAGGAGAGATTTCGAGCGTCGATGCACTCTGCTGGGAGTAGAGGGTTCTGAGTGTCGATTTACTCTGTAGGAGGAGAGGGTTCCGAGTGCCGATGCACTCTGCTGGGAGGAGAGGGTTCCGTGTGCTGATGCACTCTGCTAGGAGGAGACGGTTCCGGGTGTTGATGCACTCTGCTGGGAGGAGAGGGCTCTGAATGATGATGTACTCTGATAGGAGGAGAGGGCTCTGAGTGTTGATGCACTCTGTTGGGAGGAGACGGTTCCGAGTGTTGATGCACTCTGATATGAGGAGAGGGCTCTGAGTGTTGATGCACTCTGCTGGGAGGAGAGGGTTCCGAGTGCTGATGCACTCTGCAGGGAGGAGAGGGCTCTGAATGTTGATGCACTCTCCTAGGAGGAGAGAGTACTATGTGCCAATGCACTCTGCTGGGCGGAGAGGGCTCCGAGTGTTGATGCACTCTGCTGGGTGGAGAGGGCTCCGAGTGTTGATGCACTCTGCTGGGAGGAGAGGGTTCCGAGTGCTGATGCACTCTGCTGGGAGGCGAGGGCTCTGCGTGTTGATGCACTCTGCTGGAAGGAAAGGTTTCCGTGTGCTCATGCACGCTGCTGGGAGGAGAGGGCTCCGAGTGTTGATGCATTCCGATAGGAGGAGAGGGTTGCGAGTGTTAATGCACTCTGCTGGGAGGAGAGGGCTCTGAGTGTTGATGCACTCTGCTCGGAGGAGAGGGTTCCGAGCATCGATGCACTCTGCTGGGAGGAGAGGGTTCTGAGTGTCGACCTACTCTGTAGGAGGAGAGGGTTCCGAGTGCAGATGCACTCTGCTGGGAGGAGAGGGTTCCGGGTTTTAATGCACTCTGCTGGGAGGAGAAGGCTCTGAATGTTGATGCACTCTGCAGGGTGGAGAGGGTTCCGAGTGCTGATGCACTCTGCTGGGAGGAGATGGTTCCGAGTGTTGATGCACTCTGCTAGGAGGAGAGGGCTCTGAGTGTTGGTGTTCTCTGCTGGGAGGAGACGGTTCCGAGTGTTGATGCACTCTGCTGAAAGGAGATGGTTCCGAACTTTCATGCACTCTGCTGGGCGGAGAGGGCTCTGGGTTTTGATGCACTCTGCTGGGAGGAGAGGGCTCTGAGTGTTGATGCACTCTGCTAGGAGGAGAGGTCTCTGTGTGTCGATGCACTCTGCCGGAAGGCGAGGGTTCCATGTGCTGATGCACTCTGCTAGGAGGAGAGGGTTCCGAGTGTTGATGCACTCATCTGGGAGGAGAGGGCTCTGAATGATGATGCACTCTGCTAGGAGGAGAGGGCTCTGAGTGTTGATGCACTCTGTTGGGAGGAGAGGGTTCCGAGTGTTGATGCACTCTGATAGGAGGAGAGGGTTCCGAGTGCTGATGCACTCTGCAGGGAGGAGAGGGCTCTGAATGTTGATGCACTCTCCTAGGAGGAGAGAGTACTATGTGCCAATGCACTCTGCTGGGCGGAGAGGGCTCCGAATGTTGATGCACTCTGCTGGGAGGAGAGGGCTCCGAGTGTTGATGCACTCTGCTGGGAGGAGAGGGATCCGAGCATCGATCCACTCTGCTGTAGGAGAGGGATCTGAGTTTTGATGCACTCTGCTGGGAGGAGAGGGTTCCAAGTTCCGTTGCACTCTGCTGGGAGGAGAGGGGACCAAGCGTTGATGCACTCTGCTAGGAAGAGAGGGTTCCGAGAGTCGATGAACTCTGCTGGGAGGAGAGGGTTCCTAGTGCTGATGCACTCTGCTAGGAGGAGAGGGCTCTGAGTGTTGATGCACTCTGCTGGGACGAGACGGTTCCGAGTGCCGATGCATTCTGCCAGGAGGAGAAGGTTCCGAGCGTTGATGCACTCTGCTGGGTGGAGAGGGCTCTGTGTGTTGATGCACTCTGCTGGGTGGAGAGGGCTCCGAGTGTTGATGCACTCTGCTGGGAGGAGAGGGTTCCGAGTGCTGATGCACTCTGCTGGGAGGCGAGGGCTCTGCGTGTTGATGCACTCTGCTGGAAGGAGAGGTTTCCGTGTGCTTATGCACGCTGCTGGGAGGAGAGGGCTCCGAGTGTTGATGCATTCCGATAGGAGGAGAGGGTTCCGAGTGTTAATGCACTCTGCTGGGAGGAGAGGGCTCTGAGTGTTGATGCACTCTGCTGGGAGGAGAGGGTTCTGAGTGTCGACCTACTCTGTAGGAGGAGAGGGTTCCGAGTGCAGATGCACTCTGCTGGGAGGAGAGGGTTCCGAGTTTTAATGCACTCTGCTGGGAGGAGAGGGCTCTGAATGTTGATGCACTCTGCAGGGTGGAGAGGGTTCCGAGTGCTGATGCACTCTGCTGGGAGGAGAGGGTTCCGAGTGCTGATGGGTTCTGCTGGGAGGAGAGGGTTCTGAGTTTTGATGCACTCTGCTGGGAGGAGAGGGCTCTGAGTGTTGATGCACTCTGTTAGGAGGAGAGGTCTCTGTGTGTCGATGCACTCTGCCGGAAGGCGAGGGTTCCATGTGCTGATGCACTCTGCTAGGAGGAGAGGGTTCCGAGTGTTGATGCACTCATCTGGGAGGAGAGGGCTCTGAATGATGATGCACTCTGCTAGGAGGAGAGGGCTCTGAGTGTTGATGCACTCTGTTGGGAGGAGAGGGTTCCGAGTGTTGATGCACTCTGATAGGAGGAGAGGGCTCTGAGTGTTGATGCACTCTGCTGGGAGGAGAGGGTTCCGAGTGCTGATGCACGCTGCTGGGAGGAGAGGGTTCCGAGTGCTGATGGGTTCTGCTGGGAGGAGAGGGTTCTGAGTGTTGATGCACTCTGCTAGGAGGAGAGTGCTCTGAGTGTTGGTGTCCTCTGCTGGGAGGAGACGGTTCCGAGTGTTGATGCACTCTGCTGAAAGGAGATGGTTCCGAACTTTCATGCACTCTGCTGGGCGGAGAGGGCTCCGAGTGTTGATGCACTCTGCTGGGAGGAGAGGGTTCCGAGCATCGATCCACTCTGCTGTAGGAGAGGGATCTGAGTTTTGATGCACTCTGCTGGGAGGAGAGGGTTCCAAGTTCCGTTGCACTCTGCTGGGAGGAGAGGGGACCAAGCGTTGATGCACTCTGCTAGGAAGAGAGGGTTCCGAGAGTCGATGAACTCTGCTGGGAGGAGAGGGTTCCTAGTGCCGATGCACTCTGCTAGGAGGAGAGGGCTCTGAGTGTTGATGCACTCTGCTAGGAGGTGAGGGCTCTGTGTGTTGATGCATTCTGCTGGGAGGAGAGGGATCCAAGAGCTGATGCACTCTGCTGGGAGGAGAGGGCACTGAGCATCGATGCACTCTGCTGGGAGGAGGGGGTTCCGAGTGCCGATGCACTCTGTTGGGAGTAGAGGGTTCTGAGTGCTGATGCAGTCAGCTGGGAGGAGAGGACTCTGAGCATCGATGCGCTCTGCTGGGTGGAGGGGGTTCCGATTGCCGATGCACTCTGCTGGGAGGAGTGGGTTCTGATTGCTGATGCACTCTGCTGGGCGGAGAGCGCTCTGAGCATCGATGCACTCTGCCAGGAGGAGAGGTTTCTGAGTGTTGATGCACTCTGCTGGGAGAAAAGGGTTCCGAGTGCTGATGCACTCTGCTGGGAGGAGAGGACTCTGAGTGTTGATGCACTCTGCTAGGAGGAGAGGTTTCCCTGTGCCAATGCACTCTGCCAGGAGGAGAGGGTTCCGAGTGCTGATGCACTCCGCTGCGAGGACAGGGCTCTGAGTGTTGATGCACTCTGCTGGGAGGAGAGGTTTCCCTGTGCCATTGCACTCTGCTAGGTGGAGAGGGTTCCGAGTGTTGATGTACTCTGCTAGGAGGAGAGAGTTCTAAGTGTTGATGCACTCTGCTGGGAGGAAAGGGTTCCGAGAGCTGATGCACTCTGCTGCGAGTAGAGGGTTCCGAGCGTTGATGCACTCTGCTGGGAGGAGAGGGTTCTGAGCATCGATGCACTCTGCTGTGCGGAGAGCACTCTAATTGTTGATGCACTCTGCTGGGAGGTGAGTGCTCTGAGTGTTGATGCACTCTGCTGGGAGGTGAGTGCTCTGAGTGTTGATGTACTCTGCTGGGAGGAGAGGGCTCTGAGTGTTGATGCACTCTGCTGGGAGGAGAGGGTTCCGAGTGCTGATGCACTCTGCTAGGAGGGGAGGGATCTGAGTGTTGATGCACTCTGCTGGGAGGAGAGGGTTCCAAGCGTTGATGTACTCTGCTGGGAGGAGAGGGTTCCGAGTACCGATGCACTCTGCTGGGAGTAAAGGTCTCTGAGCATCGATGCACTCTGCTGGGAGGTGAGGGCTCTGAGTGTTGATGCACTCTGTTAGGAGGAGAGATTTCGAGCGTCGATGCACTCTGCTGGGAGTAGAGGGTTCTGAGTGTCTATTTACTCTGTCGGAGGAGAGGGTTCCGAGTGCCGATGCACTCTGCTGGGAGGAGAGGGTTCCGTGTGCTGATGCACTCTGCTAGGAGGAGAGGGTTCCGGGTGTTGATGCACTCTGCTGGGAGGAGAGGGCTCTGAATGATGATGCACTCTGCTAGGAGGAGAGGGCTCTGAGTGTTGATGCACTCTGTTGGGAGGAGAGGGCTCTGAGTGTTGATGCACTCTGCTGGGAGGAGAGGGTTCCGAGTGCTGATGCACTCTGCAAGGAGGGGAGGGATCTGAGTGTTGATGCACTCTGCTGGGAGTAGAGGGTTCCAAGCGTTGATGTACTCTGCTGGGAGGAGAGGGTTCCGAGTGCCGATGCACTCTGCTGGGAGTAAAGGTCTCTGAGCATCGATGCACTCTGCTGGGAGGTGAGGGCTCTGAGTGTTGATGCACTCTGTTGGGAGGAGAGATTTCGAGCGTCGATGCACTCTGCTGGGAGTAGAGGGTTCTGAGTGTCGATTTACTCTGTAGGAGGAGAGGGTTCCGAGTGCCGATGCACTCTGCTGGGAGGAGAGGGTTCCGTGTGCTGATGCACTCTGCTAGGAGGAGAGGGTTCCGGGTGTTGATGCACTCTGCTAGGAGGAGAGGTCTCTGAATGATGATGTACTCTGATAGGAGGAGAGGGCTCTGAGTGTTGATGCACTCTGTTGGGAGGAGACGGTTCCGAGTGTTGATGCACTCTGATAGGAGGAGAGGGCTCTGAGTGTTGATGCACTCTGCTGGGAGAAGTGGGTTCCGAGTGTTGATGCACTCTGCAGGGAGGAGAGGGCTCTGAATGTTGATGCACTCTCCTAGGAGGAGAGAGTACTATGTGCCAATGCACTCTGCTGGGCGGAGAGGGCTCCGAGTGTTGATGCACTCTGCTGGGTGGAGAGGGCTCCGAGTGTTGATGCACTCTGCTGGGAGGAGAGGGTTCCGAGTGCTGATGCACTCTGCTGGGAGGCGAGGGCTCTGCGTGTTGATGCACTCTGCTGGAAGGAGAGGTTTCCGTGTGCTCATGCACTCTGCTGGGAGGAGAGGGCTCCGAGTGTTGATGCTTTCCGATAGGAGGAGAGGGTTCCGAGTGTTAATGCGCTCTGCTCGGAGGAGAGGGCTCTGAATGTTGATGCACTCTGCTTGGGAAGAGGTCTCTGAGTGTCGATGCACTGTGCTGAGAGGAGACGGTTCCGAGCGTCGATGCACTCTGCTGGGAGGAGAGGGTTCTGACCATCGATGCCCTCTGCTGGGCGGAGTGGGCTCCGAGTGTTGATGCAATCTGCTGGGAGGAGAGGGTTCCGAGCATCGATGCACTCTGCTGGTAGGAGAGGTCTCTGAATGTTGATGCACTCTGCTGGGAGGAGAGCGTTCCGAGTGCTGATGCACTCTGCTGGGAGGCGAGGGCTCTGCGTGTTGATGCACTCTGCTGGAAGGAGAGGTTTCCGTGTGCTCATGCACTCTGCTGGGAGGAGAGGGCTCCGAGTGTTGATGCATTCCGATAGGAGGAGAGGGTTCCGAGTGTTAATGCGCTCTGCTGGGAGGAGAGGGCTCTGAATGTTGATGCACTCTGCTTGGGAAGAGGTCTCTGAGTGTCGATGCACTGTGCTGAGAGGAGACGGTTCCGAGTGTTGATGCACTCTGCTGGGAGGAGAGGGTTCTGACCATCGATGCCCTCTGCTGGGCGGAGTGGGCTCCGAGTGTTGATGCAATCTGCTGGGAGGAGAGGGTTCCGAGCATCGATGCACTCTGCTGGTAGGAGAGGGCTCTGAATGTTGATGCACTCTGCTGGGAGGAGAGCGTTCCGAGTTCCGTTGCACTCTGCTGGGAGGAGAGGGTTCCGAGTGCTGATGCACTCTGCTGGGAGGAGAGGGTTCTTAGTGACGATGCACTCTGCTGGGAGAAGAGGGTTCCATGTGTCATGGTGCTCTGCAGGGAGGAGAGCGCTCTGAGCATTGATGCACTCTGCCAGGGGGAGAGGGTTCTGAGTGTTGATGCACTCTGCTGGGAGGAGAGGGTTCTGAGCATCGATGCGCTCTGCTGGGAGGAGGGGGTTCCGATTGCCGATGCACTCTGCTGGGAGGAGAGGGTTCTGAGTGCTGATGCACTCTGCTGGGAGGAGAGGACTCTGAGTGTTGATGCACTCTGCTGGGAGGAGAGGTTTCCCTGTGCCAATGTACTCTGCTGGGAGGAGAGGTTTCCCTGTGCCAATGCACTCTATTAGGAGGAGAGGGTTCCGAATGTTGATGCACTCTGCTAGGAGGAGAGAGTTCTAAATGTTGATGCACTCTGCTGGGAGGAAAGGGTTCCGAGAGCTGCTGCACTCTGCTGCGAGTAGAGGGTTCCGAGCGTTGATGCACTCTGCTGGGAGATGAGGGTTCTGAGCGTTGATGCACTCTGCTGGGAGGAGAGGGTTCCGAGTGCTGACGCACTCTGCTGGGAGGCGAGGACTCTGAGTGTAGATGCACTCTGCTGCAAGGAGAGGGTTCTATGTGCCAATGCACTCTGCTAGGGGGAGAGGGTTCCGAGCGTCAATGCACTCTGCTGGGCGGAGAGGGCTCTGAGTGTTGATGCACTCTGCTAGGAGGGGAGGGATCTGAGCGTTGATGTACCCTGCTGGGAGGAGAGGGTTCCGAGTACCGATGCACTCTGCTGGGAGTAAAAGTCTCTGAGCATCGATGCACTGTGCTGGGAGGTGAGGGCTCTGAGTGTTGATGCACTCTGTGGGGAGGAGAGGGTTCTGAGCATCGATGCACTCTGCTCTGAAGAGAGCGCTCTAAGTGTTGATGCACTCTGCTGGGAGGAGAGGGCTCTGAGTGTTGAGGCACTCTGCTGGGAGGAGAGGGTTCCGAGTGCTGATGCACTCTGCTGGGAGGAGAGGGTTTCAAGTTTTGTTGCACTCTGCTTGGAGGAGAGGGCTCTGACTGTTGATGCACTCTGCTGGGAGGAAAGGGTTCCGAGTGTTAATGCGCTCTGCTGGGAGGAGAGTGCTCTGAATGTTGATGCACTCTGCTAGGAGGAGAGGGCTCTGAGTGTCGATGCACTCTGCTAGGAGGAGAGGGCTCTGAGTGTCGATGCACTGTGCTGAGAGGAGACGGTTCCGAGCGTCGATGCACTCTGCTGGGAGGAGAGGGTTCTGACCATCGATGCACTCTGCTGGGCGGAGTGGGCTCCGAGTGTTGATGCAATCTGCTGGGAGGAGAGGGTTCCGAGCATCGATGCACTCTGCTGGTAGGAGAGGGCTCTGAATGTTGATGCACTCTGCTGGGAGGAGAGGGTTCCGAGTTCCGTTGCACTCTGCTGGGAGGAGAGGGGACCAAGTGTTGATGCACTCTGCTTGGAGGAGAGGGTTCCGAGCGTCGATGCACTCTGCTGGGAGGAGAGGGTTCCGAGAGCTGATGCACTCTGCTGGGAGGAGAGGGTTCTTAGTGACGATGCACTCTGCTGGGAGAAGAGGGTTCCAAGTGTCATGGCGCTCTGCAGGGAGGAGAGGGTTCCGAGTGCTGATGCACTCTGCTGGGAGGAGAGGGTTCTGAGCGTTGATGCACTCTGCTAGGAGGAGGCGGTTCTGAGCGTCGATGCACTCTGCTGGGAGGAGAGGGTTCTGAGCATCGATGCGCTCTGCTGGGAGGAGGGGGTTCCGATTGCCGATGCACTCTGCTGGGAGGATAGGGTTCTGATTGCTGATGCACTCTGCTGGGCGGAGAGCGCTCTGAGCATCGATGCACTCTGCCAGGAGGAGAGGGTTCTGAGTGTTGATGCACTCTGCTGGGAGGAGAGGGTTCCGAGTGCTGATGCAGTCTGCTGGGAGGAGAGGACTCTGAGTGTTGATGCACTCTGCTGAGAGGAGAGGTTTCCCTGTGCCAATGTACTCTGATGGGAGGAGAGGGTTCCGAGTGCTGTTGCACTCTGCTGGGAGGAGAGGTTTCCCTGTGCCAATGCACTCTGCTAGGAGGAGAGGGTTCCGAGTGTTGATGCACTCTGCTAGGAGGAGGGAGTTCTAAATGTTGCTGCACTCTGCTGGGAGGAGAGGGTTCCGAGTGCTGATGCAGTCTGCTGGGAGGAGAGGACTCTGAGTGTTGATGCACTCTGCTGAGAGGAGAGGTTTCCCTGTGCCAATGTACTCTGATGGGAGGAGAGGGTTCCGAGTGCTGATGCACTCTGCTGGGAGGAGAGGGTTCTGAGCATCGATGCACTCTGCTGTGAGGAGAGCGCTCTAAGTGTTGATGCACTCTGCTAGGAGGAGAGGGTTCTGATCATCGATGCACTCTGCTGGGCGGAGAGGGCTCTGAGTGTTGATGCACTCTTGTCGGAGGAGAAGGTTCCGAGTGTTGATGCACTTTGCTAGCAGGGGAGGGATCTGAGTGTTGATGCACTCTGCTGGCAGGAGAGGGTTCCAAGCGTTGATGTACTCTGCTGGGAGGAGAGGGTTCCGAGTACAGATGCACTCTGCTGGGAGTAAAGGTCTGTGAACATCGATGCACTCTGCTGGGAGGTGATGGCTCTGAGTGTTGATGCACTCTGTTGGGAGGAGAGAGTTCCGAGCGTCGATGCACTCTGCTGGGAGTAGAGGGTTCTGAGTGTCGATTTACTCTGTAGGAGGAGAGGGTTCCGAGTGCCGATGCAATCTGCTGGGAGGAGAGGGTTTCAAGTTTTGTTGCACTCTGCTTGGAGGAGAGGGCTCTGAATGTTGATACACTCTGCTGGGAGGAGAGAGTTCCGAGTGTTGATGCACTCTGCTGGGAGGAGAGGGTTCTGAGTGCTGATGCGTTCTACTGGGAGGAGAGGGTTCCGAGTGTTGATGCACTCTGCTAGGAGGAGAGGGCTCTGAGTGTTGGTGTTCTCTGCTGGGAGGAGACGGTTCCGAGTGTTGATGCATTCTGCTGGAAGGAGAGGGTTCCGAGCTTTCATGCACTCTGCTGGGCGGAGAGGGCTCTGAGTTTTGATGCACTCTGCTGGGAGGAGAGGCCACTGAGTGTTGATGCACTCTGCTAGGAGGAGAGGTCTCTGCATGTCGATGCACTCTGCTGGGAGGAGAGGGTTCTGACCATCGATGCACTCTGCTGGGCGGAGTGGGCTCCAAGTGTTGATGCAATCTCCTGGGAGGAGAGGGTTCCGAGCATCGATGCACTCTGCTGGTAGGAGAGGGCTCTGAATGATGATGCACTCTGCTGGGAGGAGAGGGTTCCGAGTTCCGTTGCACTCTGCTGGGAGGAGAGGGGACCAAGTGTTGATGCACTCTGCTTGGAGGAGAGGGTTCCGAGCGTCGATGCACTCTGCTGGGAGGAGAGGGTTCCGAGTGTCGATTTACTCTGTAGGAGGAGAGGGTTCCGAGTGCCGATGCACTCTGCTGGGAGGAGAGGGTTCCGTGTGCTGATGCACTCTTCTAGGAGGAGAGGGTTCCGGGTGTTGATGCACTCTGCTGGGAGGAGAGGGCTCTGAATGATGATGTACTCTGATAGGAGGAGAGGGCTCTGAGTGTTGATGCACTCTGTTGGGAGGAGACGGTTCCGAGTGTTGATGCACTCTGATAGGAGGAGAGGGCTCTGAGTGTTGATGCACTCTGCTGGGAGGAGAGGGTTCCGAGTGCTGATGCACTCTGCAGGGAGGAGAGGGCTCTGAATGTTGATGCACTCTCCTTGGAGGAGAGAGTACTATGTGCCAATGCACTCTGCTGGGCGGAGAGGGCTCCGAGTGTTGATGCACTCTGCTGGGTGGAGAGGGCTCCGAGTGTTGATGCACTCTGCTGGAAGGAGAGGTTTCCGTGTGCTCATGCACTCTGCTGGGAGGAGAGGGCTCCGAGTGTTGATGCATTCCGATAGGAGGAGAGGGTTCCGAGTGTTAATGCACTCTGCTGGGAGGAGAGGGCTCTGAGTGTTGATGCACTCTGCTCGGAGGAGAGGGTTCCGAGCATCGATGCACTCTCCTGGGAGGAGAGGGTTCTGAGTGTCGACCTACTCTGTAGGAGGAGAGGGTTCCGAGTGCAGATGCACTCTGCTGGGAGGAGAGGGTTCCGAGTTTTAATGCACTCTGCTGGGAGGAGAAGGCTCTGAATGTTGATGCACTCTGCAGGGTGGAGAGGGTTCCGAGTGCTGATGCACTCTGCTGGAAGGAGAGGGTTCCGAGTGCTGATGGGTTCTGCTGGGAGGAGAGGGTTCTGAGTGTTGATGCACTCTGCTAGGAGGAGAGGGCTCTGAGTGTTGGTGTTCTCTGCTGGGAGGAGACGGTTCCGAGTGTTGATGCACTCTGCTGAAAGGAGATGGTTCCGAACTTTCATGCACTCTGCTGGGCGGAGAGGGCTCTGAGTTTTGATGCACTCTGCTGGGAGGAGAGGGCTCTGAGTGTTGATGCACTCTGCTAGGAGGAGAGGTCTCTGTGTGTCGATGCACTCTGCCGGAAGGCGAGGGTTCCGTGTGCTGATGCACTCTGCTAGGAGGAGAGTGTTCCGAGTGTTGATGCACTCATCTGGGAGGAGAGGGCTCTGAATGATGATGCACTCTGCTAGGAGGAGAGGGCTCTGAGTGTTGATGCACTCTGTTGGGAGGAGAGGGTTCCGAGTGTTGATGCACTCTGATAGGAGGAGAGGGCTCTGATTGTTGATGCACTCTGCTGGGAGGAGACGGTTCCGAGTGCTGATGCACTCTGCTGGGAGGACAGGGTTCCGAGTGCTGATGGGTTCTGCTGGGAGGAGAGGGTTCTGAGTGTTGATGCACTCTGCTGGGAGGAGAGTGCTCCGAATGTTGATGCACTTTGCTGGGAGGAGATGGTTCCGAGTGTTGATGCACTCTGCTAGGAGGAGAGGGCTCTGAGTGTTGGTGCTCTCTGCTGGGAGGAGACGGTTCCGAGTCTTGATGCACTCTGCTGAAAGGAGATGGTTCCGAACTTTCGTGCACTCTTCTGGGCGGAGAGGGCTCTGAGTTTTGATGCACTCTGCTGGGAGAAGAGGGCTCTGAGTGTTGATGCACTCTGCTAGGAGGAGAGGTCTCTGTGTGTCGATGCACTCTGCCGGAAGGCGAGGGTTCCGTGTGCTGATGCACTCTGCTAGGAGGAGAGGGTTCCGGGTGTTGATGCACTCATCTGGGAGGAGAGGGCTCTGAATGATGATGCACTCTGCTAGGAGGAGAGGGCTCTGAGTGTTGATGCACTCTGTTGGGAGGAGAGGGTTCCGAGTGTTGATGCACTCTGATAGGAGGAGAGGGCTCTGAGTGTTGATGCACTCTGCTGGGAGGAGAGGGCTCTGAGTGTCGATGCACTCTTCAGGGAGGAGAGGGCTCTGAATGTTGATGCACTCTCCTAGGAGGAGAGAGTACTATGTGCCAATGCACTCTGCTGGGCGGAGAGGGCTCCGAGTGTTGATGCACTCTGCTGGGAGGAGAGGGTTCCGAGCATCGATCCACTCTGCTGTAGGAGAGGGATCTGAGTTTTGATGCACTCTGCTGGGAGGAGAGGGTTCCAAGTTCCGTTGCACTCTGCTGGGAGGAGAGGGGACCAAGCGTTGATGCACTCTGCTAGGAAGAGAGGGTTCCGAGAGTCGATGAACTCTGCTGGGAGGAGAGGGTTCCTAGTGCTGATGCACTCTGCTAGGAGGAGAGGGCTCTGAGTGTTGATGCACTCTGCTGGGACGAGACGGTTCCGAGTGCCGATGCATTCTACCAGGAGGAGAAGGTTCCGAGTGTTGATGCACTCTGCTAGGAGGTGAGGGCTCTGTGTGTTGATGCATTCTGCTGGGAGGAGAGGGTTCCAAGAGCTGATGCACTCTGCTGGGAGGAGAGGGCACTGAGCATCGATGCACTCTGCTGGGAGGAGGGGGTTCCGAGTGCTGATGCACTCTGTTGGGAGTAGAGGGTTCTGAGTGCTGATGCAGTCTGCTGGGAGGAGAGGACTCTGAGCATCGATGCGCTCTGCTGGGTGGAGGGGGTTCCGATTGCCGATGCACTCTGCTGGGAGGAGTGGGTTCTGATTGCTGATGCACTCTGCTGGGCGGAGAGCGCTCTGAGCATCGATGCACTCTGCCAGGAGGAGAGGTTTCTGAGTGTTGATGCACTCTGCTGGGAGAAAAGGGTTCCGAGTGCTGATGCACTCTGCTGGGAGGAGAGGACTCTGAGTGTTGATGCACTCTGCTAGGAGGAGAGGTTTCCCTGTGCCAATGCACTCTGCTGGGAGGAGAGGGTTCCAAGTGCTGATGCACTCTGCTGCGAGGACAGGGCTCTGAGTGTTGATGCACTCTGCTGGGAGGAGAGGTTTCCCTGTGCCAATGCACTCTGCTAGGTGGAGAGGGTTCCGAGTGTTGATGCACTCTGCTAGGAGGAGAGAGTTCTAAGTGTTGATGCACTCTGCTGGGAGGAAAGGGTTCCGAGAGCTGATGCACTCTGCTGCGAGTAGAGGGTTCCGAGCGTTGATGCACTCTGCTGGGAGGAGAGGGTTCTGAGCATCGTTGCACTCTGCTGTGCGGAGAGCGCTCTAATTGTTGATGCACTCTGCTGGGAGGAGAGGGCTCTGAGTGTTGATGCACTCTGCTGGGAGGAGAGGGTTCCGAGTGCTGATGCACTCTGCTAGGAGGGGAGGGATCTGAGTGTTGATGCACTCTGCTGGGAGGAGAGGGTTCCAAGCGTTGATGTACTCTGCTGGGAGGAGAGGGTTCCGAGTACCGATGCACTCTGCTGGGAGTAAAGGTCTCTGAGCATCGATGCACTCTGCTGGGAGGTGAGGGCTCTGAGTGTTGATGCACTCTGTTGGGAAGAGAGATTTCGAGCGTCGATGCACTCTGCTGGGAGTAGAGGGTTCCGTGTGCTGATGCACTCTGCTAGGAGGTGAGGGTTCCGGGTGTTGATGCACTCTGCTAGGAGGAGAGGGTTCCGGGTGTTGATGCACTCTGCTGGGAGGAGAGGGTTCTGAGTGTCTATTTACTCTGTCGGAGGAGAGGGTTCCGAGTGCCGATGCACTCTGCTGGGAGGAGAGTGTTCCGTGTGCTGATGCACTCTGCTAGGAGGAGAGGGTTCCGGGTGTTGATGCACTCTGCTGGGAGGAGAGGGCTCTGAATGATGATGCACTCTGCTAGGAGAAGAGGGCTCTGAGTGTTGATGCACTCTGTTGGGAGGAGAGGGCTCTGAGTGTTGATGCAATCTGCTGGGAGGAGAGGGTTCCGAGTGCTGATGCACTCTGCTAGGAGGGGAGGGATCTGAGTGTTGATGCACTCTGCTGGGAGGAGAGGGTTCCAAGCGTTGATGTACTCTGCTGGGAGGAGAGGGTTCCGAGTGCCGATGCACTCTGCTGGGAGTAAAGGTCTCTGAGCATCGATGCACTCTGCTGGGAGGTGAGGGCTCTGAGTGTTGATGCACTCTGTTGGGAGGAGAGATTTCGAGCGTCGATGCACTCTGCTGGGAGTAGAGGGTTCTGAGTGTCGATTTACTCTGTAGGAGGAGAGGGTTCCGAGTGCCGATGCACTCTGCCTGGAGGAGAGGGTTCCGTGTGCTGATGCACTCTGCTAGGAGGAGAGGGTTCCGGGTGTTGATGCACTCTGCTGGGAGGAGAGGGCTCTGAATGATGATGTACTCTGATAGGAGGAGAGGGCTCTGAGTGTTGATGCACTCTGTTGGGAGGAGACGGTTCCGAGTGTTGATGCACTCTGATATGAGGAGAGGGCTCTGAGTGTTGATGCACTCTGCTGGGAGGAGAGGGTTCCGAGTGCTGATGCACTCTGCAGGGAGGAGAGGGCTCTGAATGTTGATGCACTCTCCTAGGAGGAGAGAGTACTATGTGCCAATGCACTCTGCTGGGCGGAGAGGGCTCCGAGTGTTGATGCACTCTGCTGGGAGGAGAGGGTTCCGAGTGCTGATGCACTCTGCTGGGAGGCGAGGGCTCTGCGTGTTGATGCACTCTGCTGGAAGGAGAGGTTTCCGTGTGCTCATGCACGCTGCTGGGAGGAGAGGGCTCCGAGTGTTGATGCATTCCGATAGGAGGAGAGGGTTCCGAGTGTTAATGCACTCTGCTGGGAGGAGAGGGCTCTGAATGTTGATGCACTCTGCTCGGAGGAGAGGGTTCCGAGCATCGATGTACTCTCCTGGGAGGAGAGGGTTCTGAGTGTCGACCTACTCTGTAGGAGGAGAGGGTTCCGAGTGCAGATGCACTCTGCTGGGAGGAGATGGTTCCGAGTGTTGATGCACTCTGCTAGGAGGAGAGGGCTCTGAGTGCTGGTGTTCTCTGCTGGGAGGAGACGGTTCCGAGTGTTGATGCACTCTGCTGAAAGGAGATGGTTCCGAACTTTCATGCACTCTGCTGGGCGGAGAGGGCTCTGAGTTTTGATGCACTCTGCTGGGAGGAGAGGGCTCTGAGTGTTGATGCACTCTGCTAGGAGGAGAGGTCTCTGTGTGTCGATGCACTCTGCTGGGCGGAGAGGGCTCCGAGTGTTGATGCACTCTGCTGGGAGGAGAGGGTTCCGAGCATCGATCCACTCTGCTGTAGGAGAGGGATCTGAGTTTTGATGCACTCTGCTGGGAGGAGAGGGTTCCAAGTTCCGTTGCACTCTGCTGGGAGGAGAGGGGACCAAGCGTTGATGCACTCTGCTAGGAAGAGAGGGTTCCGAGAGTCGATGAACTCTGCTGGGAGGAGAGGGTTCCTAGTGCTGATGCACTCTGCTAGGAGGAGAGGGCTCTGAGTGTTGATGCACTCTGCTGGGACGAGACGGTTCCGAGTGCCGATGCATTCTGCCAGGAGGAGAAGGTTCCGAGTGTTGATGCACTCTGCTAGGAGTTGAGGGCTCTGTGTGTTGATGCATTCTGCTGGGAGGAGAGGGTTCCAAGAGCTGATGCACTCTGCTGGGAGGAGAGGGCACTGAGCATCGATGCACTCTGCTGGGAGGAGGGGGTTCCGAGTGCCGATGCACTCTGTTGGGAGTAGAGGGTTCTGAGTGCTGATGCACTCTGCTGGGAGGAGAGGGTTCTGAGCATCGATGCGCTCTGCTGGGTGGAGGGGGTTCCGATTGCCGATGCACTCTGCTGGGAGGAGTGGGTTCTGATTGCTGATGCACTCTGCTGGGCGGAGAGCGCTCTGAGCATCGATGCACTCTGCCAGGAGGAGAGGTTTCTGAGTATTGATGCACTCTGCTGGGAGAAAAGGGTTCCGAGTGCTGATGCACTCTGCTGGGAGGAGAGGACTCTGAGTGTTGATGCACTCTGCTAGGAGGAGAGGTTTCCCTGTGCCAATGCACTCTGCTGGGAGGAGAGGGTTCCAAGTGCTGATGCACTCTGCTGCGAGGACAGGGCTCTGAGTGTTGATGCACTCTGCTGGGAGGAGAGGTTTCCCTGTGCCAATGCACTCTGCTAGGTGGAGAGGGTTCCGAGTGTTGATGCACTCTGCTAGGAGGAGAGAGTTCTAAGTGTTGATGCACTCTGCTGGGAGGAAAGGGTTCCGAGAGCTGATGCACTCTGCTGCGAGTAGAGGGTTCCGAGCGTTGATGCACTCTGCTGGGAGGAGAGGGTTCTGAGCATCGTTGCACTCTGCTGTGCGGAGAGCGCTCTAATTGTTGATGCACTCTGCTGGGAGGAGAGGGTTCCGAGTGCTGATGCACTCTGCTAGGAGGGGAGGGTTCCGAGTGCTGATGCACTCTGCTAGGAGGGGAGGGATCTGAGTGTTGATGCACTCTGCTGGGAGGAGAGGGTTCCAAGCGTTGATGTACTCTGCTGGGAGGAGAGGGTTCCGAGTACCGATGCACTCTGCTGGGAGTAAAGGTCTCTGAGCATCGATGCACTCTGCTGGGAGGTAAGGGCTCTGAGTGTTGATGCACTCTGTTGGGAAGAGAGATTTCGAGCGTCGATGCACTCTGCTGGGAGTAGAGGGTTCCGTGTGCTGATGCACTCTGCTAGGAGGTGAGGGTTCCGGGTGTTGATGCACTCTGCTAGGAGGAGAGGGTTCCGGGTGTTGATGCACTCTGCTGGGAGGAGAGGGTTCTGAGTGTCTATTTACTCTGTCGGAGGAGAGGGTTCCGAGTGCCGATGCACTCTGCTGGGAGGAGAGTGTTCCGTGTGCTGATGCACTCTGCTAGGAGGAGAGGGTTCCGGGTGTTGATGCACTCTGCTGGGAGGAGAGGGCTCTGAATGATGATGCACTCTGCTAGGAGAAGAGGGCTCTGAGTGTTGATGCACTCTGTTGGGTGGAGAGGGCTCTGAGTGTTGATGCACTCTGCTGGGAGGAGAGGGTTCCGAGTGCTGATGCACTCTGCTAGGAGGGGAGGGATCTGAGTGTTGATGCACTCTGCTGGGAGGAGAGGGTTCCAAGCGTTGATGTACTCTGCTGGGAGGAGAGGGTTCCGAGTGCCGATGCACTCTGCTGGGAGTAAAGGTCTCTGAGCATCGATGCACTCTGCTGGGAGGTGAGGGCTCTGAGTGTTGATGCACTCTGTTGGGAGGAGAGATTTCGAGCGTCGATGCACTCTGCTGGGAGTAGAGGGTTCTGAGTGTCGATTTACTCTGTAGGAGGAGAGGGTTCCGAGTGCCGATGCACTCTGCTGGGAGGAGAGGGTTCCGTGTGCTGATGCACTCTGCTAGGAGGAGAGGGTTCCGGGTGTTGATGCACTCTGCTAGGAGGAGAGGTCTCTGAATGATGATGTACTCTGATAGGAGGAGAGGGCTCTGAGTGTTGATGCACTCTGTTGGGAGGAGACGGTTCCGAGTGTTGATGCACTCTGATAGGAGGAGAGGGCTCTGAGTGTTGATGCACTCTGCTGGGAGAAGAGGGTTCCGAGTGTTGATGCACTCTGCAGGGAGGAGAGGGCTCTGAATGTTGATGCACTCTCCTAGGAGGAGAGAGTACTATGTGCCAATGCACTCTGCTGGGCGGAGAGGGCTCCGAGTGTTGATGCACTCTGCTGGGAGGCGAGGGCTCTGCGTGTTGATGCACTCTGCTGGAAGGAGAGGTTTCCGTGTGCTCATGCACGCTGCTGGGAGGAGAGGGCTCCGAGTGTTGATGCATTCCGATAGGAGGAGAGGGTTCCGAGTGCTGATGCACTCTGCTGGGAGGAGAGGGCTCTGAGTGTTGATGCACTCTGCTCGGAGGAGAGGGTTCCGAGCATCGATGCACTCTCCTGGGAGGAGAGGGTTCTGAGTGTCGACCTACTCTGTAGGAGGAGAGGGTTCCGAGTGCTGATGCACTCTGCTGGGAGGAGAGGGCTCTGAATGTTGATGCACTCTGCAGGGTGGAGAGGGTTCCGAGTGCTGATGGGTTCTGCTGGGAGGAGAGGGTTCTGAGTGTTGATGCACTCTGCTGGGAGGAGAAGGCTCTGAATGTTGATGCACTCTGCAGGGTGGAGAGGGTTCCGAGTGTTGATGCACTCTGCTAGGAGGAGAGGGCTCCGAATGTTGATGCACTCTGCTGGGAGGAGATGGTTCCGAGTGTTGATGCACTCTGCTAGGAGGAGAGGGCTCTGAGTGCTGGTGTTCTCTGCTGGGAGGAGACGGTTCCGAGTGTTGATGCACTCTGCTGAAAGGAGATGGTTCCGAACTTTCATGCACTCTGCTGGGCGGAGAGGGCTCTGAGTGTTGATGCACTCTGCTAGGAGGAGAGGTCTCTGTGTGTCGATGCACTCTGCCGGAAGGCGAGGGTTCCATGTGCTGATGCACTCTGCTAGGAGGAGAGGGTTCCGAGTGTTGATGCACTCTGCTAGGAGGGGAGGGATCTGAGTGTTGATGCACTCTGCTAGGAGGAGAGGGTTCCAAGCGTTGATGTACTCTGCTGGGAGGAGAGGGTTCCGAGTGCCGGTGCACTCTGCTGGGAGTAAAGGTCTCTGAGCATCGATGCACTCTGCTGGGAGGTGAGGGCTCTGAGTGTTGATGCACTCTGTTGGGAGGAGAGATTTCGAGCGTCGATGCACTCTGCTGGGAGTAGAGGGTTCTGAGTGTCGATTTACTCTGTAGGAGGAGAGGGTTCCGAGTGCCGATGCACTCTGCTGGGAGGAGAGGGTTCCGTGTGCTGATGCACTCTGCTAGGAGGAGACGGTTCCGGGTGTTGATGCACTCTGCTGGGAGGAGAGGGCTCTGAATGATGATGTACTCTGATAGGAGGAGAGGGCTCTGAGTGTTGATGCACTCTGTTGGGAGGAGACGGTTCCGAGTGTTGATGCACTCTGATATGAGGAGAGGGCTCTGAGTGTTGATGCACTCTGCTGGGAGGAGAGGGTTCCGAGTGCTGATGCACTCTGCAGGGAGGAGAGGGCTCTGAATGTTGATGCACTCTCCTAGGAGGAGAGAGTACTATGTGCCAATGCACTCTGCTGGGCGGAGAGGGCTCCGAGTGTTGATGCACTCTGCTGGGTGGAGAGGGCTCCGAGTGTTGATGCACTCTGCTGGGAGGAGAGGGTTCCGAGTGCTGATGCACTCTGCTGGGAGGCGAGGGCTCTGCGTGTTGATGCACTCTGCTGGAAGGAAAGGTTTCCGTGTGCTCATGCACGCTGCTGGGAGGAGAGGGCTCCGAGTGTTGATGCATTCCGATAGGAGGAGAGGGTTGCGAGTGTTAATGCACTCTGCTGGGAGGAGAGGGCTCTGAGTGTTGATGCACTCTGCTCGGAGGAGAGGGTTCCGAGCATCGATGCACTCTGCTGGGAGGAGAGGGTTCTGAGTGTCGACCTACTCTGTAGGAGGAGAGGGTTCCGAGTGCAGATGCACTCTGCTGGGAGGAGAGGGTTCCGGGTTTTAATGCACTCTGCTGGGAGGAGAAGGCTCTGAATGTTGATGCACTCTGCAGGGTGGCGAGGGTTCCGAGTGCTGATGCACTCTGCTGGGAGGAGATGGTTCCGAGTGTTGATGCACTCTGCTAGGAGGAGAGGGCTCTGAGTGTTGGTGTTCTCTGCTGGGAGGAGACGGTTCCGAGTGTTGATGCACTCTGCTGAAAGGAGATGGTTCCGAACTTTCATGCACTCTGCTGGGCGGAGAGGGCTCTGGGTTTTGATGCACTCTGCTGGGAGGAGAGGGCTCTGAGTGTTGATGCACTCTGCTAGGAGGAGAGGTCTCTGTGTGTCGATGCACTCTGCCGGAAGGCGAGGGTTCCATGTGCTGATGCACTCTGCTAGGAGGAGAGGGTTCCGAGTGTTGATGCACTCATCTGGGAGGAGAGGGCTCTGAATGATGATGCACTCTGCTAGGAGGAGAGGGCTCTGAGTGTTGATGCACTCTGTTGGGAGGAGAGGGTTCCGAGTGTTGATGCACTCTGATAGGAGGAGAGGGCTCTGAGTGTTGATGCACTCTGCTGGGAGGAGAGGGTTCCGAGTGCTGATGCACTCTGCTGGGAGGAGAGGGTTCCGAGTGCTGATGGGTTCTGCTGGGAGGAGAGGGTTCTGAGTGTTGATGCACTCTGCTAGGAGGAGAGTGCTCTGAGTGTTGGTGTCCTCTGCTGGGAGGAGACGGTTCCGAGTGTTGATGCACTCTGCTGAAAGGAGATGGTTCCGAACTTTCATGCACTCTGCTGGGCGGAGAGGGCTCCGAGTGTTGATGCACTCTGCTGGGAGGAGAGGGTTCCGAGCATCGATCCACTCTGCTGTAGGAGAGGGATCTGAGTTTTGATGCACTCTGCTGGGAGGAGAGGGTTCCAAGTTCCGTTGCACTCTGCTGGGAGGAGAGGGGACCAAGCGTTGATGCACTCTGCTAGGAAGAGAGGGTTCCGAGAGTCGATGAACTCTGCTGGGAGGAGAGGGTTCCTAGTGCCGATGCACTCTGCTAGGAGGAGAGGGCTCTGAGTGTTGATGCACTCTGCTAGGAGGTGAGGGCTCTGTGTGTTGATGCATTCTGCTGGGAGGAGAGGGATCCAAGAGCTGATGCACTCTGCTGGGAGGAGAGGGCACTGAGCATCGATGCACTCTGCTGGGAGGAGGGGGTTCCGAGTGCCGATGCACTCTGTTGGGAGTAGAGGGTTCTGAGTGCTGATGCAGTCAGCTGGGAGGAGAGGACTCTGAGCATCGATGCGCTCTGCTGGGTGGAGGGGGTTCCGATTGCCGATGCACTCTGCTGGGAGGAGTGGGTTCTGATTGCTGATGCACTCTGCTGGGCGGAGAGCGCTCTGAGCATCGATGCACTCTGCCAGGAGGAGAGGTTTCTGAGTGTTGATGCACTCTGCTGGGAGAAAAGGGTTCCGAGTGCTGATGCACTCTGCTGGGAGGAGAGGACTCTGAGTGTTGATGCACTCTGCTAGGAGGAGAGGTTTCCCTGTGCCAATGCACTCTGCCAGGAGGAGAGGGTTCCGAGTGCTGATGCACTCTGCTGCGAGGACAGGGCTCTGAGTGTTGATGCACTCTGCTGGGAGGAGAGGTTTCCCTGTGCCATTGCACTCTGCTAGGTGGAGAGGGTTCCGAGTGTTGATGCACTCTGCTAGGAGGAGAGAGTTCTAAGTGTTGATGCACTCTGCTGGGAGGAAAGGGTTCCGAGAGCTGATGCACTCTGCTGCGAGTAGAGGGTTCCGAGCGTTGATGCACTCTGCTGGGAGGAGAGGGTTCTGAGCATCGATGCACTCTGCTGTGCGGAGAGCACTCTAATTGTTGATGCACTCTGCTGGGAGGTGAGTGCTCTGAGTGTTGATGCACTCTGCTGGGAGGTGAGTGCTCTGAGTGTTGATGTACTCTGCTGGGAGGAGAGGGCTCTGAGTGTTGATGCACTCTGCTGGGAGGAGAGGGTTCCGAGTGCTGATGCACTCTGCTAGGAGGGGAGGGATCTGAGTGTTGATGCACTCTGCTGGGAGGAGAGGGTTCCAAGCGTTGATGTACTCTGCTGGGAGGAGAGGGTTCCGAGTACCGATGCACTCTGCTGGGAGTAAAGGTCTCTGAGCATCGATGCACTCTGCTGGGAGGTGAGGGCTCTGAGTGTTGATGCACTCTGTTAGGAGGAGAGATTTCGAGCTTCGATGCACTCTGCTGGGAGTAGAGGGTTCTGAGTGTCTATTTACTCTGTCGGAGGAGAGGGTTCCGAGTGCCGATGCACTCTGCTGGGAGGAGAGGGTTCCGTGTGCTGATGCACTCTGCTAGGAGGAGAGGGTTCCGGGTGTTGATGCACTCTGCTGGGAGGAGAGGGCTCTGAATGATGATGCACTCTGCTAGGAGGAGAGGGCTCTGAGTGTTGATGCACTCTGTTGGGAGGAGAGGGCTCTGAGTGTTGATGCACTCTGCTGGGAGGAGAGGGTTCCGAGTGCTGATGCACTCTGCAAGGAGGGGAGGGATCTGAGTGTTGATGCACTCTGCTGGGAGTAGAGGGTTCCAAGCGTTGATGTACTCTGCTGGGAGGAGAGGGTCTCGAGTGCTGATGCACTCTGCTGGGAGTAAAGGTCTCTGAGCATCGATGCACTCTGCTGGGAGGTGAGGGCTCTGAGTGTTGATGCACTCTGTTGGGAGGAGAGATTTCGAGCGTCGATGCACTCTGCTGGGAGTAGAGGGTTCTGAGTGTCGATTTACTCTGTAGGAGGAGAGGGTTCCGAGTGCCGATGCACTCTGCTGGGAGGAGAGGGTTCCGTGTGCTGATGCACTCTGCTAGGAGGAGAGGGTTCCGGGTGTTGATGCACTCTGCTAGGAGGAGAGGTCTCTGAATGATGATGTACTCTGATAGGAGGAGAGGGCTCTGAGTGTTGATGCACTCTGTTGGGAGGAGACGGTTCCGAGTGTTGATGCACTCTGATAGGAGGAGAGGGCTCTGAGTGTTGATGCACTCTGCTGGGAGGAGAGGGTTCCGAGTGTTGATGCACTCTGCAGGGAGGAGAGGGCTCTGAATGTTGATGCACTCTCCTAGGAGGAGAGAGTACTATGTGCCAATGCACTCTGCTGGGCGGAGAGGGCTCCGAGTGTTGATGCACTCTGCTGGGTGGAGAGGGCTCCGAGTGTTGATGCACTCTGCTGGGAGGAGAGGGTTCCGAGTGCTGATGCACTCTGCTGGGAGGCGAGGGCTCTGCGTGTTGATGCACTCTGCTGGAAGGAGAGGTTTCCGTGTGCTCATGCACTCTGCTGGGAGGAGAGGGCTCCGAGTGTTGATGCTTTCCGATAGGAGGAGAGGGTTCCGAGTGTTAATGCGCTCTGCTCGGAGGAGAGGGCTCTGAATGTTGATGCACTCTGCTTGGGAAGAGGTCTCTGAGTGTCGATGCACTGTGCTGAGAGGAGACGGTTCCGAGCGTCGATGCACTCTGCTGGGAGGAGAGGGTTCTGACCATCGATGCCCTCTGCTGGGCGGAGTGGGCTCCGAGTGTTGATGCAATCAGCTGGGAGGAGAGGGTTCCGAGCATCGATGCACTCTGCTGGTAGGAGAGGTCTCTGAATGTTGATGCACTCTGCTGGGAGGAGAGCGTTCCGAGTGCTGATGCACTCTGCTGGTAGGAGAGGGCTCTGAATGTTGATGCACTCTGCTGGGAGGAGAGCGTTCCGAGTTCCGTTGCACTCTGCTGGGAGGAGAGGGTTCCGAGTGCTGATGCACTCTGCTGGGAGGAGAGGGTTCTTAGTGACGATGCACTCTGCTGGGAGAAGAGGGTTCCATGTGTCATGGTGCTCTGCAGGGAGGAGTGCGCTCTGAGCATCGATGCACTCTGCCAGGGGGAGAGGGTTCTGAGTGTTGATGCACTCTGCTGGGAGGAGAGGGTTCTGAGCATCGATGCGCTCTGCTGGGAGGAGGGGGTTCCGATTGCCGATGCACTCTGCTGGGAGGAGAGGGTTCTGAGTGCTGATGCACTCTGCTGGGAGGAGAGGACTCTGAGTGTTGATGCACTCTGCTGGGAGGAGAGGTTTCCCTGTGCCAATGTACTCTGCTGGGAGGAGAGGTTTCCCTGTGCCAATGCACTCTATTAGGAGGAGAGGGTTCCGAATGTTGATGCACTCTGCTAGGAGGAGAGAGTTCTAAATGTTGATGCACTCTGCTGGGAGGAAAGGGTTCCGAGAGCTGATGCACTCTGCTGCGAGTAGAGGGTTCCGAGCGTTGATGCACTCTGCTGGGAGATGAGGGTTCTGAGCGTTGATGCACTCTGCTGGGAGGAGAGGGTTCCGAGTGCTGACGCACTCTGCTGGGAGGCGAGGACTCTGAGTGTAGATGCACTCTGCTGCAAGGAGAGGGTTCTATGTGCCAATGCACTCTGCTAGGGGGAGAGGGTTCCGAGCGTCAATGCACTCTGCTGGGCGGAGAGGGCTCTGAGTGTTGATGCACTCTGCTAGGAGGGGAGGGATCTGAGCGTTGATGTACCCTGCTGGGAGGAGAGGGTTCCGAGTACCGATGCACTCTGCTGGGAGTAAAAGTCTCTGAGCATCGATGCACTCTGCTCTGAAGAGAGCGCTCTAAGTGTTGATGCACTCTGCTGGGAGGAGAGGGCTCTGAGTGTTGAGGCACTCTGCTGGGAGGAGAGGGTTCCGAGTGCTGATGCACTCTGCTGGGAGGAGAGGGTTTCAAGTTTTGTTGCACTCTGCTTGGAGGAGAGGGCTCTGACTGTTGATGCACTCTGCTGGGAGGAAAGGGTTCCGAGTGTTAATGCGCTCTGCTGGGAGGAGAGTGCTCTGAATGTTGATGCACTCTGCTAGGAGGAGAGGGCTCTGAGTGTCGATGCACTCTGCTAGGAGGAGAGGGCTCTGAGTGTCGATGCACTGTGCTGAGAGGAGACGGTTCCGAGCGTCGATGCACTCTGCTGGGAGGAGAGGGTTCTGACCATCGATGCACTCTGCTGGGCGGAGTGGGCTCCGAGTGTTGATGCAATCTGCTGGGAGGAGAGGGTTCCGAGCATCGATGCACTCTGCTGGTAGGAGAGGGCTCTGAATGTTGATGCACTCTGCTGGGAGGAGAGGGTTCCGAGTTCCGTTGCACTCTGCTGGGAGGAGAGGGGACCAAGTGTTGATGCACTCTGCTTGGAGGAGAGGGTTCCGAGCGTCGATGCACTCTGCTGGGAGGAGAGGGTTCCGAGAGCTGATGCACTCTGCTGGGAGGAGAGGGTTCTTAGTGACGATGCACTCTGCTGGGAGAAGAGGGTTCCAAGTGTCATGGCGCTCTGCAGGGAGGAGAGGGTTCCGAGTGCTGATGCACTCTGCTGGGAGGAGAGGGTTCTGAGCGTTGATGCACTCTGCTAGGAGGAGGCGGTTCTGAGCGTCGATGCACTCTGCTGGGAGGAGAGGGTTCTGAGCATCGATGCGCTCTGCTGGGAGGAGGGGGTTCCGATTGCCGATGCACTCTGCTGGGAGGATAGGGTTCTGATTGCTGATGCACTCTGCTGGGCGGAGAGCGCTCTGAGCATCGATGCACTCTGCCAGGAGGAGAGGGTTCTGAGTGTTGATGCACTCTGCTGGGAGGAGAGGGTTCCGAGTGCTGATGCAGTCTGCTGGGAGGAGAGGACTCTGAGTGTTGATGCACTCTGCTGAGAGGAGAGGTTTCCCTGTGCCAATGTACTCTGATGGGAGGAGAGGGTTCCGAGTGCTGTTGCACTCTGCTGGGAGGAGAGGTTTCCCTGTGCCAATGCACTCTGCTAGGAGGAGAGGGTTCCGAGTGTTGATGCACTCTGCTAGGAGGAGGGAGTTCTAAATGTTGCTGCACTCTGCTGGGAGGAGAGGGTTCCGAGTGCTGATGCAGTCTGCTGGGAGGAGAGGACTCTGAGTGTTGATGCACTCTGCTGAGAGGAGAGGTTTCCCTGTGCCAATGCACTCTGATGGGAGGAGAGGGTTCCGAGTGCTGATGCACTCTGCTGGGAGGAGAGGGTTCTGAGCATCGATGCACTCTGCTGTGAGGAGAGCGCTCTAAGTGTTGATGCACTCTGCTGGGAGGAGAGGGCTCTGAGTGTTGATGCACTCTGCTAGGAGGAGAGGGTTCTGATCATCGATGCACTCTGCTGGGCGGAGAGGGCTCTGAGTGTTGATGCACTCTTGTCGGAGGAGAAGGTTCCGAGTGTTGATGCACTTTGCTAGCAGGGGAGGGATCTGAGTGTTGATGCACTCTGCTGGCAGGAGAGGGTTCCAAGCGTTGATGTACTCTGCTGGGAGGAGAGGGTTCCGAGTACCGATGCACTCTGCTGGGAGTAAAGGTCTGTGAACATCGATGCACTCTGCTGGGAGGTGATGGCTCTGAGTGTTGATGCACTCTGTTGGGAGGAGAGAGTTCCGAGCGTCGATGCACTCTGCTGGGAGTAGAGGGTTCTGAGTGTCGATTTACTCTGTAGGAGGAGAGGGTTCCGAGTGCCGATGCAATCTGCTGGGAGGAGAGGGTTTCAAGTTTTGTTGCACTCTGCTTGGAGGAGAGGGCTCTGAATGTTGATACACTCTGCTGGGAGGAGAGAGTTCCGAGTGTTGATGCACTCTGCTGGGAGGAGAGGGTTCTGAGTGCTGATGCGTTCTACTGGGAGGAGAGGGTTCCGAGTGTTGATGCACTCTGCTAGGAGGAGAGGGCTCTGAGTGTTGGTGTTCTCTGCTGGGAGGAGACGGTTCCGAGTGTTGATGCAATCTGCTGGAAGGAGAGGGTTCCGAGCTTTCATGCACTCTGCTGGGCGGAGAGGGCTCTGAGTTTTGATGCACTCTGCTGGGAGGAGAGGCCACTGAGTGTTGATGCACTCTGCTAGGAGGAGAGGTCTCTGCATGTCGATGCACTCTGCTGGGAGGAGAGGGTTCTGACCATCGATGCACTCTGCTGGGCGGAGTGGGCTCCAAGTGTTGATGCAATCTCCTGGGAGGAGAGGGTTCCGAGCATCGATGCACTCTGCTGGTAGGAGAGGGCTCTGAATGATGATGCACTCTGCTGGGAGGAGAGGGTTCCGAGTTCCGTTGCACTCTGCTGGGAGGAGAGGGGACCAAGTGTTGATGCACTCTGCTTGGAGGAGAGGGTTCCGAGCGTCGATGCACTCTGCTGGGAGGAGAGGGTTCCGAGTGCTGATGCACTCTGCTGGGAGGAGAGGGTTTTTAGTGACGATGCACTCTGCTGGGAGAAGAGCGTTCCAAGTGCCATGGCGCTCTGCAGGGAGGAGAGGGTTCCGAGTGCTGATGCACTCTGCTAGGAGGGGAGGGATCTGAGTGTTGATGCACTCTGCTGGGAGGAGAGGGTTCCAAGCGTTGATGTACTCTGCTGGGAGGAGAGGGTTCCGAGTGCCGATGCACTCTGCTGGGAGTAATTTCTCTGAGCATCGATGCACTCTGCTGGGAGGTGAGGGCTCTGAGTGTTGATGCACTCTGTTGGGAGGAGAGATTTCGAGCGTCGATGCACTCTGCTGGTAGTAGAGGGTTCTGAGTGTCGATTTACTCTGTAGGAGGAGAGGGTTCCGAGTGCCGATGCTCTCTGCTGGGAGGAGAGGGTTCCGTGTGCTGATGCACTCTGCTAGGAGGAGAGGTTTCCGGGTGTTGATGCACTCTGCTGGGAGGAGAGGGCTCTGAATGATGATGTACTCTGATAGGAGGAGAGGGCTCTGAGTGTTGATGCACTCTGCTGGGAGGAGACGGTTCCGAGTGTTGATGCACTCTGATAGGAGGAGAGGGCTCTGAGTGTTGATGCACTCTGCTGGGAGGAGAGGGTTCCGAGTGCTGATGCACTCTGCAGGGAGGAGAGGGCTCTGAATGTTGATGCACTCTCCTAGGAGGAGAGAGTACTATGTGCCAATGCACTCTGCTGGGCGGAGAGGGCTCCGAGTGTTGATGCACTCTGCTGGGTGGAGAGGGCTCCGAGTGTTGATGCACTCTGCTAGGAGGAGAGGGTTCCGAGTGCTGATGCACTCTGCTGGGAGGAGAGGGCTCTGCGTGTTGATGCACTCTGCTGGAAGGAGAGGTTTCCGTGTGCTCATGCACTCTGCTGGGAGGAGAGGGCTCCGAGTGTTGATGCATTCCGATAGGAGCAGAGGGTTCCGAGTGTTAATGCGCTCTGCTGGGAGGAGAGGGCTCTGAATGTTGATGCACTCTGCTAGGAGGAGAGGGCTCTGAGTGTCGATGCACTGTGCTGAGAGGAGACGGTTCCGAGCGTCGATGCACTCTGCTGGGAGGAGAGGGTTCTGACCATCGATGCACTCTGCTGGGCAGAGTGGGCTCCGAGTGTTGATGCAATCTGCGGGGAGGAGAGGGTTCCGAGCATCGATGCACTCTGCTGGTAGGAGAGGGCTCTGAATGTTGATGCACTCTGCTGGGAGGAGAGGTTTCCGAGTTCCGTTGCACTCTGCTGGGAGGAGAGGGTTCCGAGTGCTGATGCACTCTGCTGGGAGGAGAGGGTTCTTAGTGACGATGCACTCTGCTGGGAGAAGAGGGTTCCATGTGTCATGGCGCTCTGCAGGGAGGAGAGGGTTCCGAGTGCTGATGCACTCTGCTGGGAGGAGAGGGTTCCGAGCGTTGATGCACTCTGCTAGGAGGAGAGGGTTCTGAGCGTCGATGCACTCAGCTGGGAGGAGAGGGTTCTGAGCATCGATGCGCTCTGCTGGGAGGAGGGGGTTCCGATTGCCGATGCACTCTGCTGGGAGGATAGGGTTCTGATTGCTGATGCACTCTGCTGGGCGGAGAGCGCTCTGAGCATCGATGCACTCTGCCAGGGGGAGAGGGTTCTGAGTGTTGATGCTCTCTGCTGGGAGGAGAGGGTTTTGAGCATCGATGCGCTCTGCTGGGAGGAGGGGGTTCCGATTGCCGATGCACTCTGCTGGGAGGAGAGGGTTCTGAGTGCTGATGCACTCTGCTGGGAGGAGAGGACTCTGAGTGTTGATGCACTCTGCTGGGAGGAGAGGTTTCCCTGTGCCAATGTACTCTGCTGGGAGGAGAGGTTTCCCTGTGCCAATGCACTCTGCTAGGAGGAGAGGGTTCCGAGTGTTGATGCACTCTGCTAGGAGGAGAGAGTTCTAAATGTTGATGCACTCTGCTGGGAGGAAAGGGTTCCGAGAGCTGCTGCACTCTGCTGCGAGTAGAGGGTTCCGAGCGTTGATGCACTGTGCTAGGAGGAGAGAGTTCTAAATGTTGATGCACTCTGCTGGGAGGAAAGGGTTGCGAGAGCTGCTGCACTCTGCGGCGAGTAGAGGGTTCCGAGCGTTGATGCACTCTGCTGGGAGGAGAGGGTTCTGAGCATCGATGCACTCTGCTGTGAGGAGAGCGCTCTAAGTGTTGATGCACTCTGCTGGGAGGAGAGGGTTCCGAGTGCTGACGCACTCTGCTGGGAGGCGAGGACTCTGAGTGTAGATGCACTCTGCTGCGAGGAGAGGGTTCTATGTGCCAATGCACTCTGCTAGGAGGAGAGGGTTCCGAGCGTCAATGCACTCTGCTGGGCGGAGAGGGCTCTGAGTGTTGATGCACTCTGCTAGGAGGGGAGGGATCTGAGCGTTGATGTACCCTGCTGGGAGGAGAGGGTTCCGAGTACCGATGCACTCTGCTGGGAGTAAAAGTCTCTGAGCATCGATGCACTGTGCTGGGAGGTGAGGGCTCTGAGTGTTGATGCACTCTGTGGGGAGGAGAGGGTTCCGAGCGTCGATGCACTCTGCTGGGAGTAGAGGGTTCTGAGTATCGATTTACTCTGTAGGAGGAGAGGGTTCCGAGTGCCGATGCACTCTGCTGGGAGGAGAGGGCTCTGAGTGTTGATGCACTCTGCTGGGAGGAGAGGGTTTCAAGTTTTGTTGCACTCTGCTTGGAGGAGAGGGCTCTGACTGTTGATGCACTCTGCTAGGAGGAAAGGGTTCCGAGTGTTAATGCGCTCTGCTGGGAGGAGAGGGCTCTGAATGTTGATGCACTCTGCTAGGAGAAGAGGGCTCTGAGTGTCGATGCACTGTGCTGAGAGGAGACGGTTCCGAGCGTCGATGCACTCTGCTGGGAGGAGAGGGTTCTGACCATCGATGCACTCTGCTGGGCGGAGTGGGCTCCGAGTGTTGATGCAATCTGCTGGGAGGAGAGGGTTCCGAGCATCGATGCACTCTGCTGGTAGGAGAGGGCTCTGAATGTTGATGCACTTTGCTGGGAGGAGAGGGTTCCGAGTTCCGTTGCACTCTGCTGGGAGGAGAGGGGCCCAAGTGTTGATGCACTCTGCTTGGAGGAGAGGGTTCCGAGCGTCGATGCACTCTGCTGGGAGGAGAGGGTTCCGAGTGCTGATGCACTCTGCTGGGAGGAGAGGGTTCTGAGCATCGATGCACTCTGCTGTGAGGAGAGGGCTCTGAGTGTCGATGCACTCTGCTGGGAGGAGAGGGTTCCGAGTGCTGATGCACTCTGCTGGGAGGCGAGGACTCTGAGTGTAGATGCACTCTGCTGCGAGGAGAGGGTTCTATGTGCCAATGCACTCTGCTAGGAGGAGAGGGTTCTGAGCATCGATGCACTCTGCTGGGCGGAGAGGGCTCTGAGTGTTGATGCACTCTTCTCGGAGGAGAAGGTTCCGAGTGTTGATGCACTCTGCTAGCAGGGGAGGGATCTGAGTGTTGATGCACTCTGCTGGGAGGAGAGGGTTCCAAGCGTTGATGTACTCTGCTGGGAGGAGAGGGTTCCGAGTACCGATGCACACTGCTGGAAGTAAAGGTCTCTGAACATCGATGCACTCTGCTGGGAGGTGAGGGCTCTGAGTGTTGATGCACTCTGTTGGGAGGAGAGAGTTCCGAGCGTCGATGCACTCTGCTGGGAGTAGAGGGTTCTGAGTGTTGATTTACTCTATAGGACGAGAGGGTTCCGAGTGCCGATGCACTCTGCTGGGAGGATAGGGTTTCAAGTTTTGTTGCACTCTGCTTGGAGGAGAGGGCTCTGACTGTTGATGCACTCTGCTGGGAGGAAAGGGTTCCGAGTGTTGATGCACTCTGCTGGGAGGAGAGGGCTCTGAATGTTGATACACTCTGCTGGGAGGAGACGGTTCCGAGTGTTGATGCACTCTGCTGGGAGGAGAGGGTTCTGAGTGCTGATGCGTTCTGCTGGGAAGAGACGGTTCCGAGTGTTGATGCACTCTGCTAGGAGGAGAGGGTTCTGAGTGTTGGTGTTCTCTGCTGGGAGGGGACGGTTCCGAGTGTTGATGCACTCTGCTGGAAGGAGAGGGTTCCGAGATTTCATGCACTCTGCTGGGCGGAGAGGGCTCTAAGTTTTGATGCGCTCTGCTGGGAGGAGAGGCCTCTGAGTGTTGATGCACTCTGCTAGGAGGAGAGGTCTCTGCGTGTCGATGCACTCTGCTGGAAGGAGAGGTTTCCGTGTGCTGTTGCACTCTGCTAGGAGGAGAGGGTTCCGAGTTTTGATGCACACTGCTGGGAGGAGAGGGCTCTGAATGTTGATGCACTCTGCTAGGAGGAGAGGGCTCTGAGTGTCGATCCACTCTGCTGGGAGGAGAGGCTTCTGAGTGCCGATGCACTCTGCTGGGAGGAGAGGGCTCTGAGTGTTGATGCACTCTGCTCGGAGGAGAGGGTTCCGAGTTTTGATGCACTCTGCTTGGAGTAGAGGGCTGTGAATGTTGATGCACTCTGCTGGTAGGAGAGGGTTCCGAGTATTGATGCACTCTGCTGGGAGGAGAGGGCTCTGAATGTTGATGCACTCTGCTGGGAGGAGAGGGTTCCGAGTGCTGATGCACTCTGCTGGGAGGAGAGGGTTCGGAGTGGTGATGCGCTCTGCTGGGAGGAGAGGGCTCTGAGTGTTCATGCACTCTGCTATGAGGAGAGGTCTCCGAGTGTCGATGCACTCTGCTGGTAGGAGACGGTTCCGAGTGTTGATGCACTCTGCTAGGAGGAGAGTGTTCTGAGTGTTGGTGTTCTCTGCTGGGAGGAGATGGTTCCGAGTTTTGATGCACTCTGCTGGAAGGAGAGGCTTGCGAGCATTCATGCACTCTGCTGGGCGGAGAGGGCTCCGAGTGTTGATGCACTCTGCTGGGAGGATAGGGTTCCGAGCATTGATGCACTCTGCTAGGAGGAGAGGGCTCTGAGTGTTGGTGCACTGTTCTAGGAGGAGAGGGCTCTGCGTGTCGAGGCACTCTGCTGGAAAGATAGGGTTCAGTGTGCTGATGCAGTCTGCTAGGAGGAGAGGGTTCCGAGTTTTGATGCACTCTGCTGGGAGGAGAGGGTTCTGAGCATCGATGCGCTCTGCTGCGAGGAGAGGGTTCCGAACGTCGATGCATTCTGCTGGGAGGAGAGGGTTCTGAGCATCGACGCTCTCTGCAGCGAGGAGAGGGATCCAAATGCCGATGCACTCTGCGGGGAGGACCGGGCTCTGATTGTTGATGCACTCTGCTGGGAGCAGAATGTTCCGAGTTCCGTTGCACTCTGCTGGGAGGAGGGGGGACCAAGCGTTGATGCAATCTGCTCGGAGGAGATGGTTCCGAGCGTCGATGCACTCTGCTGGGAGGAGAGGGTTCCGAGTGCTGATGCCCTCTGCTGGGAGGAGAGGCCTCTGAGTGTTGATGCACTCTGCTAGGAGGAGAGGTCTCTGAGTGTCGATGCTCTCTGCTGGTAGGAGAGGGCTCTGAATGTTGATGCACTCTGCTCGGAGGAGAGGGTTCCGAGTTCCGTTGCACTCTGCTGGGAGGAGAGGGGATCAAGCGTTGATGCACTCTGCTAGGAGGAGAGTGTTCCGAGCGTCGATGCACTCTGCTGGGAGGAGAGGGTTCCGAGTGCTGATGCACTCTGCTGGGAGGAGAGGGTTCTGAGTGACGATGCACTCTGCTGGGAGGAGAGGGCTCTGAGTGTTGATGCACTCTGCAGGGAGGAGAGAGTTCCGGGTATTGATGCACTCTGCTGGGAGGAGAGGGCTCTGAATGTTGATGCACTCTGCTGGGAGGAGAGGGTTCCGAGTGCTGATGCACTCTGCTGGGAGGAGAGGGTTCCGAGTGCTGATGCGCTCTGCTGGGAGGAGAGGGCTCTGAGTGTTCTTGCACTCTGCTAGGAGGAGAGGTCTCCGAGTGTCGATGCACTCTGCTGGGAGGAGACGTTTCCGAGTGTTGATGCACTCTGCTAGGAGGAGAGTGTTCTGGGGGTAGGTGTTCTCTGCTGGGCGGAGAGGGCTCTGAGTGTTGATGCACTCTGCTGTGAGGATAGGGTTCCGAGCATTGATGCACTCTGCTAGAAGGAGAGGGCTCTGAGTGTTGTTGCACTCTGCTAGGAGGAGAGGACTCTGCGTGTCGATGCACTCTGCTGGAAGGAGAGGTTTCCGTGCGCTGATGCACTCTGCTAGGAGGAGAGGGTTCCGAGTGTTGATGCACTCTGCTGGGAAGAGAGGGCTCTGAATGTTGATGCACTCTGCTAGTAGGAGAGGGCTCTGAGTTTCGATGCACTCTGCTGGGAGGAGACGGTTCCGAGCATTGATGCACTCTGCTGGGAGGAGAGGGTTCCAAGTGTCAAGGCGCTCTGCAGGGAGGTGAGGGTTCCGAGTGCCGATGCACTCTGCTGGGAGGAGAGGGTTCCGAGCGTTGATGCACTCTGCTAGGAGGAGAGGGTTCCGAGTGCTGATGCACTCTGCTGGGAGGCGAGGGCTCAGAGTGTTGATGCACTCTGCTGGGAGGAGAGGGTTCTAAGTGCCAATGCACTCTGCTAGGAGGAGAGGGTTCCGAGCGTCGATGCACTCTGCTGGGAGGAGAGGACTCCGAGTATCAATGCACTCTGCTGGGAGGAGAGGGCTCTGAGTGTTGATGCACTCTGCTCGGAGGGGAGGGATCCGAGTGTTGATGCACTCGGCTAGGAGGGGAGGGATCTGAGTGTTGTTGCACTCTGCTGGGAGGAGAGGCTTCCGAGCGTTGATGCACGTTGCTGTGAGGAGAGGGTTCCGAGTGTAGGAGTAGAGGGTTCCGAGTGCCGATTCACTCTGCTGGGAGGAGAGGGCACTGAGTGTTTATGCACTCTGCTGTGAGGAGAGGCTTCCGAGCGTTGATGCAGTCTGCTGGAAGGAGAGGGTTCCGAGTGCCGATGCACTCTGCTGGCAATAAAGGTTTCCGAGCATCGATGCACTCTGCTGGGAGGAGAGGGTTCCGAGTGTCGATTTACTCTGTAGGAGCAGAGGGTTCCGAGTGCCGATGCACTCTGCTGGGAGGAGAGGGCTCTGAGTGTTGATGCACTCTGCTGGGAGGAGAGGGTTCCGGGTATTGATGCACTCTGCTGGGAGGAGAGGGCTCTGAATGTTGATGCACTCTGCTGGGAGGAGAGGGTTCCGAGTGCTGATGCACTCTGCTGGGAGGAGAGGGTTCTGAGTGACGATGCACGCTGCTGGGAGGAGAGGGCTCTGAGTGTTGATGCATTCTGCTGGGAGGAGAGGGTTCCGGGTATTGATGCACTCTGCAGGGAGGAGAGGGCTCTGAATGTTGATGCATTCTGCTGGGAGGAGAGGGTTCCAAGTGCTGATGCACTCTGCTGGGAGGAGAGGGTTCCGAGTGCTGATGCGCTCTGCTGGGAGGAGAGGGCTCTGAGTATTCTTGCACTCTGCTAGGAGGAGAGGTCTCCGAGTGTCGATGCACTCTGCTAGGAGGAGAGGGTTCCGAGTGTTGATGCACTCTGCTGGGAGGAGAGGGTTCCGGGTATTGATGCACTCTGCTGGGAGGAGAGGGCTCTGAATGTTGATGCACTCTGCTGGGAGGAGAGGGTTCCGAGTGCTGATGCACTCTGCTGGGAGGAGAGGGTTCTGAGTGTTCTTGCACTCTGCTAGGAGGAGAGGTCTCCGAGTGCCGATGCACTCTGCTGGGAGGAGAGGGCTCTGAGTGTTGATGCACTCTGCTGGGAGGAGAGGGTTCCGGGTATTGATGCACTCTGCTGGGAGGAGAGGGCTCTGAATGTTGATGCACTCTGCTGGGAGGAGAGGGTTCCGAGTGCTGATGCACTCTGCTGGGAGGAGAGGGTTCTGAGTGACGATGCACGCTGCTGGGAGGAGAGGGCTCTGAGTGTTGATGCATTCTGCTGGGAGGAGAGGGTTCCGGGTATTGATGCACTCTGCAGGGAGGAGAGGGCTCTGAATGTTGATGCATTCTGCTGGGAGGAGAGGGTTCCAAGTGCTGATGCACTCTGCTGGGAGGAGAGGGTTCCGAGTGCTGATGCGCTCTGCTGGGAGGAGAGGGCTCTGAGTATTCTTGCACTCTGCTAGGAGGAGAGGTCTCCGAGTGTCGATGCACTCTGCTAGGAGGAGAGGGTTCCGAGTGTTGATGCACTCTGCTGGGAGGAGAGGGTTCCGGGTATTGATGCACTCTGCTGGGAGGAGAGGGCTCTGAATGTTGATGCACTCTGCTGGGAGGAGAGGGTTCCGAGTGCTGATGCACTCTGCTGGGAGGAGAGGGTTCTGAGTGTTCTTGCACTCTGCTAGGAGGAGAGGTCTCCGAGTGCCGATGCACTCTGCTGGGAGGAGAGGGCTCTGAGTGTTGATGCACTCTGCTGGGAGGAGAGGGTTCCGGGTATTGATGCACTCTGCTGGGAGGAGAGGGCTCTGAATGTTGATGCACTCTGCTGGGAGGAGAGGGTTCCGAGTGCTGATGCACTCTGCTGGGAGGAGAGGGTTCTGAGTGACGATGCACGCTGCTGGGAGGAGAGGGCTCTGAGTGTTGATGCATTCTGCTGGGAGGAGAGGGTTCCGGGTATTGATGCACTCTGCAGGGAGGAGAGGGCTCTGAATGTTGATGCATTCTGCTGGGAGGAGAGGGTTCCAAGTGCTGATGCACTCTGCTGGGAGGAGAGGGTTCCGAGTGCTGATGCGCTCTGCTGGGAGGAGAGGGCTCTGAGTATTCTTGCACTCTGCTAGGAGGAGAGGTCTCCGAGTGTCGATGCACTCTGCTAGGAGGAGAGGGTTCCGAGTGTTGATGCACTCTGCTGGGAGGAGAGGGTTCCAGGTATTGATGCACTCTGCTGGGAGGAGAGGGCTCTGAATGTTGATGCACTCTGCTGGGAGGAGAGGGTTCCGAGTGCTGATGCACTCTGCTGGGAGGAGAGGGTTCTGAGTGACGATGCACGCTGCTGGGAGGAGAGGGCTCTGAGTGTTGATGCATTCTGCTGGGAGGAGAGGGTTCCGGGTATTGATGCACTCTGCAGGGAGGAGAGGGCTCTGAATGTTGATGCATTCTGCTGGGAGGAGAGGGTTCCAAGTGCTGATGCACTCTGCTGGGAGGAGAGGGTTCCGAGTGCTGATGCGCTCTGCTGGGAGGAGAGGGCTCTGAGTATTCTTGCACTCTGCTAGGAGGAGAGGTCTCCGAGTGTCGATGCACTCTGCTAGGAGGAGAGGGTTCCGAGTGTTGATGCACTCTGCTGGGAGGAGAGGGTTCCGGGTATTGATGCACTCTGCTGGGAGGAGAGGGCTCTGAATGTTGATGCACTCTGCTGGGAGGAGAGGGTTCCGAGTGCTGATGCACTCTGCTGGGAGGAGAGGGTTCTGAGTGTTCTTGCACTCTGCTAGGAGGAGAGGTCTCCGAGTGCCGATGCACTCTGCTGGGAGGAGAGGGCTCTGAGTGTTGATGCACTCTGCTGGGAGGAGAGGGTTCCGGGTATTGATGCACTCTGCTGGGAGGAGAGGGCTCTGAATGTTGATGCACTCTGCTGGGAGGAGAGGGTTCCGAGTGCTGATGCACTCTGCTGGGAGGAGAGGGTTCTGAGTGACGATGCACGCTGCTGGGAGGAGAGGGCTCTGAGTGTTGATGCATTCTGCTGGGAGGAGAGGGTTCCGGGTATTGATGCACTCTGCAGGGAGGAGAGGGCTCTGAATGTTGATGCATTCTGCTGGGAGGAGAGGGTTCCAAGTGCTGATGCACTCTGCTGGGAGGAGAGGGTTCCGAGTGCTGATGCGCTCTGCTGGGAGGAGAGGGCTCTGAGTATTCTTGCACTCTGCTAGGAGGAGAGGTCTCCGAGTGTCGATGCACTCTGCTAGGAGGAGAGGGTTCCGAGTGTTGATGCACTCTGCTGGGAGGAGAGGGTTCCGGGTATTGATGCACTCTGCTGGGAGGAGAGGGCTCTGAATGTTGATGCACTCTGCTGGGAGGAGAGGGTTCCGAGTGCTGATGCACTCTGCTGGGAGGAGAGGGTTCTGAGTGTTCTTGCACTCTGCTAGGAGGAGAGGTCTCCGAGTGCCGATGCACTCTGCTGGGAGGAGAGGGCTCTGAGTGTTGATGCACTCTGCTGGGAGGAGAGGGTTCCGGGTATTGATGCACTCTGCTGGGAGGAGAGGGCTCTGAATGTTGATGCACTCTGCTGGGAGGAGAGCGTTCCGAGTGCTGATGCACTCTGCTGGGAGGAGAGGGTTCTGAGTGACGATGCACGCTGCTGGGAGGAGAGGGCTCTGAGTGTTGATGCATTCTGCTGGGAGGAGAGGGTTCCGGGTATTGATGCACTCTGCAGGGAGGAGAGGGCTCTGAATGTTGATGCATTCTGCTGGGAGGAGAGGGTTCCAAGTGCTGATGCACTCTGCTGGGAGGAGAGGGTTCCGAGTGCTGATGCGCTCTGCTGGGAGGAGAGGGCTCTGAGTATTCTTGCACTCTGCTAGGAGGAGAGGTCTCCGAGTGTCGATGCACTCTGCTAGGAGGAGAGGGTTCCGAGTGTTGATGCACTCTGCTGGGAGGAGAGGGTTCCGGGTATTGATGCACTCTGCAGGGAGGAGAGGGCTCTGAATGTTGATGCACTCTGCTGGGAGGAGAGGGTTCCGAGTGCTGATGCACTCTGCTGGGAGGAGAGGGTTCTGAGTGTTCTTGCACTCTGCTAGGAGGAGAGGTCTCCGAGTGCCGATGCACTCTGCTGGGAGGAGAGGGCTCTGAGTGTTGATGCACTCTGCTGGGAGGAGAGGGTTCCGGGTATTGATGCACTCTGCTGGGAGGAGAGGGCTCTGAATGTTGATGCACTCTGCTGGGAGGAGAGGGTTCCGAGTGCTGATGCACTCTGCTGGGAGGAGAGGGTTCTGAGTGACGATGCACGCTGCTGGGAGGAGAGGGCTCTGAGTGTTGATGCATTCTGCTGGGAGGAGAGGGTTCCGGGTATTGATGCACTCTGCTGGGAGGAGAGGGCTCTGAATGTTGATGCATTCTGCTGGGAGGAGAGGGTTCCAAGTGCTGATGCACTCTGCTGGGAGGAGAGGGTTCCGAGTGCTGATGCGCTCTGCAGGGAGGAGAGGGCTCTGAGTGTTCTTGCACTCTGCTAGGAGGAGAGGTCTCCGAGTGTCGATGCACTCTGCTAGGAGGAGAGGGTTCCGAGTGTTGATGCACTCTGCTGGGAGGAGAGGGCTCTGAATGTTGATGCACTCTGCTAGTAGGAGAGGGCTCTGAGTTTCGATGCACTCTGCTGGGAGGAGACGGTTCCGAGCGTCGATGCACTCTGCTGGGAGGAGAGGGCTCTGAGTGTTGATGCACTCTGCTGGGAGGATAGGGTTCCGAGTGCTGATGCACTCTGCTAGGAGGAGAGGGCTCTGAGTGTTGATGCATTCTGCTAGGAGGAGAGGGCTCTGAGTGTTGGTGTTCTCTGCTGGGAGGAGACGGTTCCGTGTGTTGATGCAATCTGCTGGAAGGAGAGGGTTCTGAGCTTTCATGCACTCTGCTGGGTGGAGAGGGCTCTGAGTTTTGATGCACTCTGCTGGGCGGTGAGGCCTCTGAGTGTTGATGCACTCTGCCTGAAGGAGAGGGTTCCGTGTGCTGATGCACTCTGCTAGGAGGAGAGGGTTCCGAGTGTTGATGCACTCTGCTGGGAGGAGAGGGCTCTGAATGTTTATGCACTCTGCTAGGAGGGGAGGGCTCTGAGTGTCGATGCACTCTGCTGGTAGGAGAGAGCTCTGAATGTTGATGCACTCTGCTGGGAGGAGAGGGCTCTGAATGTTTATGCAGTCTGCTGGAAGGAGACGGTTCCGAGCGTCGATGCACTCTGCTGGGAGGAGAGGGTTCCAAGTATCAATGCGCTCTGCAGGGAGGAAAGGTTCCGAGTGCCGATGCACTCTGCTGGGAGGAGAGGGCTCTGAGTGTTGATGCACTCTGCTAGGAGGAGAGGGTTCCGAGTGCCGATGCACTCTGCTGGCAGGAGAGAGCTCTAAGTGTTGATGCACTCTGCTGGGAGGAGAGGTTTCTGAGAGTCAATGCACTCTGCTAGGAGGAGAGGGCTCTGAGTGTTGATGCACTCTGCTAGGAGGAGAGGGCTCTGAGTGTTGGTGTTCTCTGCTGGGAGGAGACGGTTCCGTGTGTTGATGCAATCTGCTGGAAGGAGAGGGTTCTGAGCTTTCATGCACTCTGCTGGGTGGAGAGGGCTCTGAGTTTTGATGCACTCTGCTGGGCGGTGAGGCCTCTGAGTGTTGATGCACTCTGCCTGAAGGAGAGGGTTCCGTGTGCTGATGCACTCTGCTAGGAGGAGAGGGTTCTGAGTGTTGATGCACTCTGCTGGGAGGAGAGGGCTCTGAATGTTTATGCACTCTGCTAGGAGGGGAGGGCTCTGAGTGTCGATGCACTCTGCTGGTAGGAGAGTGCTCTGAATGTTGATGCACTCTGCTGGGAGGAGAGGGCTCTGAATGTTTATGCAGTCTGCTGGAAGGAGACGGTTCCGAGCGTCGATGCACTCTGCTGGGAGGAGAGGGTTCCAAGTGTCAATGCGCTCTGCAGGGAGGAAAGGTTCCGAGTGCCGATGCACTCTGCTGGGAGGAGAGGGCTCTGAGTGTTGATGCACTCTGCTAGGAGGAGAGGGTTCCGAGTGCCGATGCACTCTGCTGGCAGGAGAGAGCTCTAAGTGTTGATGCACTCTGCTGGGAGGAGAGGTTTCTGAGAGTCAATGCACTCTGCTGGGAGATGAGGGCTCTGAGTGTTGATGCACTCTGCTGGGAGGAGAGGGTTCTAAGTGCCAATGCACTCTGCTAGGAGGAGAGGGTTCCGAGTGTTGTTGCACTCTGCTGGGAGGAGAGGGCTCCGAGTGTCAATGCACTCTGCTGGGAGGAGAGGGCTCTGAGTTTCAATGCACTCTGCTGGGAGGAGAGGGCTCTGAGTGTTGATGCACTCTGCTCGGAGGAGAGGTTTCCGAGCGTCAATGCACTCTGCTGGGAGGCGAGGGCTCAGAGTGTTGATGCACTCTGCTGGGAGGAGAGGGTTCTAAGTGCCAATGCACTCTGCTAGGAGGAGAGGGTTCCGAGCGTCGATGCACTCTGCTGGGAGGAGAGGACTCCGAGTATCAATGCACTCTGCTGGGAGGAGAGGGCTCTGAGTGTTGAGGCACTCTGCTCGGAGGAGAGGGACCCGAGTGTTGATGCACTCTGCTAGGAGGGGAGGGATCTGAGTGTTGTTGCACTCTGCTCGGAGGAGAGGGACCCGAGTGTTGATGCACTCTGCTAGGAGGGGAGGGATCTGAGTGTTGTTGCACTCTGCTGGGAGGAGAGGCTTCCGAGCGTTGATACACTCTGCTGTGAGGAGAGGGTTCCGAGTGTAGGAGTAGAGGGTTCCGAGTGCCGATTCACTCTGCTGGGAGGAGAGGGCACTGAGTGTTGATGCACTCTGCTGTGAGGAGAGGCTTCCGAGCGTCGATGCACTCTGCTGGGAGGAGAGGGTTCCGAGTGCCGATGCACTCTGCTGGCAATAAAGGTTTCCGAGCATCGATGCACTCTGCTGGGAGGAGAGGGTTCCGAGTGCCGATGCACTCTGCTGGGAGGAGAGGGCTCTGAGTGTTGATGCACTCTGCTGGGAGGAGAGGGCTCTGAGTGTTGATGCACTCTGCTGGGAGGAGAGGGTTCCGAGCATTGATGCACTCTGCTAGGAGGAGAGGGCTCTGAGTGTTGATGCACTCTGCTTGGAGGAGAGGTCTCTGCTTTCCGATGCACTCTGCTGGAAGGAGAGGGTTCCGTGTGCCGATGCACTCTGCTGGGAGGAGAGGGTTCCAACTGCTGGTGCACTCTGCTGGGAGGAGAGTGTTCCTAGTGCTGATGCACTCTGCTGGGAAGAGAGGTCTCTGAGTGTTGATGCACTCTGCTAGGAGGAGAGGGCTCTGGGTTTCGATGCACTCTGCTGGGAGAAGACGGTTCCGAGCGTCGATGCACTCCGCTGGGATCAGAGGGTTCTGACGATCGATGCACTCTGTTGGGCGGAGAGGGCTCCTAGTGTTGATGCACTCTGCTGGGAGGAGAGGGTTCCGAGCATCGATGCACTCTGCTGGGAGGAGAGGGCTCTGACTGTTGATGCACTCTGCTGGGAGGAGAGGGTTCCGAGTTCCGTTGCACTCTGCTGGGAGGAGAGGGGACCAAGCGTTGATGCACTCTGCTAGAAGGGGAGGGTTCCGAGCGTCGATGCACTATGCTGGGAGGAGAGGTTTCTGAATGCTGATGCACTCTGATGGGAGGAGAGGGTTCTGTGTGACGATGCACTCTGCGAGGAGGAGAATGTTCCGAGTGTTGATGCACTCTGCTTGGATGAGAGGGTTCCGAGCGTTGATGCACTCTGCTGGGAGGAGAGGGTTTTGAGCATCGATGTGCTCTGCTGGGAGGAGAGGGTTCCGAGTGCTGATGCACTCTGCTGGGAGGACAGCGCTCTTAGTGTTGATGCACTCTGCTGGCAGGAGAGGATTCCCTGTGCCAATACACTCTGCTGGGAGGACAGGGCTCTTAGTGTTGATGCACTCTGCTGGGAGGAGAGGGTTCCGTGCGTTGATGCACTCTGCTAGGAGGAGAGGGTTCTGAGTGACGATGCTCTCTGCTGGGAGAAGTGGGTTCCAAGTGTCAAGGCACTCTGCTGGGAGGAGAGGGTTCCTAGTGTTGATGCACTTTGCGAGGAGAAGAGGGCTCTTAGTGTTGAGGCACTATGCTGAGAGGAGAGGGTTCCGAGTGCCAATGCACTCTGCGAGGAGGAGAAGGTTCCGAGTGTTGATGCACTCTGCTGGGAGGAGAGGGTTCCCAGCGTTGATGCACTCTGCTAGGAGGAGAGTGCTCCGAGCGTCGATGCACTCTGCTGGGAGGAGAGGGTTCTGAGCATCGATGCGCTCTGCTGGGAGGAGAGGGTTCCGAGTATTGATGCACTCTGCTGGGAGGAGAGGCTCTGAATGTTGATGCACTCTGCTGGGAGGAGAGGGTTCCGAGTGCTGATGCACTCTGCTGGGAGGAGAGTGTTCCGAGTGCTGATGCGCTCTGCTGGGAGGAGAGGGCTCTGAGTGTTCATGCACTCTGCTATGAGGAGAGGTCTCCGAGTGTCGATGCACTCTGCTGGGAGGAGAGGGCTCTGACTGTTGATGCACTCTGCTGGGAGGAGAGGGTTCCGAGTATTGATGCACTCTGCTGGAAGGAGAGGGCTCTGAATGTTGATGCACTCTGCTGGGAGGAGAGTGTTCTGAGTGCTGATGCGCTCTGCTAGGAGGAGAGGGCTCTGAGTGTTCATGCACTCTGCTATGAGGAGAGGTCTCCGAGTGTCGATGCACTCTGCTGGGAGGAGACGGTTCCGAGTGTTGGTGTTCTCTGCTGGGAGGAGACGGTTCCAAGTGTTGATGCACTCTGCTGGAAGGAGAGGGTTCCGAGCATTCATGCACTCTGCTGGGCGGAGAGGGCTCTGAGTGTTGATGCACTCTGCTGGGAGGATAGGGTTCCGAGCATTGATGCACTCTGCTAGGAGGAGAGGGCTCTGAGTGTTGATGCACTCTGCTAGGAGGAGAGGGCTCTGAGTGTTGGTGTTCTCTGCTGGGAGGAGACGGTTCCGTGTGTTGATGCAATCTGCTGGAAGGAGAGGGTTCTGAGCTTTCATGCACTCTGCTGGGTGGAGAGGGCTCTGAGTTTTGATGCACTCTGCTGGGCGGTGAGGCCTCTGAGTGTTGATGCACTCTGCCTGAAGGAGAGGGTTCCGTGTGCTGATGCACTCTGCTAGGAGGAGAGGGTTCTGAGTGTTGATGCACTCTGCTGGGAGGAGAGGGCTCTGAATGTTTATGCACTCTGCTAGGAGGGGAGGGCTCTGAGTGTCGATGCACTCTGCTGGTAGGAGAGAGCTCTGAATGTTGATGCACTCTGCTGGGAGGAGAGGGCTCTGAATGTTTATGCAGTCTGCTGGAAGGAGACGGTTCCGAGCGTCGATGCACTCTGCTGGGAGGAGAGGGTTCCAAGTGTCAATGCGCTCTGCAGGGAGGAAAGGTTCCGAGTGCCGATGCACTCTGCTGGCAGGAGAGAGCTCTAAGTGTTGATGCACTCTGCTGGGAGGAGAGGTTTCCGAGAGTCAATGCACTCTGCTGGGAGGTGAGGGCTCTGAGTGTTGATGCACTCTGCTGGGAGGAGAGGGTTCTAAGTGCCAATGCACTCTGCTAGGAGGAGAGGGTTCCGAGTGTTGTTGCACTCTGCTGGGAGGAGAGGGCTCCGAGTGTCAATGCACTCTGCTGGGAGGAGAGGGCTCCGAGTTTCAATGCACTCTGCTGGGAGGAGAGGGCTCTGAGTGTTGATGCACTCTGCTCGGAGGAGAGTGTTCCGAGTGTTGATGCACTCTGCTAGGAGGGGAGGGATCTGAGTGTTGATGCACTCTGCTGGGAGGAGAGCGTTCTGAGTGTAGGAGGAGAGGGTTCCGAGTGCCGATTCACTCTGCTGGGAGGAGAGGGCTCTGAGTATTGATGGACTCTGCTGGGAGGAGAGGGTTCCGAGTGTTGATGTACTCTGCTGGGAGGAGAGGGCTCTGAGTGTTGATGCACTCTGCTGGGAGAAGAGGGTTCCGAGTGTTGATGCACTCTGCTGGGAGGAGAGGGCTCTGAGTGTTGGTGTACTCTGCTGGGAGGAGACGGTTCCGAGTGTTGATGCATTCTGCTGGGAGCAGAGGGTTCCGAGTGCCGATGCACTCTGATGGGAGTAGAGGGTTCCGAGTGCCGATGCACTCTGATGGGAGTAGAGGGTTCCGAGTGCTGATGCACTCTGCTGGTAGGAGAGGGCTCTGTGTTGATGCACTCTGCTGGGACGAGAGGGTTCCGAGTTCCATTGCACTCTGCTGGGAGTAGATGGGACCAAGCGTTGATGCACACTGCTGGGAGGAGAGGGCTCTGATGTTGATGCACTCTGCTCGGAGGAGAGTGTTCCGAGTGTTGATGCACTCTGTTAGGAGGAGAGGGATCTGAGCGTTGATGCATTCTGCTGGGAGGAGAGGCTTCCGAGCGTTGATGCACTCTGCTGGGAGGAGAGGGTTCCGAGTGCCAATGCACTCTGCTGGGAATAAAGGTTACTGAGCATCGATGCACTCTGCTGGGAGGAGAGGGTTCCGAGTGTCAATTTACTCTGTAGGAGGAGAGGGTTCCGAGTGCCGATGCACTCTGCTGGGAGGAGACGGCTCTGAGTGTTGAAGCACTCTGCTGGGAGGAGTGGGTTCCGAGTATTGATGCACTCTGCTGGGAGGAGAGGGTTTCGAGTGTTGATGCACTCTGCTAGGAGGAGAGGGCTCTGAGTGTTGATGCACTCTGCTGGGAGGAGAGGGTTCCGAGTGCTGATGCACTCTGCTGGGAGGAGAGTCTTCCGAGTGCTGATGCCTTCTGCTGGGAGGAGAAGGCTCTGAGTGTTGATGCACTCTGCTAGGAGTAGAGTGCTCCGAGTGTCGATGCACGTTGCTGGGAGGAGACGGTTCCGAATGTTGATGCACTCTGCTAGGAGGAGAGGGTTCTGAGTGTTGGCGTTCTCTGTTGGGAGGAGACGCTTCCGAGTGTTGATGCACTCTGCTGGAAGGAGAGGGTTCCGAGCTTTCATGCACTCTGCAGGGCGGAGAGGGCTCTGAGTTTTGATGCCCTCTGCTGGGAGGAGAGGCCTCTGAGTGTTGATGCACTCTGCTAGGAGGAGAGGTCTCTGCGTGTCGATGCACTCTGCTGGAAGGAGAGGGTTCCGTGTGCTGATGCACTCTGCTAGGAGGAGAGGGTTCCGAGTGTTGATGCACTCTGCTGGGAGGAGAGGGCTCTGAATGTTGATGCACTCTGCTAGGAGGAGAGGTCTCTGATTGTCGATGCACTCTGCTGGTAGGAGTGGGCTCTGAATGATGATGCACTCTGCTGGGAGGAGAGGGTTCCGAGTTCCGTTGCACTCTGCTGGGAGGAGAGGGGACCAAGCGTTGATGCACTCTGCTAGGAGGAGAGTGTTCCGAGCGTCGATGCACTCTGCTGGGAGGAGAGGGTTCCGAGTGCTGATGCACTCTGCTGGGAAGAGAGGGTTCTGAGTGACGATGCACTCTGCTGGGAGGAGAGGGCTCTGAGTGTTGATGCACTCTGCTGGGAGGAGAGGGTTCTGAGTTTTGATGCACTCTGCTTGGAGTAGAGGGCTCTGAGTGTTGATGCACTCTGCTGGGAGGAGAGGGTTCCGAGTATTGATGCACTCTGCTGGGAGGAGAGGGCTCTGAATGTTGATGCACTCTGCTGGGAGGAGAGGGTTCCGGGTGCTGATGCACTCTGCTGGGAGGAGAGGTTTCCGAGTGCTGATCCGCTCTGCTGGGAGGAGAGGGCTCTGAGTGTTCTTGCGCTCTGCTAGGAGGAGAGGTCTCCGAGTGTCGATGCACTCTGCTGGGAGGAGACGGTTCCGAGTGTTGTTGCACTCTGCTAGGAGGAGAGGGTTCTGAGTGTTGGTGTTCTCTGCTGGGAGGAGTCGGTTCCGAGGGTTGATGCACTCTGCTGGAAGGAGAGGGTTCCGAGCTTTCATGCACTCTGCAGGGCGGAGAGGGCTCTGAGTTTTGATGCCCTCTGCTGGGAGGAGAGGCCTCTGAGTGTTGATGCACTCTGCTAGGAGGAGAGGACTCTGCATGTCGATGCACTCTGCTGGAAGGAGAGGGTTCCGTGTGCTGATGCACTCTGCTAGGAGGAGAGGGTTCCGAGTGTTGATGCACTCAGCTGGTAGGAGAGGGCTCTGAATGTTGATGCACTCTGCTAGGAGGAGAGGTCTCTGATTGTCGATGCACTCTGCTGGTAAGAGAGGGCTCTGAATGTTGATGCACTCTGCTGGGAGGAGAGGGTTCCGAGTTCCGTTGCACTCTGCTGGGAGGAGAGGGGACCAAGCGTTGATGCACTCTGCTAGGAGGAGAGTGTTCCGAGCGTCGATGCACTCTGCTGGGAGGAGAGGGTTCCGAGTGCTGATGCACTCTGCTGGGAAGAGAGGGTTCTGAGTGACGATGCACTCTGCTGGGAGGAGAGGGCTCTGAGTGTTGATGCACTCTGCTGGGAGGAGAGGGTTCCGAGTTTTGATGCACTCTGCTTGGAGTAGAGGGCTCTGAGTGTTGATGCACTCTGCTGGGAGGAGAGGGTTCCGAGTATTGATGCACTCTGCTGGGAGGAGAGGGCTCTGAATGTTGATGCACTCTGCTGGGAGGAGAGGGTTTCGGGTGCTGATGCACTCTGCTGGGAGGAGAGGTTTCCGAGTGCTGATCCGCTCTGCTGGGAGGAGAGGGCTCTGAGTGTTCTTGCGCTCTGCTAGGAGGAGAGGTCTCCGAGTGTCGATGCACTCTGCTGGGAGGAGATGGTTCCGAGTGTTGTTGCACTCTGCTAGGAGGAGAGGGTTCTGAGTGTTGGTGTTCTCTGCTGGGAGGAGTCGGTTCCGAGTGTTGATGCACTCTGCTGGAAGGAGAGGGTTCCGAGCTTTCATGCACTCTGCAGGGCGGAGAGGGCTCTGAGTTTTGATGCCCTCTGCTGGGAGGAGAGGCCTCTGAGTGTTGATGCACTCTGCTAGGAGGAGAGGACTCTGCATGTCGATGCACTCTGCTGGAAGGAGAGGGTTCCGTGTGCTGATGCACTCTGCTAGGAGGAGAGGGTTCCGAGTGTTGATGCACTCTGCTGGTAGGAGAGGGCTCTGAATGTTGATGCACTCTGCTAGGAGGAGAGGTCTCTGATTGTCGATGCACTCTGCTGGTAAGAGAGGGCTCTGAATGTTGATGCACTCTGCTGGGAGGAGAGGGTTCCGAGTTCCATTGCACTCTGCTGGGAGGAGAGGGGACCAAGCGTTGATGCACTCTGCTAGGAGGAGAGTGTTCCGAGCGTCGATGCACTCTGCTGGGAGGAGAGGGTTCCGAGTGCTGATGCACTCTGCTGGGAAGAGAGGGTTCTGAGTGACGATGCACTCTGCTGGGAGGAGAGGGCTCTGAGTGTTGATGCACTCTGCTGGGAGGAGAGGGTTCCGAGTTTTGATGCACTCTGCTTGGAGTAGAGGGCTCTGAGTGTTTATGCACTCTGCTGGGAGGAGAGGGTTCCGAGTATTGATGCACTCTGCTGGGAGGAGAGGGCTCTGAATGTTGATGCACTCTGCTGGGAGGAGAGGGTTCCGAGTGCTGATGCACTCTGCTGGAAGGAGAGGGTTGCGAGTGCTGATCCGCTCTGCTGGGAGGAGAGGGCTCTGAGTGTTCTTGCACTCTGCTAGCTGGAGAGGTCTCCGAGTGCTGATGCATTCTGCTGGGAGGAGAGGGTTCCGAGTGCCGATGCACTCTGCTGGGAGTAGAGGGATCCGAGTGCCGATGCACTCTGCTGGGAGTAGAGGGTTCCGAGTGCTGATGCACTCTGCTGGGAGGAGAGGGCTCTGAGTGTTGATGCATTCTGCTAGGAGGAGAGGGCTCTGAGTGTCGATGCACTCTGCTGGGAGGAGACGGTTCCGAGTGTCGATGCACTCTGCTGGGCGGAGAGGGTTCTGACCATCGATGCACTCTGCTGGTAGGAGAGGGCTCTGTGTTGATGCACTCTGCTGGGAGGAGAGGGTTCCGAGTTCCGTTGCACTCTGCTGGGAGTAGAGGGGACCAAGCGTTGATGCACACTGCTGAGAGGAGAGGGCTCTGATGTTGATGCACTCTGCTCGGAGGAGAGGGTTCCGAGTTTTGATGCACTCTGCTAGGAGGGGAGGGATCTGACCGTTGATGCACTCTGCTGGGAAGAGAGGCTTCCGAGCATTGATGCACTCTGCTGGGAGGAGAGGGTTCCGAGTGCCAATGCACTCTGCTGGGAATAAAGGTTTCCGAGCATCGATGCACTCTGCTGGGAGGAGAGGGTTCCGAGTGTCGATTTACTATGTAGGAGGAGAGGGTTCCGAGTGCCGATGCATTCTGCTGGGAGGAGAGGGCTCTGAGTGTTGATGCACTCTGCTGGGAGGAGTGGGTTCCGAGTGTTGATGCACTCTGCTGGGAGGAGAGGGCTCTGAGCGTTGATGCACTCTGCTGGGAGGAGAGGGTTCCGAGTGCTGATGCACTCTTCTGGGAGGAGAGGCTTCTGAGTGCTGATGCGTTCTGCTGGGAGGAGAGGGCTCTGAGTGTTGATGCACTCTGCTAGGAGGAGAGTGCTCCGAATGTCGATGCACTTTGCTGGGAGGGGACGGTTCCGAGTGTTGATGCTCTCTCCTAGGAGGAGAGGGTTCTGAGTGTTGGTGTTCTCTGCTGGGAGGAGTCGGTTCCAAGTGTTGATGCACTCTGCTGGAAGGAGAGGGTTCCGAGCTTTCATGCACTCTGCAGGGTGGAGAGGGCTCTGAGTTTTGATGCCCTCTGCTGGGAGGAGAGGCCTCTGAGTGTTGATGCACTCTGCTAGGAGGAGAGGGTTCCGAGTGTTGATGCACTCTGCTGGGAGGAGAGGGCTCCGAGTATCAATGCACTCTGCTGGGAGGAGAGGGCTCTGAGTGTTGATGCACTCTGCTGGGAGGAGACGGATCCGAATGTTGATGCACTCTGCTAGGAGGGGAGGGATCTGAGTGTTGATGCACTCTGCTGGGAGGAGAGGCTTCCGAGCGTTGATACACTCTGCTGTGAGGAGAGGGTTCCGAGTGTAGAGGAGAGGGTTCCGAGTGCTGATTCACTCTGCTGGGAGGAGAGGGCTCTGAGTGTTGATGGACTCTGCTGGGAGGAGAGGGTTCCGAGTGTTGATGCACTCTGCTGGGAGGAGAGGGCTCCGAGTGTTGATGCACTCTGTTAGGAGGAGAGTGCTCTGAGTGTTGGTGTACTCTGCTAGGAGGAGAGGGTTCCAAGCGTCGATGCACTCTGCTGGGCGGAGAGGGTTCTGACCATCAATGCACTCTGCTGGTTGGAGAGGGCTCTGTGTTGATGCTTTCTGCTGGGAGGAGTGGGTTCTGAGTTTCGATGCATTCTGCTGGGAGTAGAGGGGACCAAGCGTTGATGCACACTGCTGGGAGGAGAGGGCTCTGATGTTGATGCACTCTGCTCGGAGGAGACGGATCCGAGTGTTGATGCACTCTGCTAGGAGGGGAGGGATCTGAGTGTTGATGCACTCTGCTGGGAGGAGAGGCTTCCGAGCGTTGATACACTCTGCTGTGAGGAGAGGGTTCCGAGTGTAGGAGGAGAGGGTTCCGAGTGCTGATTCACTCTGCTGGGAGGAGAGGGCTCTGAGTGTTGATGGACTCTGCTGGGAGGAGAGGGTTCCGAGTGTTGATGCACTCTGCTGGGAGGAGAGGGCTCCGAGTGTTGATGCACTCTGTTAGGAGGAGTGGGCTCTGAGTGTTGGTGTACTCTGCTGGGAGGAGCGGGTTCCAAGCGTCGATGCACTCTGCTGGGCGGAGAGGGTTCTGACCATCGATGCACTCTGCTGGTTGGAGAGGGCTCTGTGTTGATGCTTTCTGCTGGGAGGAGTGGGTTCTGAGTTCCGTTGCATTCTGCTGGGATTAGAGGGGACCAAGCGTTGATGCACACTGCTGGGAGGAGAGGGCTCTGATGTTGATGCACTCTGCTCGGAGGAGAGGGTTCCGAGTGTTGATGCACTCTGGTAGGAGGGGAGGGATCTGAGTGTTGATGCACTCTGCTGGGAGGAGAGGCTTCCAAGCGTTGATGCACTCTGCTGGGAGGAGAGGGTTCCGAGTGTCGATTTACTCTGTAGGAGGAGAGGGTTCCGAGTGCCGATGCACTCTGCTGGGATGAGAGGGCTCTGAGTGTTGATGCACTCTGCTGGGAGGAGAGGGCTCTGAGTGTTGATGCACTCTGCTGGAAGGAGAGGGTTCCGAGCATTGATGCACTCTGCTAGGAGGAGAGGGCTCTGAGTGTTGATGCACTCTGCTTGGAGGAGAGGTCTCTGCTTTTCGATGCACTCTGCTGGAAGGAGAGGGTTCCGTGTGCCGATGCACTCAGCTGGGAGGAGAGTGTTCCTAGTGCTGATGCACTCTGCTGGGAGGAGAGGGTTCTGAGTGTTGATGCACTCTGCTAGGAGGAGAGGGCTCTGAGTTTCAATGCACACTGCTGGGAGAAGACGGTTCCGAGCGTCGATGCACTCCGCTGGGATCAGAGGGTTCTGACCATCGATGCACTCTGTTGGGCGGAGAGGGCTCCTAGTGTTGATGCACTCTGCTGGGAGGAGAGAGTTCCGAGCATCGATGCACTCTGCTGGGAGGAGAGGGCTCTGACTGTTGATGCACTCTGCTGGGAGGAGAGGGTTCCGAGTTCCGTTGCACTCTGCTGGGAGGAGAGGGGACCAAGCTTTGATGCACTCTGCTAGAAGGGGAGGGATCCGAGCGTCGATGCACTATGCTGGGAGGAGAGGTTTCTGAATGCTGATGCACTCTGCTGGGAGAAGAGGGTTCTGAGCATTGATGTGCTCTGCTGGGAGGAGAGGGTTCCGAGTGCTGATGCACTCTGCTGGGAGGACAGCGCTCTTAGCGTTGATGCACTCTGCTGGCAGGAGAGGATTCCCTGTGCCAATGCACTCTGCTGGGAGGACAGGGCTCTTAGTGTTGATGCACTCCGCTAGGAGGAGAGGGCTCTGAGTGACGATGCACTCTGCTGGGAGAAGAGGGTTCCAGGTGTCAAGGCACTCTGCTGGGAGGAGAGGGTTCCTAGTGTTGATGCACTTTGCTAGGAGGAGAGGGCTCTGAGTGTTGAGGCACTCTGCTGAGAGGAGAGGGTTCCGAGTGCCAATGCACTCTGCTAGGAGGAGAAGGTTCCGAGTGTTGATGCACTCTGCTGGGAGGAGAGTGTTCCCAGCGTTGATGCACTCTGCTGGGAGGAGAGGGTTCTGAGCATCGATGCGCTCTGCTGGGAGGAGAGGGTTCCGAGTGTTGATGCACTGTGCTGGGAGGAAAGGGCTCTGAGTGTTGATGCACTCTGCTAGGAGGAGGGGGCTCTGAGTGTTGATGCACTCTGCTGGGAGGAGAGGGTTCCGAGTGCCAATGCACTCTGCTAGGAGGAGAAGGTTCCGAGTGTTGATGCACTCTGCTGGGAAGAGAGGGCTCTGAGTGTTGATGCACGCTGCTGGGAGGAGAGGACTGTGAGTGCTGATGCACTCTCCTGGGTGGAGAGGGTTCCCTGTGCCAATGCACACTGTTAGGAGGAGAGGGTTCCTAGTGTTGATGCACTCTGCTGGGTGGAGAGAGATCGAAGTGTTGATGCACTCTGCCAGGAGTAGAGGGTTCTTTGTGCCAATGCACACTGTTAGGAGGAGAGGGTTCCGAGTGCTGATGCACTCTGCTGGGAGGAAAGGGCTCTGAGTGTTGATGTACTCTGCTGGGAGGAGAGGGCTCTGAGTGTTGATGCACTCTGCTGGGAGGAGAGGGTTCCCTGTGCCAATGCACACTGTTCGGAGGAGAGGGTTCTGAGTGTTGATGCACTGTGCTGGGAGGAAAGGGCTCTGAGTGTTGATGTACTCTGCTGGGAGGAGAGGCCTCTGAGTGTTGATGCACTCTGCTGGGAGGAGAGGGTTCCGAGTGCTGATGCACTCTGCTGGGAGGAGAGGGTCCTATGTGCCAATGCACTCTGCTAGGAGGAGGGGGCTCTGAGTGTTGATGCACTCTGCTAGGAGGAGAAGGTTCCGAGTGTTGATGCACTCTGCTGGGAAGAGAGGGTTCCGAGCGTTGATGCACTCTGCTGGGAGGAGAGGGTTCCGAGCGTTGATGCACTCTGCTGGGAGGAGAGGGATCCGAGCATTGATGCACTCTGCTGGTAGGAGAGGGTTCTAAGCATCGATGCGCTCTGCTGGGCGGAGTGGGTTCCGAGCATTGATGCACTCCATTAGGAGGAGAGGGTTCCGAGCGTCGATGCACTCTGCTGGGAGGAGAGGGTTCTGAGCATCGATGCGGTCTGCTGAGAGGAGAGGGGTCCGAGTGCCAATGCAGTCAGGTGGGAGGAAAGGGTTCCGAGTGCTGATGCACTCTGCTGGGAGGACAGGGCTCTGATTGTTGATGCACTCTGCTGGGAGAAGAATGTTCCAAGTTCCGTTGCACTCTGCTGGGAGGAGAGGGGACCAAGCGTTGATGCACTCTGCTAGGAGGAGAGGGTTCCGAGTGCTGATGCACTCTGCTAGGAGGAGAGGGTTCTGAGCGTCGATGCACTCTGCTGGGAGGAGAGGGTTCCGAGCGCTGATGCACTCTGCTAGGAGGAGAGGGTTCTGAGTGACGATGCACTCTGCTGGGAGGAGAGGGTTCCGAGTGCCGATGCACTCTGCTGGGAGGAGAGGTTTGCAAGTGATGATGCACTCTGCTGGGAGGAGAGGGCTCTGAGTGTTGATGCACTCTGCTGAGAGGAGAGGGTTCCGAGCGTTGATGCACTCTGCTGGGAGGAGATGGTTCTGAGCATCGATGCGCTCTGCTGGGAGGAGAGGGTTCCGAGTGCCGATGCAGTCTGGTGGGAGGAAAGGGTTCCGAGTGCTGATGCACTCTGCTGGGAGGACAGGGCTCTGATTGTTGATGCACTGTGCTGGGAGGAGAGGGTTCCGCGTGCTGATGCACACTGCTAGGAGGAGTGGGTTCTGAGTGTTGATGCACTCTGCTGGGAGGAGAGGGTTCCGAGTTTTGATGCACTCTGCTTGGAGTAGAGCGCTCTGACTGTTGATGCACTCTGCTGGGAGGTGAGGCTTCCAAGTGTTGATGCACTCTGCTGGGAGGAGAGGGCTCTGAATGTTGATACACTCTGCTGGAAGGACAGGGTTCCGAGCATTCATGCACTCTGCTGAGCGGAGAGGGCTCTGAGTTTTGATGCCCTCTGCTGGGAGGAGAGGGCTCCGCGTGTCGATGCACTCTGCTGGATGGATAGGGTTCCATGTGCTGATGCACTCTGCTAGGACGAGAGGGTTCCGAGTGTTGATGCCCTCTGCTGGGAGGAGAGGGCTCTGAATGTTGATGCACTCTGCTAGGAGGAGAGGGCTCTGAGTGTCGATGCACTCTGCTGGGAGGAGACGGTTCCGAGCGTCGATGCACTCTGCTGGGAGGAGAGGGTTCCAAGTGTCAAGGCTCTCTGCAGGGAGGAGAGGGTTCCGAGTGCCGATGCACTCTGCTGGGAGGACAGGGCTCTGATTGTTGATGCACTCTGCTGGGAGGAGAGGGTTCCCAGCATTGATGCACTCTGCTGGGAGGAGAGGGTTCTGAGCATCGATGCGCTCTGCTGGGAGGAGAGGGATCCGAGTACTGATGCACACTGCTGGGAGGACAGGGCTCTTAGTGTTGATGCACTCTGCTGGGAGGAGAGGGTTCCCTGTGCCAATGCACTCTGCTGGGAGGACAGGGCTCTTAGTGTTGATGCACTCCGCTGGGAGGAGAGGGCTCTGAGTGTTGATGCACTCTGCTGGGAGGAGTGGGTTCCGAGCATTGATGCACTCTGCTAGGAGGAGAGGGCTCAGAGTGTTGATGCACTCTGCTTGGAGGAGAGGTCTCTGCTTTTCGATGCACTCTGCTGGGAGGAGAGTGTTCCTAGTGTTGATGCACTGTGCTAGGAGGAGAGGGCTCTGAGTTTCAATGCACACTGTTGGGAGAAGACGGTTCCGAGCGTCGATGCACTCCGCTGGGATCAGAGGGTTCTGACCATCGATGCACTCTGTTGGGCGGAGAGGGCTCCTAGTGTTGATGCACTCTGCTGGGAGGAGAGGGCTCTGACTGTTGATGCACTCTGCTGGGAGGAGAGGGTTCCGAGTTCCGTTGCACTCTGCTGGGAGGAGAGGGGACCAAGCGTTGATGCACTCTGCTAGAAGGGGAGGGTTCCGAGCGTCGATGCACTATGCTGGGAGGAGAGGACTCTGAGCATCGATGTGCTCTGCTGGGAGGAGAGGGTTCCGAGTGCTGATGCACTCTGCTGGGAGGACAGCGCTCTTAGCATTGATGCACTCTGCTGGGAGGAGAGGGTTCCGTGGATTGATGCACTCTGCTAGGAGGAGAGGGTTCTGAGTGACGATGCACTCTGCTGGGAGGAGAGGGTTCCTAGTGTTGATGCACTTTGCTAGGAGGAGAGGGCTCTGAGTGTTGAGGCACTCTGCTGAGAGGAGAGGGTTCCGAGTGCCAATGCACCCTGCTAGGAGGAGAAGGTTCTGAGTGTTGATGCACTCTGCTGGGAGGAGAGGGTTCTGAGCATCGATGTGCTCTGCTGGGAGGAGAGGGTTCCGAGTGCTGATGCACTCTGCTGGGAGCACAGCGCTCTTAGTGTTGATGCACTCTGCTGGCAGGAGAGGATTCCCTGTGGCAATGCACTCTGCTGGGAGGACAGGGCTCTTAGTGTTGATGCACTCCGCTAGGAGGAGAGAGCTCCAAGTGTTGATGCACTCTGCTGGGAGGAGAGGGCTCCGAGTGTTGATGCACTCTGCTGGGAGGAGAGGGCTCTGAGTGTTGATGCACTCTGCTGGGAGGAGAGGGTTCCGTGCATTGATGCACTCTGCTAGGAGGAGAGGGTTCTGAGTGACGATGCACTCTGCTGGGAGAAGAGGGTTCCAAGTGTCAAGGCACTCTGCTGGGAGGAGAGGGTTCCTAGTGTTGATGCACTCTGCTAGGAGGAGAGGGCTCTGAGTGTTGAGGCACTCTGCTGAGAGGAGAGGGTTCCGAGTGCCAATGCATTCTGCTAGGAGGAGAAGGGACCGAGTGTTGATGCTCTCTGCTGGGAGGAGAGTGTTCCCAGCGTTGATGCACTCTGCTGGGAGGAGAGGGTTCCAAGTGTTGATGCACTCTGCTGGGAGGAGAGGGTTCTGAGCATCGATGCGCTCTGCTGGGAGGAGAGGGTTCCGAGTGTTGATGCACTCTGCTGGGAGGAGAGGGTTCCGAGTTTTGATGCACTCTGCTTGGAGTAGAGGCCTCTGAATGTTGATGCACTCTGCTGGGAGGAGAGGGCTCTGAATGTTGATGCACTCTGCTGGGAGGAGAGGGTTCTTTGTGCCAATGCACACTGTTCGGAGGAGAGGGTTCCGAGTGTTGATGCACTGTGCTGGGAGGAAAGGGCTCTGAGTGTTGATGCACTCTGCTAGGAGGAGGGGGCTCTGAGTGTTGATGCACTCTGCTGGGAGGAGAGGGTTCCGAGTGCCAATGCACTCTGCTAGGAGGAGAAGGTTCCGAGTGTTGATGCACTCTGCTGGGAAGAGAGGGTTCTGAGTGTTGATGCACGCTGCTGGGAAGAGAGGACTCTGAGTGCTGTTGCACTCTCCTGGGTGGAGAGGGTTCCGAGTGCCAATGCACTCTGCTAGGAGGAGAAGGTTCTGAGTGTTGATGCACTCTGCTGGGAAGAGAGGGTTCCGAGCGTTGATGCACTCTGCTGGGAGGAGAGGGTTCCGAGCGTTGATGCACTCTGCTGGTAGGAGAGGGTTCTGAGCATCGATGCGCTCTGCTGGGCGGAGTGGGTTCCGAGCATTGATGCACTCCGTTAGGAGGACAGGGTTCTGAGCGTCGATGCACTCTGCTGGGAGGAGAGGGTTCTGAGCATCGATGCGCTCTGCTGGGAGGAGAGGAGTCCGAGTGCCGATGCAGTCAGGTGGGAGGAAAGGGTTCCGAGTGCTGATGCACTCTGCTGGGAGGACAGGGCTCTGATTGTTAATGCACTCTGCTGGGAGGAGAAGGTTCCGAGTTCCGTTGCACTCTGCTGGGAGGAGAGGGGACCAAGCGTTGATGCACTCTGCTAGGAGGAGAGGGGTCCGAGTGCTGATGCACTCTGCTAGGAGGAGAGGGTTCCGAGCGTCGATGCACTCTTCTGGGAGGAGAGGGATCCGAGTGCTGATGCACTCTGCTAGGAGGAGAGGGTTCTGAGTGACGATGCACTCTGCTGGGAGGAGAGGGTTCCGAGTGCTGATGCACTCTGCTGGGAGGAGAGGTTTGTAAGTGATGATGCACTCTGCTTGGAGGAGAGGGCTCTGAGTGTTGATGCACTCTGCTGAGAGGAGAGCGTTCCGAGCGTTGATGCACTCTGCTGGGAGGAGATGGTTCTGAGCATCAATGCGCTCTGCTGGGAGGAGAGGGTTCCGAGTGCTGATGCACTCTGCTGGGAAAACAGGGCTCTGATTGTTGATGCACTCTGCTGGGAGGAGAGGGGACCAAGCGTTGATGCACTCTGCTGGGAGGAGAGGGTTCTGAGTGTTGATGCACTCTGCTGGGAGGAGAGGGTTCCGAGTTTTGATGCACTCTGCTTGGAGTAGAGCGCTCTGACTGTTGATGCACTCTGCTGGGAGGTGAGGCTTCCAAGTGTTGATGCACTCTGCTGGGAGGAGAGGGCTCTGAATGTTGATACACTCTGCTGGAAGGACAGGGTTCCGAGCATTCATGCACTCTGCTGAGCGGAGAGGGCTCTGAGTGTTGATGCACTTTGCTGGGAGGATAGGGTTCCGAGCATTGATGCACTCTGCTAGGAGGAGAGGGCCCTGAGTGTTGATGCACTCTGCTAGGAGGAGAGGGCTCTGCGTGTCGATGCACTCTGCTGGATGGATAGGGTTCCATGTGCTGATGCACTCTGCTAGGACGAGAGGGTTCCGAGTGTTGATGCCCTCTGCTGGGAGGAGAGGGCTCTGAATGTTAATGCACTCTGCTAGGAGGAGAGGGCTCTGAGTGTCGATGCACTCTGCTGGGAGGAGACGGTTCCGAGCGTCGATGCACTCTGCTGGGAGGAGAGGGTTCCAAGTGTCAAGGCTCTCTGCAGGGAGGAGAGGGTTCCGAGTGCCGATGCACTCTGCTGGGAGGACAGGGCTCTGAGTGTTGATGCACTCTGCTGGGAGGAGAGGGTTCCCAGCGTTGATGCACTCTGCTGGGAGGAGAGGGTTCTGAGCATCGATGCGCTCTGCTGGGAGGAGAGGGTTCTGAGCATCGATGTGCTCTGCTGGGAGGAGAGGGTTCCGAGTACTGATGCACACTGCTGGGAGGACAGGGCTCTTAGTGTTGATGCACTCTGCTGGGAGGAGAGGATTCCCTGTGCCAATGCACTCTGCTGGGAGGACAGGGCTCTTAGTGTTGATGCACTCTGCTGGGAGGAGAGGGTTCCGTGGATTGATGCACTCTGCTAGGAGGAGAGGGTTCTGAGTGACGATGCACTCTGCTGGGAGAAGAGGGTTCCAAGTGTCAAGGCACTCTGCTGGGAGGAGAGGGTTCCTAGTGTTGATGCACTCTGCTGGGAGGAGAGGGCCTGAGTGTTGATGCACTCTGCTAGGAGGAGAGGGCCCTGAGTGTTGAGGCTCTCTGCTGAGAGGAGAGGGTTCCGAGTGCCAATGCACTCTGCTAGGAGGAGAAATGTCCGAGTGTTGATGCACTCTGCTGGGAGGAGAGGGTTCCCAGCGTTGATGCACTCTGCTGGGAGGAGAGGGTTCCAAGTGCTGATGCACTCTGCTAGGAGGAGAGGGCTCCGAGCGTCGATGCACTCTGCTGGGAGGAGAGGGTTCTGAGCATCGATGCGCTCTGCTGGGAGGAGAGGGTTCCGAGTGTTGATGCACTCTGCTGGGAGGAGAGGGTTCCCTGTGCGAATGCACCCTGCTAGGAGGAGAGGGTTCGAGTGTTGATGCACTTTGCTGGGAGGAGAGAGATCTAAGTGTTGATGCACTCTGCCAGGAGGAGAGGGTTCTTTGTGCCAATGCACACTGTTAGGAGGAGAGGGTTCCGAGTGTTGATGCACTCTGCTGGGAGGAAAGGGCTCTGAGTGTTGATGTACTCTGCTGGGAGGAGAGGGCTCTGAGTGTTGATGCACACTGCTGGGAGGAGAGGGTTCCCTGTGCCAATGCACACTGTTCGGAGTAGAGGGTTCCGAGTGTTGATGCACTGTGCTGGGAGGAAAGGGCTCTGAGTGTTGATGCACTCTGCTAGGAGGAGGGGGCTCTGAGTGTTGATGTACTCTGCTGGGAGGTGAGGGCTCTGAGTGCCAATGCACTCTGCTAGGAGGAGAAGGTTCCGAGTGTTGATGCACTCTGCTGGGAAGAGAGGGTTCTGAGTGTTGATGCACGCTGCTGGGAGGAGAGGACTGTGAGTACTGATGCACTCTCCTGGTTGGAGAGGGTTCCCTGTGCCAATGCACACTGTTAGGAGGAGAGGGTTCCTAGTGTTGATGCACTCTGCTGGGAGGAGAGAAATCTAAGTGTTGATGTACTCTGCTGGGAGGAGAGGGCTCTGAGTGTTGATGCACTCTGCTGGGAGGAGAGAAATCTAAGTGTTGATGTACTCTGCTGGGAGGAGAGGGCTCTGAGTGTTGATGCACACTGTTCGGAGGAGAGGGTTCCGAGTGTTGATGCAATGTGCTGGGAGGAAAGGGCTCTGAGTGTTGATGTACTCTGCTGGGAAGAGAGGTCTCCGAGTGTTGAAGCTCTCTGCTAGGAGGAGAGGGTTCCGAGTGCTGATGCACTCTGCTGGGAGGAGAGGGTCCTATGTGCCAATGCACTCTGCTGGGAGGAGGGGGCTCTGAGTGTTGATGCACTCTGCTGGGAGGAGAGGGTTCTGAGTGTTCATGCACTCTGCTGGGAAGATAGGGTTCCGAGTGTTGATGCACTCTGCTGGGAGGAGAGTGTTCCGAGCGTTGATGCACTCTCCTGGGAGGAGCGGGTTCCGAGCGTTGACACACTCTGCTGGGAGGAGAGGGTTCTGAGCGTTGATGCACTCTGCTGGGAGGAGAGGGTTCTGAGCATCGAAACGCTCTGCTGGGAGGAGAGGGGTCCGAGTTCCGATGCAGTATCGTGGGAGGAAAGGGTTCCGAGTGCTGATGCACTCTGCTGGGAGGACAGGGCTCTGATTGTTGATGCACTCTGCTGGGAGGAGAAGGTTCCGAGTTCCGTTGCACTCTGCTGGGAGGAGAGGGGATCAAGCGTTGATGCACTCTGCTAGGAGGAGAGGGTTCCGAGCGTCGATGCACTCTGCTGGGAGGAGAGGGTTCCGAGTGCTGATGCACTCTGCTTGGAGTAGACCGCTCCGACTGTTGATGCACTCTGCTGGGAGGAGAGGGTTCCGAGTGTTGATGCACTCTGCTTGGAGGAGAGGGTTCTGAGTGTTGATGCAATCTGCTGGGAGGAGAGGGTTCCGAGTTTTGATGCACTCTGCTTGGAGTCGACCGCTCCGACTGTTGATGCACTCTGCTGGGAGGAGAGGGTTCCGAGTGTTGATGCACTCTGCTTGGAGGAGAGGGTTCTGAGTGTTGATGCAATCTGCTGGGAGGAGAGGGCTCTGAGTGTTGATGCACTTTGCTGGGAGGATAGGGTTCCGAGCATTGATGCACTCTCCTAGGAGGAGAGGGCCCTGAGTGTTGATGCACTCTGCTAGGAGGAGAGGGCTCTGCGTGTCAATGCACACTGCTGGAAGGATAGGGTTCCGTGTGCTGATGCACTCTGCTAGGACGAGAGGGTTCCGAGTGTTGATGGCCTCTGCTGGGAGGAGAGGGCTCTGAATGTTGATGCACTCTGCTAGGAGGAGAGGGCTCTGAGTGTCGATGCACTCTGCTGGGAGGAGAGGGTTCCAAGTGTCAAGGCTCTCTGCAGGGAGGAGAGGGTTCCGAGTGCCGATGCACTCTGCTGGGAGGACAGGGCTCTGAGTGTTGATGCACTCTGCTGGGAGGAGAGGGTTCCCTGTGCCAATGCACTCTGCTGGGAGGAGAGGGTCCCGAGTGTTGATGCACTCTGCTAGGAGGAGAGAGCACTAAGTGTTGATGCACTCTGCAGGGAGGAGAGGGTTCCGAGAGCTGATACACTCTGCTGGGAGTAGAGGGTTCCGAGCGTTGATGCACTCTGCTAGGAGGAGAGGGTTCCGAGTGTTGATGCCCTCTGCTGGGAGGAGAGGGCTCTGAACGTTGATGCACTCTGCTAGGAGGAGAGGGCTCTGAATTTCGATGCACTCTGATGGGAGGAGACGGTTCTGAGCGTCGATGCGCTCTGCAGGGAGGAGAGGGTTCCGAGTGCCGAAGCACTCTGCTGGGAGGAGAGGGCTCTGAGTGTTGATGCACTCTGCTAGGAGGAGAGAGCACTAAGTGTTGATGCACTCTGCTGGGAGGAGAGGGCTCTGAATGTTGATACACTCTGCTGGAAGGAGAGGGTTCCGAGCATTCATGCACTCTGCTGAGCGGAGAGGGCTCTCAGTGTTGATGCACTTTGCTGGGAGGATAGGGTTCCGAGCATTGATGCACTCTGCTGGACGGAGAGGGCTACGAGTGTCAATGCACTCTGCTGGGAGGAGAAGGTTCCGAGCGTCGATGCACTCTGCTGGGAGGAGAGGGCTCTGAGGGTTGATGCACTCTGCTGGGAGGAGAGGGTTCTAAGTGCCAATGAACTCTGCTGGGAGGAGACGGTACCGAGCGTCGATGCACTCTGCTGGGAGGAGAGGTTTCCGAGTGCCGATTCACTCTGCTGGGAGGAGAGGGCTCTGAGTGTTTATGGACTCTGCTGGGAGGAGAGGGTTCCGAGTGTTGATGCACTCTGCTGGGAGGAGAGGGCTCTGAGTGTTGATGCACTCTGCTGGGAGGAGAGGGCTCCGAGTGTTGATGCATTCTGCTGGGAGCAGAGGGTTCCGAGTGCCGATGCACTATGGTGGGAGGAGAGGTTTGCAAGTGATGATGCACTCTGCTGGGAGGAGAGGGCTCTGAGTGTTGATGCACTCTGCTAGGAGGAGAGGGCTCTGAGCATCGATGCACTCTGCTGAGAAGAGAGGGTTCCGAGCGTTGATGCACTCTGCTGGGAGGAGATGGTTCTGAGCATCGATGCGCTCTGCTGGGAGGAGAGGGTTCCGAGTGCCGATGCAGTCTGGTGGGAGGAAAGGGTTCTGAGTGTTGATGCACTCTGTTGGGAGGACAGGGCTCTGATTGTTGATGCACTCTGCTGGGAGGAGAAGGTTCCGAGGTCCGTTGCACTCTGCTGGGAGGAGAGGGTTCCGGGTATTGATGCACTCTGCTGGGAGGAGAGGGCTCTGAATGTTGATACACTCTGCTGGAAGGAGAGGGTTCCGAGCATTCATGCACTCTGCTGAGCGGAGAGGGCTCTCAGTGTTGATGCACTTTGCTGGGAGGATAGGGTTCCGAGCATTGATGCACTCTGCTGGACGGAGAGGGCTACGAGTGTCAATGCACTCTGCTGGGAGGAGAAGGTTCCGAGCGTCGATGCACTCTGCTGGGAGGAGAGGGCTCTGAGGGTTGATGCACTCTGCTTGGAGGAGAGGGTTCCGAGTGTTGATGCACTCTGCTGGGATAGAGGGACCAAGTGTTGATGCACACTGCTGGGAGGAGAGGGCTCTGATGTTGATGCACTCTGCTGGGAGGAGAGGGTTCCGAGCGTTGATGCACTCTGCTGGGAGGAGAGGTTTCCGAGCGTCGATGCACTCTGCTGGGAGGAGAGGGTTCCCAGCGTCGATGCGCTCTGCTGGGAGGAGAGGGTTCCGAGTGCCGATGCAGTCTGGTGGGAGGAAAGCGTTCCGAGTACTGATGCACTCTGCTGGGAGGACACGGCTCTGTGTGTTGTAGCACTCTGCTGGGAGGAGAGGGTTCCCTGTGCCAATGCACTCTGCTAGGAGGAGAGGGTTCTGAGTGACGATGCACTCTGCAGGGAGGAGAGGGTTCCTAGTGTTGATGCACTCTGCTTGGAGGAGAGTGCTCTGAGTGTTGATGCACTCTGCTGAGAGGAGAGGGTTCCGAGTGCCAATGCACTCTGCTAGGAGGAGAGGGTTCCGAGTGCCGATGCACTCTGCTGGGAGGAAAGGGCTCTGAGTGTTGATGTACTCTGCTGGGAGGTGAGGGCTCTGAGTGTTGATGCACTCTGCTGGGAGGAGAGGCCTCTGAATGGTGATGCACTCTGCTAGGAGTAGAGGGCTCTGAGTGTCGATGCACTCTGCTGGGAGGAGACGGTTCTGAGTGTCGATGCACTCTGCTGGGAGGAGAGGGTTCCAAGTGTCAAGGCTCTCTGCAGGTTGGAGAGGGTTCCGAGTGCCGATGCACTCTGCTGGGAGGACAGGGCTCTGAGTGTTGATGCACTCTGCTGGGAGGAGAGGGTTCCCTGTGCCAATGCACTCTGCTAGGAGGAGAGGATTCCGAGTGTTGATGCACTCTGCTAGGCGGAGAGAGCACTAAGTGTTGATGCACTCTGCTGGGAGGAGAGGGTTCCGAGAGCTGATACACTCTGCTGGGAGTAGAGTGTTCCGAGCGTTGATGCACTCTGCTAGGAGGAGAGGGTTCCGAGCGCCAATGCACTCTGCTGGGAGGCGAGGGCTCTGATTGTTGATGCACTCTGCTGGGAGGAGAGGGTTCTATGTGCCAATGCACTCTGCTAAGAGGAGAGGGTTCCGAGCGTCGATGCACTCTGCTGGGAGGAGAAGGTTCCGAGCGTCGATGCACTCTGCTGGGAGGAGAGGGCTCTGAGTGTTGATGCACTCTGCTAGGAGGAGAGGGTTCCGAGTGTTGATGCACTCTGCTGGGAGGAGAGGGTTCTGACCATCGATGCACTCTGCTGGGCGGAGAGGGCTCCGAGTGTAGATGCACTCTGCTGGGAGGAGAGGGTTCTGAGCATCGATGCGCTCTGCTGTGAGGAAAGGGTTCCGAGTGCTGATGCACTCTGCTGGGAGGAGAGAGCACTAAGTGTTGATGCATTCTGCTGGGAGGAGAGGGTTCCGAGCATTGATGCACTCTGCTAGGAGGAGAGGGTTCTGAGCGTCAATGCACTCTGCTGGGAGGCGAGGGCTCTGAGTGTTGATGCACTCTGCTAGGAGGAGAGGCTTCCGAGCGTCGATGCACTCTGCTGGGCGGAGAGGGCTCTGAGTGTTGATGCACTCTGCTGGGAGGAGAGGGTTCTGAGCATCGATGCGCTCTGCTGGGAGGAGAGGGTTCCGAGTGCCGATGCAGTCTCGTGGGAGGAAAGGGTTCTGAGTGTTGATGCACTCTGCTGGGAGGACAGGGCTCTGATTGTTGATCCACTCTGCTGGGAGGAGAAGATTCCGAGTTCTGTTGCACTCTGCTGGGAGGAGAAGGGACCAAGCGTTGATGCACTCTGCTAGGAGGAGAGGTTTCCGAGCATTGATGCACTCTGCTGGACGGAGAGGGCTACGAGTGTCAATGCACTCTGCTGGGAGGAGAAGGTTCCGAGCGTCGATGCGCTCTGCTGGGAGGAGAGGGCTCTGAGGGTTGATGCACTCTGCTGGGAGGAGAGGGTTCTAAGTGCCAATGAACTCTGCTGGGAGGAGACGGTACCGAGCGTCGATGCACTCTGCTGGGAGGAGAGGTTTCCGAGTGCCGATTCACTCTGCTGGGAGGAGAGGGCTCTGAGTGTTTATGGACTCTGCTGGGAGGAGACGGTACCGAGCGTCGATGCACTCTGCTGGGAGGAGAGGTTTCCGAGTGCCGATTCACTCTGCTGGGAGGAGAGGGCTCTGAGTGTTTATGGACTCTGCTGGGAGGAGAGGGTTCCGAGTGTTGATGCACTCTGCTGGGAGGAGAGGGCTCTGAGTGTTGATGCACTCTGCTGGGAGGAGAGGGCTCCGAGTGTTGATGCACTCTGCTAGGAGGAGAGGGCTCTGAGTGTTGGTGTACTCTGCTGGGAGGAGACGGTTCCGAGTGTTGATGCATTCTGCTGGGAGCAGAGGGTTCCGAGTGCCGATGCACTATGCTGGGAGGAGAGGTTTGCAAGTGATGATGCACTCTGCTGGGAGGAGAGGGCTCTGAGTGTTGATGCACTCTGCTAGGAGGAGAGGGCTCTGAGCATCGATGCACTCTGCTGAGAAGAGAGGGTTCCGAGCGTTGATGCACTCTGCTGGGAGGAGATGGTTCTGAGCATCGATGCGCTCTGCTGGGAGGAGAGGGTTCCGAGTGCCAATGCACTCTGCTAGGAGGAGAGGGTTCCGAGTGCCGATGCACTCTGCTGGGAGGAAAGGGCTCTGAGTGTTGATGTACTCTGCTGGGAGGTGAGGGCTCTGAGTGTTGATGCACTCTGCTGGGAGGAGAGGCCTCTGAATGGTGATGCACTCTGCTAGGAGGAGAGGGCTCTGAGTGTCGATGCACTCTGCTGGGAGGAGACGGTTCTGAGTGTCGATGCACTCTGCTGGGAGGAGAGGGTTCCAAGTGTCGATGCACTCTGCAGGTTGGAGAGGGTTCCGAGTGCCGATGCACTCTGCTGGGAGGACAGGGCTCTGAGTGTTGATGCACTCTGCTGGGAGGAGAGGGTTCCCTGTGCCAATGCACTCTGCTAGGAGGAGAGGATTCCGAGTGTTGATGCACTCTGCTAGGCGGAGAGAGCACTAAGTGTTGATGCACTCTGCTGGGAGGAGAGGGTTCCGAGAGCTGATACACTCTGCTGGGAGTAGAGTGTTCCGAGCGTTGATGCACTCTGCTAGGAGGAGAGGGTTCCGAGCGCCAATGCACTCTGCTGGGAGGCGAGGGCTCTGATTGTTGATGCACTCTGCTGGGAGGAGAGGGTTCTATGTGCCAATGCACTCTGCTAAGAGGAGAGGGTTCCGAGCGTCGATGCACTCTGCTGGGAGGAGAGGGCTCTGAGTGTTGATGCACTCTGCTAGGAGGAGAGGGTTCCGAGTGTTGATGCACTCTGCTGGGAGGAGAGGGTTCTGACCATCGATGCACTCTGCTGGGCGGAGAGGGCTCCGAGTGTTGATGCACTCTGCTGGGAGGAGAGGGTTCTGAGCATCGATGCGCTCTGCTGTGAGGAAAGGGTTCCGAGTGCTGATGCACTCTGCTGGGAGGAGAGAGCACTAAGTGTTGATGCATTCTGCTGGGAGGAGAGGGTTCCGAGCATTGATGCACTCTGCTAGGAGGAGAGGGTTCTGAGCGTCAATGCACTCTGCTGGGAGGCGAGGGCTCTGAGTGTTGATGCACTCTGCTAGGAGGAGAGGCTTCCGAGCGTCGATGCACTCTGCTGGGCGGAGAGGGCTCTGAGTGTTGATGCACTCTGCTGGGAGGAGAGGGTTCTGAGCATCGATGCGCTCTGCTGGGAGGAGAGGGTTCCAAGTGCCGATGCAGTCTCGTGGGAGGAAAGGGTTCTGAGTGCTGATGCACTCTGCTGGGAGGACAGGGCTCTGATTGTTGATCCACTCTGCTGGGAGGAGAAGATTCCGAGTTCTGTTGCACTCTGCTGGGAGGAGAAGGGACCAAGCGTTGATGCACTCTGCTAGGAGGAGAGGGTTCCGAGCATTGATGCACTCTGCTGGACGGAGAGGGCTACGAGTGTCAATGCACTCTGCTGGGAGGAGAAGGTTCCGAGCGTCGATGCACTCTGCTGGGAGGAGAGGGCTCTGAGGGTTGATGCACTCTGCTGGGAGGAGAGGGTTCTAAGTGCCAATGAACTCTGCTGGGAGGAGACGGTACCGAGCGTCGATGCACTCTGCTGGGAGGAGAGGTTTCCGAGTGCCGATTCACTCTGCTGGGAGGAGAGGGCTCTGAGTGTTTATGGACTCTGCTGGGAGGAGACGGTACCGAGCGTCGATGCACTCTGCTGGGAGGAGAGGTTTCCGAGTGCCGATTCACTCTGCTGGGAGGAGAGGGCTCTGAGTGTTTATGGACTCTGCTGGGAGGAGAGGGTTCCGAGTGTTGATGCACTCTGCTGGGAGGAGAGGGCTCTGAGTGTTGATGCACTCTGCTGGGAGGAGAGGGCTCCGAGTGTTGATGCACTCTGCTAGGAGGAGAGGGCTCTGAGTGTTGGTGTACTCTGCTGGGAGGAGACGGTTCCGAGTGTTGATGCATTCTGCTGGGAGCAGAGGGTTCCGAGTGCCGATGCACTATGCTGGGAGGAGAGGTTTGCAAGTGATGATGCACTCTGCTGGGAGGAGAGGGCTCTGAGTGTTGATGCACTCTGCTAGGAGGAGAGGGCTCTGAGCATCGATGCACTCTGCTGAGAAGAGAGGGTTCCGAGCGTTGATGCACTCTGCTGGGAGGAGATGGTTCTGAGCATCGATGCGCTCTGCTGGGAGGAGAGGGTTCCGAGTGCCGATGCAGTCTGGTGGGAGGAAAGGGTTCTGAGTGTTGATGCACTCTGTTGGGAGGACAGGGCTCTGATTGTTGATGCACTCTGCTGGGAGGAGAAGGTTCCGAGGTCCGTTGCACTCTGCTAGGAGGGGAGGGATCTGAGTGTTGATGCACTCTGCTGGGAGGAGAGGGCTCTGAATGTTGATACACTCTGCTGGAAGGAGAGGGTTCCGAGCATTCATGCACTCTGCTGAGCGGAGAGGGCTCTCAGTGTTGATGCACTTTGCTGGGAGGATAGGGTTCCGAGCATTGATGCACTCTGCTGGACGGAGAGGGCTACGAGTGTCAATGCACTCTGCTGGGAGGAGAAGGTTCCGAGCGTCGATGCACTCTGCTGGGAGGAGAGGGCTCTGAGGGTTGATGCACTCTGCTTGGAGGAGAGGGTTCCGAGTGTTGATGCACTCTGCTGGGATAGAGGGACCAAGTGTTGATGCACACTGCTGGGAGGAGAGGGCTCTGATGTTGATGCACTCTGCTGGGAGGAGAGGGTTCCGAGCGTTGATGCACTCTGCTGGGAGGAGAGGTTTCCGAGCGTCGATGCACTCTGCTGGGAGGAGAGGGTTCCCAGCGTCGATGCGCTCTGCTGGGAGGAGAGGGTTCCGAGTGCCGATGCAGTCTGGTGGGAGGAAAGGGTTCCGAGTGCTGATGCACTCTGCTGGGAGGACACGGCTCTGTGTGTTGTAGTACTCTGCTGGGAGGAGAGGGTTCCCTGTGCCAATGCACTCTGCTAGGAGGAGAGGGTTCTGAGTGACGATGCACTCTGCAGGGAGGAGAGGGTTCCTAGTGTTGATGCACTCTGCTTGGAGGAGAGTGCTCTGAGTGTTGATGCACTCTGCTGAGAGGAGAGGGTTCCGAGCATTGATGCACTCTGCTAGGAGGAGAGGGTTCTGAGCGTCAATGCACTCTGCTGGGAGGCGAGGGCTCTGAGTGTTGATGCACTCTGCTAGGAGGAGAGGCTTCCGAGCGTCGATGCACTCTGCTGGGCGGAGAGGGCTCTGAGTGTTGATGCACTCTGCTGGGAGGAGAGGGTTCTGAGCATCGATGCGCTCTGCTGGGAGGAGAGGGTTCCGAGTGCCGATGCAGTCTCGTGGGAGGAAAGGGTTCTGAGTGCTGATGCACTCTGCTGGGAGGACAGGGCTCTGATTGTTGATCCACTCTGCTGGGAGGAGAAGATTCCGAGTTCTGTTGCACTCTGCTGGGAGGAGAAGGGACCAAGCGTTGATGCACTCTGCTAGGAGGAGAGGGTTCCGAGCATTGATGCACTCTGCTGGACGGAGAGGGCTACGAGTGTCAATGCACTCTGCTGGGAGGAGAAGGTTCCGAGCGTCGATGCGCTCTGCTGGGAGGAGAGGGCTCTGAGGGTTGATGCACTCTGCTGGGAGGAGAGGGTTCTAAGTGCCAATGAACTCTGCTGGGAGGAGACGGTACCGAGCGTCGATGCACTCTGCTGGGAGGAGAGGTTTCCGAGTGCCGATTCACTCTGCTGGGAGGAGAGGGCTCTGAGTGTTTATGGACTCTGCTGGGAGGAGAGGGTTCCGAGTGTTGATGCACTCTGCTGGGAGGAGAGGGCTCTGAGTGTTGATGCACTCTGCTGGGAGGAGAGGGCTCCGAGTGTTGATGCACTCTGCTAGGAGGAGAGGGCTCTGAGTGTTGGTGTACTCTGCTGGGAGGAGACGGTTCCGAGTGTTGATGCATTCTGCTGGGAGCAGAGGGTTCCGAGTGCCGATGCACTATGCTGGGAGGAGAGGTTTGCTAGTGATGATGCACTCTGCTGGGAGGAGAGGGCTCTGAGTGTTGATGCACTCTGCTAGGAGGAGAGGGCTCTGAGCATCGATGCACTCTGCTGAGAAGAGAGGGTTCCGAGCGTTGATGCACTCTGCTGGGAGGAGATGGTTCTGAGCATCGATGCGCTCTGCTGGGAGGAGAGGGTTCCGAGTGCCAATGCACTCTGCTAGGAGGAGAGGGTTCCGAGTGCCGATGCACTCTGCTGGGAGGAAAGGGCTCTGAGTGTTGATGTACTCTGCTGGGAGGTGAGGGCTCTGAGTGTTGATGCACTCTGCTGGGAGGAGAGGCCTCTGAATGGTGATGCACTCTGCTAGGAGGAGAGGGCTCTGAGTGTCGATGCACTCTGCTGGGAGGAGACGGTTCTGAGTGTCGATGCACTCTGCTGGGAGGAGAGGGTTCCAAGTGTCAAGGCTCTCTGCAGGTTGGAGAGGGTTCCGAGTGCCGATGCACTCTGCTGGGAGGACAGGGCTCTGAGTGTTGATGCACTCTGCTGGGAGGAGAGGGTTCCCTGTGCCAATGCACTCTGCTAGGAGGAGAGGATTCCGAGTGTTGATGCACTCTGCTAGGCGGAGAGAGCACTAAGTGTTGATGCACTCTGCTGGGAGGAGAGGGTTCCGAGAGCTGATACACTCTGCTGGGAGTAGAGTGTTCCGAGCGTTGATGCACTCTGCTAGGAGGAGAGGGTTCCGAGCGCCAATGCACTCTGCTGGGAGGCGAGGGCTCTGATTGTTGATGCACTCTGCTGGGAGGAGAGGGTTCTATGTGCCAATGCACTCTGCTAAGAGGAGAGGGTTCCGAGCGTCGATGCACTCTGCTGGGAGGAGAAGGTTCCGAGCGTCGATGCACTCTGCTGGGAGGAGAGGGCTCTGAGTGTTGATGCACTCTGCTAGGAGGAGAGGGTTCCGAGTGTTGATGCACTCTGCTGGGAGGAGAGGGTTCTGACCATCGATGCACTCTGCTGGGAGGAGAGGGCTCCGAGTGTTGATGCACTCTGCTGGGAGGAGAGGGTTCTGAGCATCGATGCGCTCTGCTGTGAGGAAAGGGTTCCGAGTGCTGATGCACTCTGCTGGGAGGAGAGAGCACTAAGTGTTGATGCATTCTGCTGGGAGGAGAGGGTTCCGAGCATTGATGCACTCTGCTAGGAGGAGAGGGTTCTGAGCGTCAATGCACTCTGCTGGGAGGCGAGGGCTCTGAGTGTTGATGCACTCTGCTAGGAGGAGAGGCTTCCGAGCGTCGATGCACTCTGCTGGGCGGAGAGGGCTCTGAGTGTTGATGCACTCTGCTGGGAGGAGAGGGTTCTGAGCATCGATGCGCTCTGCTGGGAGGAGAGGGTTCCGAGTGCCGATGCAGTCTCGTGGGAGGAAAGGGTTCTGAGTGCTGATGCACTCTGCTGGGAGGACAGGGCTCTGATTGTTGATCCACTCTGCTGGGAGGAGAAGATTCCGAGTTCTGTTGCACTCTGCTGGGAGGAGAAGGGACCAAGCGTTGATGCACTCTGCTAGGAGGAGAGGGTTCCGAGCATTGATGCACTCTGCTGGACGGAGAGGGCTACGAGTGTCAATGCACTCTGCTGGGAGGAGAAGGTTCCGAGCGTCGATGCACTCTGCTGGGAGGCGAGGGCTCTGAGTGTTGATGCACTCTGCTAGGAGGAGAGGCTTCCGAGCGTCGATGCACTCTGCTGGGCGGAGAGGGCTCTGAGTGTTGATGCACTCTGCTGGGAGGAGAGGGTTCTGAGCATCGATGCGCTCTGCTGGGAGGAGAGGGTTCCGAGTGCCGATGCAGTCTCGTGGGAGGAAAGGGTTCTGAGTGCTGATGCACTCTGCTGGGAGGACAGGGCTCTGATTGTTGATCCACTCTGCTGGGAGGAGAAGATTCCGAGTTCTGTTGCACTCTGCTGGGAGGAGAAGGGACCAAGCGTTGATGCACTCTGCTAGGAGGAGAGGGTTCCGAGCATTGATGCACTCTGCTGGACGGAGAGGGCTACGAGTGTCAATGCACTCTGCTGGGAGGAGAAGGTTCCGAGCGTCGATGCACTCTGCTGGGAGGAGAGGGCTCTGAGGGTTGATGCACTCTGCTGGGAGGAGAGGGTTCTAAGTGCCAATGAACTCTGCTGGGAGGAGACGGTACCGAGCGTCGATGCACTCTGCTGGGAGGAGAGGTTTCCGAGTGCCGATTCACTCTGCTGGGAGGAGAGGGCTCTGAGTGTTTATGGACTCTGCTGGGAGGAGACGGTACCGAGCGTCGATGCACTCTGCTGGGAGGAGAGGTTTCCGAGTGCCGATTCACTCTGCTGGGAGGAGAGGGCTCTGAGTGTTTATGGACTCTGCTGGGAGGAGAGGGTTCCGAGTGTTGATGCACTCTGCTGGGAGGAGAGGGCTCTGAGTGTTGATGCACTCTGCTGGGAGGAGAGGGCTCCGAGTGTTGATGCACTCTGCTAGGAGGAGAGGGCTCTGAGTGTTGGTGTACTCTGCTGGGAGGAGACGGTTCCGAGTGTTGATGCATTCTGCTGGGAGCAGAGGGTTCCGAGTGCCGATGCACTATGCTGGGAGGAGAGGTTTGCAAGTGATGATGCACTCTGCTGGGAGGAGAGGGCTCTGAGTGTTGATGCACTCTGCTAGGAGGAGAGGGCTCTGAGCATCGATGCACTCTGCTGAGAAGAGAGGGTTCCGAGCGTTGATGCACTCTGCTGGGAGGAGATGGTTCTGAGCATCGATGCGCTCTGCTGGGAGGAGAGGGTTCCGAGTGCCGATGCAGTCTGGTGGGAGGAAAGGGTTCTGAGTGTTGATGCACTCTGTTGGGAGGACAGGGCTCTGATTGTTGATGCACTCTGCTGGGAGGAGAAGGTTCCGAGGTCCGTTGCACTCTGCTAGGAGGGGAGGGATCTGAGTGTTGATGCACTCTGCTGGGAGGAGAGGGCTCTGAATGTTGATACACTCTGCTGGAAGGAGAGGGTTCCGAGCATTCATGCACTCTGCTGAGCGGAGAGGGCTCTCAGTGTTGATGCACTTTGCTGGGAGGATAGGGTTCCGAGCATTGATGCACTCTGCTGGACGGAGAGGGCTACGAGTGTCAATGCACTCTGCTGGGAGGAGAAGGTTCCGAGCGTCGATGCACTCTGCTGGGAGGAGAGGGCTCTGAGGGTTGATGCACTCTGCTTGGAGGAGAGGGTTCCGAGTGTTGATGCACTCTGCTGGGATAGAGGGACCAAGTGTTGATGCACACTGCTGGGAGGAGAGGGCTCTGATGTTGATGCACTCTGCTGGGAGGAGAGGGTTCCGAGCGTTGATGCACTCTGCTGGGAGGAGAGGTTTCCGAGCGTCGATGCACTCTGCTGGGAGGAGAGGGTTCCCAGCGTCGATGCGCTCTGCTGGGAGGAGAGGGTTCCGAGTGCCGATGCAGTCTGGTGGGAGGAAAGGGTTCCGAGTGCTGATGCACTCTGCTGGGAGGACACGGCTCTGTGTGTTGTAGTACTCTGCTGGGAGGAGAGGGTTCCCTGTGCCAATGCACTCTGCTAGGAGGAGAGGGTTCTGAGTGACGATGCACTCTGCAGGGAGGAGAGGGTTCCTAGTGTTGATGCACTCTGCTTGGAGGAGAGTGCTCTGAGTGTTGATGCACTCTGCTGAGAGGAGAGGGTTCCGAGTGCCAATGCACTCTGCTAGGAGGAGAAGGTTCCAAGTGTTGATGCATTCTGCTAGGAGGAGAGGGTTCCAAGTGCTGATGCAATCTGCTAGGAGGAGAGGGTTCCGAGTGCCGATGCACTCTGCTGGGAGGAAAGGGCTCTGAGTGTTGATGTACTCTGCTGGGAGGTGAGGGCTCTGAGTGTTGATGCACTCTGCTGGGAGGAGAGGCCTCTGAATGGTGATGCACTCTGCTAGGAGGAGAGGGCTCTGAGTGTCGATGCACTCTGCTGGGAGGAGACGGTTCTGAGTGTCGATGCACTCTGCTGGGAGGAGAGGGTTCCAAGTGTCAAGGCTCTCTGCAGGTTGGAGAGGGTTCCGAGTGCCGATGCACTCTGCTGGGAGGACAGGGCTCTGAGTGTTGATGCACTCTGCTGGGAGGAGAGGGTTCCCTGTGCCAATGCACTCTGCTAGGAGGAGAGGATTCCGAGTGTTGATGCACTCTGCTAGGCGGAGAGAGCACTAAGTGTTGATGCACTCTGCTGGGAGTAGAGTGTTCCGAGCGTTGATGCACTCTGCTAGGAGGAGAGGGTTCCGAGCGCCAATGCACTCTGCTGGGAGGCGAGGGCTCTGATTGTTGATGCACTCTGCTGGGAGGAGAGGGTTCTATGTGCCAATGCACTCTGCTAAGAGGAGAGGGTTCCGAGCGTCGATGCACTCTGCTGGGAGGAGAAGGTTCCGAGCGTCGATGCACTCTGCTGGGAGGAGAGGGCTCTGAGTGTTGATGCACTCTGCTAGGAGGAGAGGGTTCCGAGTGTTGATGCACTCTGCTGGGAGGAGAGGGTTCTGACCATCGATGCACTCTGCTGGGCGGAGAGGGCTCCGAGTGTTGATGCACTCTGCTGGGAGGAGAGGGTTCTGAGCATCGATGCGCTCTGCTGTGAGGAAAGGGTTCCGAGTGCTGATGCACTCTGCTGGGAGGAGAGAGCACTAAGTGTTGATGCATTCTGCTGGGAGGAGAGGGTTCCGAGCATTGATGCACTCTGCTAGGAGGAGAGGGTTCTGAGCGTCAATGCACTCTGCTGGGAGGCGAGGGCTCTGAGTGTTGATGCACTCTGCTAGGAGGAGAGGCTTCCGAGCGTCGATGCACTCTGCTGGGCGGAGAGGGCTCTGAGTGTTGATGCACTCTGCTGGGAGGAGAGGGTTCTGAGCATCGATGCGCTCTGCTGGGAGGAGAGGGTTCCGAGAGCCGATGCAGTCTCGTGGGAGGAAAGGGTTCTGAGTGCTGATGCACTCTGCTGGGAGGACAGGGCTCTGATTGTTGATCCACTCTGCTGGGAGGAGAAGATTCCGAGTTCTGTTGCACTCTGCTGGGAGGAGAAGGGACCAAGCGTTGATGCACTCTGCTAGGAGGAGAGGGTTCCGAGCGTCGATGCACTCTGCTAGGAGGAGAGGGTTCTGAGCGTCGATGCACTCTGCTGGGAGGAGAGGGTTCCGAGTGCTGATGCACTCTGCTGGGAGGAGAGGTCTCTGAGTATTGATGCACTCTGCTGGGAGGAGAGGGTTCCGAGTTTTGATGCACTCTGCTTGGTGTAGAGGGTTCCCTGTGCGAATGCACACTGCTAGGAGGAGAGCGTTCCGAGTGTTGATGCACTCTGCTAGGAGGAGAGAGCTCCATGTGTTGATGCACTCTGCTGGGAGGAGAGGGTTCTGAGTGTTGATGCACTCTGCAGGGAGGAAAGGGCTCTGAGTGTTGATGTACTCTGCTGGGAGGAGGGGGCTCTGAGTGTTGATGCACTCTGCTGGGAGGAGAGGGTTCCGAGTGCTGATGCCCTCTGCTGGGAGGACAGGGCTCTGAGTGTAGATGCACTCTGTTGGGAGGAGAGGGTTCTGAGTGCCAATGCACTCTGCTAGGAGTATAGGGCTCTGAGTGTTGATGCACTCTGCTGGGAGGAGAGGGTTCCGAGTGCCAATGCACTCTGCTAGGAGGAGAAGGTTCCGAGTGTTGATGCACTCTGCTGGGAGGAGAGGGTTCCGAGCGTTGATGCACTCTGCTAGGAGGAGAGGTTTCCGAGCGTCAATGCACTCTGCTGGGAGGAGAGGTTTCCGAGCGTCGATGCGCTCTGCTGGGAGGAGAGGGTTCCGAGTGCCGATGCAGTCTGGTGGGAGGAAAGGGTTCCGAGTGCTGATGCACTCTGCTGGGAGGACACGGCTCTGTGTGTTGTAGCACTCTGCTGGGAGGAGAGGGTTCCCTGTGCCAATGCACTCTGCTAGGAGGAGTGGGTTCCAAGTATTGATGCACTCTGCTAGGAGGAGAGAGCTCTAAGTGTTGATGCACTCTGCTAGGAGGAGAGGCTTCCGAGTGCCGATGCACTCTGCTGGGAGGAAAGGGCTCTGAGTGTTGATGTACTCTGCTGGGAGGTGAGGGCTCTGAGTGTTGATGCACTCTCCTGGGGGGAGAGGGTTCTATGTGCCAATGCACTCTGCTAGGAGGAGAGGGTTCTGAGTGACGATGCACTCTGCTGGGAGGAGAGGGTTCCAAGTGTTGATGCACTCTGCTAGGAGGAGAGTGCTCTGAGTGTTGATGCACTCTGCTGAGAGGAGAGGGTTCCGAGTGCCAATGCACTCTGCTAGGAGGAGAAGGTTCCGAGTGTTGATGCACTCTGCTGGGAGGAGAGGGTTCCGAGCGTCGATGCACTCTGCTGGACGGAGAGGGCTACGAGTGTCAATGCACTCTGCTGGGAGGAGAAGGTTCCGAGCGTCGATGCACTCTGCTGGGAGGAGAGGGCTCTGAGGGTTGATGCACTCTGCTTGGAGGAGAGGGTTCCGAGTGTTGATGCACTCTGCTGGGATAGAGGGACCAAGTGTTGATGCACACTGCTGGGAGGAGAGGTCTCTGATGTTGATGCACTCTGCTGGGAGGAGAGGGTTCCGAGCGTTGATGCACTCTGCTAGGAGGAGAGGTTTCCGAGCGTCGATGCACTCTGCTGGGAGGAGAGGGTTCCCAGCGTCGATGCGCTCTGCTGGGAGGAGAGGGTTCCGAGTGCCGATGCAGTCTGGTGGGAGGAAAGGGTTCCGAGTGCTGATGCACTCTGCTGGGAGGACACGGCTCTGTGTGTTGTAGCACTCTGCTGGGAGGAGAGGGTTCCCTGTGCCAATGCACTCTGCTAGGAGGAGAGGGTTCTGAGTGATGATGCACTCTGCTAGGAGGAGAAGGTTCCAAGTGTTGATGCACTCTGCTGGGAGGAGAGGGTTCCCAGCACTGATGCACTCTGCTAGGAGGAGAGGGTTCCAAGTGCCGATGCACTCTGCTAGGAGGAGAGGGTTCCGAGTGCCGATGCACTCTGCTGGGAGGAAAGGGCTCTGAGTGTTGATGTACTCTGCTGGGAGGTGAGGGCTCTGAGTGTTGATGCACTCTGCTGGGAGGAGAGGCCTCTGAATGGTGATGCACTCTGCTAGGAGGAGAGGGCTCTGAGTGTCGATGCACTCTGCTGGGAGGAGACGGTTCTGAGTGTCGATGCACTCTGCTGGGAGGAGAGGGTTCCAAGTGTCAAGGCTCTCTGCAGGTTGGAGAGGGTTCCGAGTGCCGATGCACTCTGCTGGGAGGACAGGGCTCTGAGTGTTGATGCACTCTGCTGGGAGGAGAGGGTTCCCTGTGCCAATGCACTCTGCTAGGAGGAGAGGATTCCGAGTGTTGATGCACTCTGCTAGGCGGAGAGAGCACTAAGTGTTGATGCACTCTGCTGGGAGGAGAGGGTTCCGAGAGCTGATACACTCTGCTGGGAGTAGAGTGTTCCGAGCGTTGATGCACTCTGCTAGGAGGAGAGGGTTCCGAGCGCCAATGCACTCTGCTGGGAGGCGAGGGCTCTGAGTGTTGATGCACTCTGCTGGGAGGAGAGGGTTCTATGTGCCAATGCACTCTGCTAGGAGGAGAGGGTTCCGAGCGTCGATGCACTCTGCTGGGAGGAGAAGGTTCCGAGCGTCGATGCACTCTGCTGGGAGGAGAGGGCTCTGAGTGTTGATGCACTCTGCTAGGAGGAGAGGGTTCCGAGTGTTGATGCACTCTGCTGGGAGGAGAGGGTTCTGACCATCGATGCACTCTGCTGGGCGGAGAGGGCTCCGAGTGTTGATGCACTCTGCTGGGAGGAGAGGGTTCTGAGCATCGATGCGCTCTGCTGTGAGGAAAGGGTTCCGAGTGCTGATGCACTCTGCTGGGAGGAGAGAGCAGTAAGTGTTGATGCATTCTGCTGGGAGGAGAGGGTTCCGAGCATTGATGCACTCTGCTAGGAGGAGAGGGTTCTGAGCGTCAATGCACTCTGCTGGGAGGCGAGGGTTCCGAGTTTTGATGCACTCTGCTTGGTGTAGAGGGTTCCCTGTGCGAATGCACACTGCTAGGAGGAGAGCGTTCCGAGTGTTGATGCACTCTGCTAGGTGGAGAGAGCTCCATGTGTTGATGCACTCTGCTGGGAGGAGAGGGTTCTGAGTGTAGATGCACTCTGTTGGGAGGAGAGGGTTCTGAGTGCCAATGCACTCTGCTAGGAGTATAGGGCTCTGAGTGTTGATGCACTCTGCTGGGAGGAGAGGGTTCCGAGTGCCAATGCACTCTGCTAGGAGGAGAAGGTTCCGAGTGTTGATGCACTCTGCTGGGAGGAGAGGGTTCTGAGTGTTGATGCACTCTGCTGGGAGGAAAGGGCTCTGAGTGTTGATGTACTCTGCTGGGAGGAGAGGGCTCTGAGTGTTGATGCACTCAGCTGGGAGGAGAGGGTTCCGAGTGCTGATGCCCTCTGCTGGGAGGACAGGGCTCTGAGTGTAGATGCACTCTGTTGGGAGGAGAGGGTTCTGAGTGCCAATGCACTCTGCTAGGAGTATAGGGCTCTGAGTGTTGATGCACTCTGCTGGGAGGAGAGGGTTCCGAGTGCCAATGCACTCTGCTAGGAGGAGAAGGTTCCGAGTGTTGATGCACTCTGCTGGGAGGAGAGGGTTCCGAGCGTTGATGCACTCTGCTAGTAGGAGAGGTTTCCGAGCGTCAATGCACTCTGCTGAGAGGAGAAGGTTCCGAGCGTTGATGCGCTCTGCTGGGAGGAGAGGGTTCCGAGTGCCGATGCAGTCTGGTGGGAGGAAAGGGTTCCGAGTGCTGATGCACTCTGCTGGGAGGACAGGGCTCTGTATGTTGTAGCACTCTGCTGGGAGGAGAGGGTTCCCTGTGCCAATGCACTCTGCTAGGAGGAGAGGGTTCCGAGTGTTGATGCACTCTGCTAGGAGGAGAGGGTTCCGAGTGCCGATGCATTCTGCTGGGAGGAAAGGTCTCTGAGTGTTGATGTACTCTGCTGGGAGGTGAGGGCTCTGAGTGTTGATGCACTCTCCTGGGAGGAGAGGGTTCTATGTGCCAATGTCCTCTGCTAGGAGGAGAGGGTTCTGAGTGACGATGCACTCTGCTGGGAGGAGAGGGTTCCTAGTGTTGATGCACTCTGCTAGGAGGAGAAGGTTCCGAGTGATGATGCACTCTGCTGGGAGGAGAGGGTTCCCAGCGTTGATGCACTCTGCTGGGAGGAGAGGGTTCCTAGTGTTGATGCACTCTGCTAGGAGGAGAAGGTTCCGAGTGATGATGCACTCTGCTGGGAGGAGAGGGTTCCCAGCGTTGGTGCACTCTGCTGGGAGGAGAGGGTTCCAAGTGCTGATGCACTCTGCTAGGAGGAGAGGGATCAGAGTGCCGATGCACTCTGCTGGGAGGAAAGGGCTCCGAGTGTTGATGTACTCTGCTGGGAGGTGAGGGCTCTGAGTGTTGATGCACTCTGCTGGGAGGAGAGGGCTCTGAATGTTGATGCACTCTGCTAGGAGGAGAGGGCTCTGAGTGTCGATGCACTCTGCTGGGAGGAGAGGGTTCCAAGTGTCAAGGCTCTCTGCAGGGAGGAGAGGGTTCCGAGTGCCGATGCACTGTGCTAGGAGGAGAGGGTTCCGAGAGCTGATACACTCTGCTGGGAGTAGAGGGTTCCGAGCGTTGATGCACTCTGCTGGGAGGAGAGCGTTCTGAGTGTTGATGCACTCTGCTGGGAGGAGAGGGCTCTGAGTGTTGATGCACTCTGCTGGGAGGAGAGGGTTCCGAGTGCTGATGCCCTCTGCTAGGAGGACAGGGCTCTGAGTGTAGATGCACTCTGTTGGGAGGAGAGGGTTCTGAGTGCCAATGCACTCTGCTGGGAGGAGAGGGCTCTGAGTGTTGATGCACTCTGCTGGGAGGAGAGGGTTCCGAGCGTTGATGCACTCTGCTAGGAGGAGAGGGTTCCGAGCGTCAATGCACTCTGCTGGGAGGCGAGGGCTCTGAGTGTTGATGCACTCTGCTGTGAGGAGAGGGCTCTATGTGCCAATGCACTCTGCTAGGAGGAGAGGGTTCCAAGCGTCGATGCACTCTGCTGGACGGAGAGGGCTACGAGTGTCAATGCACTCTGCTGGGAGGAGAAGGTTCCGAGCGTCGATGCACTCTGCTGGGAGGAGAGGGCTCTGAGTGTTTATGCACTCTGCTAGGAGGAGAGGGTTCCGAGTGTTGATGCACTCTGCTGGGAGTAGAGGGTCCAAGCGTTGATGCACACTGCTGGGAGGAGAGGGCTCTGATGTTGACGCACTCTGCTGGGAGGAGAGGGTTCCGAGCGTTGATGCACTCTGCTGGGAGGAGAGGTTTCCGAGCGTCGATGCACTCTGCTGGGAGGAGAGGGTTCCCACCGTCGATGCGCTCTGCTGGGAGGAGAGGGTTCCGAGTGCCGAAGCAGTCTGGTGGGAGGAAAGGGTTCCGAGTGCTGATGCACTCTGCTGGGAGGACACGGCTCTGTGTGTTGTCGCACTCTGCTGGGAGGAGAGGGTTCCCTGTGCCAATGCACTCTGCTAGGAGGAGAGGGTTCCAAGTGTTGATGCACTCTGCTAGGAGGAGAGAGCTCTAAGTGTTGATGCACTCTGCTAGGAGGAGAGGGTACTGAGTGCCGAAGCTCTCTGCTGGGAGGAAAGGGCTCTGAGTGTTGATGTACTCTGCTGGGAGGTGATGGCTCTGAGTGTTGATGCACTCTCCTGGGAGGAAAGGGTTCTATGAGCCAATGCCCTCTGCTAGGAGGAGAGGGTTCTGACTGACGATGCACTCTGCAGGGAGGAGAGGGTTCCTAGTGTTGATGCACTCTGCTTGGAGGAGAGTGCTCTGAGTGTTGATGCACTCTGCTGAGAGGAGAGGGTTCCGAGTGCCAATGCACTCTGCTAGGAGGAGAAGGTTCCGATGGTTGATGCACTCTGCTTTGATGAGAGGGTTCCCAGCATTGATGCACTCTGCTGGGAGGAGAGGGTTCCAGGTGCTGATGCACTCTGCTAGGAGGAGAGGGTTCCGAGCGTTGATGCACTCTGCTGGGAGGAGAGCGTTCTGAGTGTTGATGCACTCTGCTGGGAGGAAAGGGCTCTGAGTGTTGATGTACTCTGCTGGGAGGAGAGGGCTCTGAGTATTGATGCACTCTGCTGGGAGGAGAGGGTTCTGAGTGCCAATGCACTCTGCTAGGAGGATAGGGCTCTGAGTGTTGATGCACTCTGCTGGGAGGAGAGGGTTCCGAGCGTTGATGCACTCTGCTAGGAGGAGAGGGTTCCGAGCGTCAGTGCACTCTGCGGGGAGGCGAGGGCTCTGAGTGTTGATGCACTCTGCTGTGAGGAGAGGGCTCTATGTGCCAATGCACTCTGCTAGGAGGAGAGGGTTCCGAGCGTCGATGCACTCTGCTGGACGGAGAGGGCTACGAGTGTCAATGCACTCTGCTGGGAGGAGAAGGTTCCGAGCGTCGATGCACTCTGCTGGGAGGAGAGGGCTCTGAGTGTTGATGCACTCTGCTAGGAGGAGAGGGTTCCGAGTGTTGATGCACTCTGCTGGGAGTAGAGGGCCCAAGCGTTGATGCACACTGCTGGGAGGAGAGGGCTCTGATGTTGACGCACTCTGCTGGGAGGAGAGGGTTCCGAGCGTTGATGCACTCTGCTGGGAGGAGAGGTTTCCGAGCGTCGATGCACTCTGCTGGGAGGAGAGGGTTCCCACCGTCGATGCGCTCTGCTGGGAGGAGAGGGTTCCGAGTGCCGAAGCAGTCTGGTGGGAGGAAAGGGTTCCGAGTGCTGATGCACTCTGCTGGGAGGACACGGCTCTGTGTGTTGTAGCCCTCTGCTGGGAGGAGAGGGTTCCCTGTGCCAATGCACTCTGCTAGGAGGAGAGGGTTCCAAGTGTTGATGCACTCTGCTAGGAGGAGAGAGCTCTAAGTGTTGATGCACTCTGCTAGGAGGAGAGGGTACTGAGTGCCGAAGCTCTCTGCTGGGAGGAAAGGGCTCTGAGTGTTGATGTACTCTGCTGGGAGGTGATGGCTCTGAGTGTTGATGCACTCTCCTGGGAGGAAAGGGTTCTATGAGCCAATGCCCTCTGCTAGGAGGAGAGGGTTCTGACTGACGATGCACTCTGCAGGGAGGAGAGGGTTCCTAGTGTTGATGCACTCTGCTTGGAGGAGAGTGCTCTGAGTGTTGATGCACTCTGCTGAGAGGAGAGGGTTCCGAGTGCCAATGCACTCTGCTAGGAGGAGAAGGTTCCGATGGTTGATGCACTCTGCTTTGATGAGAGGGTTCCCAGCATTGATGCACTCTGCTGGGAGGAGAGGGTTCCAAGTGCTGATGCACTCTGCTAGGAGGAGAGGGTTCCGAGTGCCGATGCACTCTGCTGGGAGGAAAGGGCTCTGAGTGTTGATGTACTCTGCTGGGAGGTGAGGGCTCTGAGTGTTGATGCACTCTGCTGGGAGGAGAGGGCTCTGAATGTTGATGCACTCTGCTAGGAGGAGAGGGCTCTGAGTGTCGATGCACTCTGCTGGGAGGAGACGGTTCCGAGCGTCGATCCACTCTGCTGGGAGGAGAGGGTTCCAAGTGTCAAGGCTCTCTGCAGGTTGGAGAGGGTTCCCTGTGCCAATGCACTCTGCTAGGAGGAGAGGGTTCCGAGTGTTGATGCACTCTGCTGGGAGGAGAGGGTTCCGAGAGCTGATACACTCTGCTGGTAGTAGAGGGTTCCAAGCGTTGATGCACTCTGCTAGGAGGAGAGGGTTCCGAGCGTCAATGCACTCTGCTGGGAGGCGAGGGCTCTGAGTGTTGCTGCACTCTGCTGGTAGGAGAGGGTTCTATGTGCCAATGCACTCTGCAAGGAGGAGAGGGTTCCGAGCGTCGATGCACTCTGCTGGGAGGAGAAGGTTCCGAGCGTCGATGCACTCTGCTGGGAGGAGAGGGCTCTGATGTTGATGCACTCTGCTGGGAGCAGAGGGTTCCGAGTGTTGATGCACTCTGCTAGGAGGGGAGGGATCTGAGTGTTGATGCACTCTGCTAGGAGGAGAGGGCTCTGAGTGTTGATGCACTCTGCTGGGAGAACACGGCTCTGTGTGTTGTAGCACTCTGCTGGGAGGAGAGGGTTCCCTGTGCCAATGCACTCTGCTAGGAGGAGAGGGTTCCAAGTGTTGATGCACTCTGCTAGGAGGAGAGGGTTCCAAGTGCCGAAGCTCTCTGCTGGGAGGAAAGGGCTCTGAGTGTTGATGTACTCTGCTGGGAGGTGAGGGCTCTGAGTGTTGATGCACTCTCCTGGGAGGAGAGGGTTCTATGAGCCAATGCCCTCTGCTAGGAGGAGAGGGTTCTGAGTGACGATGCACTCTGCAGGGAGGAGAGGGTTCCTAGTGTTGATGCACTCTGCTTGGAGGAGAGTGCTCTGAGTGTTGATGCACTCTGCTGAGAGGAGAGGGTTCCGAGTGCCAATGCACTCTGCTAGGAGGAAAGGGCTCTGAGTGTTGATGTGTTCTGCTGGGAGGAGACGGTTTCGAGCGTCGATGCACTCTGCTGGGAGGAGAGGGTTCCAAGTGTCAAGGCTCTCTGCAGGTTGGAGAGGGTTCCGAGTGCCGATGCACTCTGCTGGGAGGTGAGGGCTCTGAGTGTTGATGCACTCTGCTGGGAGGAGACGGTTTCGAGCGTCGATGCACTCTGCTGGGAGGAGAGGGTTCCAAGTGTCAAGGCTCTCTGCAGGTTGGAGAGGGTTCCGAGTGCCGATGCACTCTGCTGGGAGGTGAGGGCTCTGAGTGTTGATGCACTCTGCTGGGAGGAGAGGGTTCCCTGTGCCAATGCACTCTGCTAGGAGGAGAGGGTTCCGAGTGTTGATGCACTCTGCTAGGCGGAGAGAGCACTAAGTGTTGATGCACTGTGCTGGGAGGAGAGGGTTCCGAGAGCTGATACACTCTGCTGGGAGTAGAGGGTTCCAAGCGTTGACGTTGATGCACTCTGCTTGGAGGAGAGGGTTCCGAGCGTCAATGCACTCTGCTGGGAGGCGAGGGCTCTGATTGTTGATGCACTCTGCTGGGAGGAGAGGGTTCTATGTGCAAATGCACTCTGCTAGGAGGAGAGGGTTCCGAGCGTCAATGCACTCTGCTGGGAGGCGAGGGCTCTGAGTGTTGATGCACTCTGCTGGGAGGAGAGGGTCCTATGTGCCAATGCACTCTGCTAGGAGGAGAGGGTTCCGAGCGTTGATGCACTCTTCTCTGGGAGGAGAAGGTTCCGAGCATTGATGCACTCTGCTGGGAGGAGAGGGCTCTGAGTGTTGATGCACTCTGCTAGGAGGAGAGGGTTCCGTGTGTTGATGCACTCTGCTGGGAGTAGAGGGGACCAAGCGTTGATGCACACTGCTGGGAGGAGAGGGCTCTGATGTTGATGCACTCTGCTGGGAGCAGAGCGTTCCGAGTGTTGATGCACTCTGCTAGGAGGGGATGGATCTGATTGTTGATGCACTCTGCTAGGAGGAGAGGGCTCTGAGTGTTGATGCACTCTGCTGGGAGGCGAGGGCTCTGAGTGTTGATGCACTCTGCTGGGAGGAGAGGGTTCCGAGTGTTGATGCACTCTGCTAGGAGGAGAGGGCTCTGAGTGTTGATGCACTCTGCTGGGAGGAGAGGACTCTGAGTGTTGATGCACTCTGCTGGGAGGAGAGGGTTCCGAGTGCTGATGCACTCCGCTAGGAGGAGAGGGCTCTGTGTGTTGGTGTACTCTGCAGGGAGGAGACGGTTCCGAGTGTTGATGCACTCTGCTGGGAGCAGAGTGTTCCGTGTGCCGATGCACTCTGCTGGGAGGAGAGGGTTCCGAGTGATGATGCACTCTGCTGGGAGGAGAGGGTTCCGAGTGTTGATGCACTCTGCTAGGAGGAGAGGGCTCTGAGTGTCGATGCACTCTGCTGGTAGGAGACGGTTCCGAGCGTCGATGCACTCTGCTGGGAGGAGAGGGTTCTGACCATCGATGCACTCTGCTGGGCGGAGAGGGCTCCGAGTGTTGATGCACTCTGCTGGGAGGAGATGGTTCTGACCATCGATGCGCTCTGCTGTGAGGAAAGGATTCCGAGTGCTGATGCACTCTGCTGGGAGGACAGGTCTCTGAGTGTTGATGCACTCTGCTGGGAGGAGAGAGCACGAAGTGTTGATGCATTCTGCTGGGAGGAGAGGGTTCCGAGCATTGATGCACTCTGCTAGGAGGAGAGGGTTCTGAGCGTCAATGCACTCTGCTGGGAGGCGAGGGCTCTGAGTGTTGATGCACTCTGCTAGGAGGAGAGGGTTCCGAGCGTCGATGCACTCTGCTGGGCGGAGAGGGCTCTGAGTGTTGATGCACTCTGCTGGGAGGAGAGTGTTCTGACCATCGATGCACTCAGCTGGGCGTAGAGGGCTCCGAGTGTTGATGCACTCTGCTGGGAGGAGAGGGTTCTGAGCATCGATGCGCTCTGTTGGGAGGAGAGGGTTCCGAGTGCCGATGCAGTCTCGTGGGAGGAAAGGGTTCTGAGTGCTGATGCACTCTGCTGGGAGGACAGGACTCTGATTGTTGATCCACTCTGCTGGGAGGAGATGGTTCCGAGTTCCGTTGCACTCTGCTGGGAGGAGAGGGTTCCGAGCGTCGATGCACTCTGCTGGGAGGAGAGGGTTCTGAGTTTTGATGCACTCTGCTTGGTGTAGAGCGCTCTGACTGTTGATGCACTCTGCTGGGAGGAGAGGGTTCCGAGTGTTGATGCACTCTGCTTGGAGGAGAGGGTTCCGAGTGTTGATGCACTCTGCTGGGAGGAAAGGGCTCTGAAAATTGATAAACTCTGCTGGAAGGAGAGGGTTCCGAGCATTCATTCACTCTGCTGAGTGGAGAGGGCTCTGAGTGTTGATGCACTTTGCTGGGAGGATAGGGTTCCGAGCATTGATGCACTCTGCTAGGAGGAGAGGGCTCTGCGTGTCAATGCACTCTGCTGGAAGGAGAGGGTTCCATGTGCTGATGCACTCTGCTAGGACGAGAGGGTTCCGAGTGTTGATGCACTTTGCTGGGAGGAAAGGGCTCTGAATGTTGATGCACTCTGCTAGGAGCAGAGGGCTCTGAGTGTCGATGCACTCTGCTGGGAGGAGAGGGTTCCCAGCGTCGATGCGCTCTGCTGGGAGGAGAGGATTCCGAGTGCCGATGCAGTCTGGTGGGAGGAAAGGGTTCCGAGTGCTGATGCACTCTGCTGGGAGGACACGGCTCTGTGTGTTGTAGCACTCTGCTGGGAGGAGAGGGTTCCCTGTGCCAATGCACTCTGCTAGGAGGACAGGGTTCCAAGTGTTGATGCACTCTGCTAGGAGGAGAGAGCTCTAAGTGCTGATGCACGCTGCTAGGAGGAGAGGGTTCCGAGTGCTGAAGCTCTCTGCTGGGAGGAAAGGGCTCTGAGTGTTGATGCACTCTGCTGGGAGGAGAGTGCTCTGAGTGTTGATGCACTCTGCTGAGAGGAGAGGGTTCCGAGTGCCAATGCACTCTGCTAGGAGGAGAAGGTTCCGAGTGTTGATGCACTCTGCTGGGAGGAGAGGGTTTCCCAGCGTTGATGCACTCTGCTGGGAGCAGAGGGTTCCAAGTGCTGATGCACTCTGCTAGGAGGAGAGGGTTCCGAGTGCCGATGCACTCTGCTGGGAGGAAAGGGCTCAGAGTGTTGATGTACTCTGCTGGGAGGTGAGGGCTCTGAGTGTTGATGCACTCTGCTGGGAGGAGAGGGCTCTGAATGTTGATGCACTCTGCTAGGAGGAGAGGGCTCTGAGTGTCGATGCACTCTGCTGGGAGGAGAGGGTTCCGAGTGTCGGAGGTGAGGGTTCTGAGTGCCGATTCACTCTGCTGGGAGGAGAGGGCTCTGAGTGTTGATGGACCCTGCTGGGAGGAGAGGGTTCCGAGTGTTGATGCACTCTGCTGGGAGGAGAGGGTTCTGAGTGTTGATGCACTCTGCTAGGAGGAGAGGGCTCTGAGTGTTGGTATACTCTGTAGGGAGGAGACGGTTCCGAGTGTTGATACACTCTGCTGGGAGCAGAGTGTTCCGAGTGCCGATGCACTCTGCTGGGAGGAGAGGGCTCTGAGTGTTGATGCACTCTGCTAGGAGGCGAGGGCTTTGAGTGTCGATGCACTCTGCTGGTAGGAGACGGTTCCGAGCGTCGATGCACTCTGCTGGGAGGAGATGGTTCTGACCATCGATGCACTCTGCTGGTTGGAGAGGGGTCCGAGTGTTGATGCACTCTGCTGGGAGGAGAGGGTTCCGTCCATCGATGCACTCTGCTGGTAGGAGAGGGCTCTGCGTTGATGCACTCTGCTGGGATGAGAGGGTTCCGGGTTCCGTTGCACTCTGCTGGGAGAAGAGGGGACCAAGCGTTGATGCACTCTGCTAGGAGGAGAGGGTTCCGAGCGTCGATGCACTCTGCTGGGAGGAAAGGGTTCCGAGTTTTGATGCACTCTGCTTGGTGTAGAGCGCTCTGACTGTTGATGCACTCTGCTGGGAGGAGAGGGTTCCGAGTGTTGATGCACTCTGCTTGGAGGAGACGGTTCCGAGTGTTGATGCACTCTGCTATGAGGAGAGGGCTCTGAATGTTGATAAACTCTGCTGGAAGGAGAGGGTTCCGAGCATTCATGCACTCTGCTGAGTGGAGAGGGCTCTGAGTGTTGATGCACTTTGCTGGGAGGATAGGGTTCCGAGCATTGATGCACTCTGCTAGGACGAGAGGGCCCTGAGTGTTGATGCACTCTGCTAGGAGGAGAGGGCTCTGCGTGTCAATGCACTCTGCTGGAAGGAGAGGGTTCCATGTGCTGATGCACTCTGCTAGGACGAGAGGGTTCCGAGTGTTGATGCACTCTGCTGGGAGCAGAGGGTTCCAAGTGCTGATGCACTCTGCTAGGAGGAGAGGGTTCCGAGTGCCGATGCACTCTGCTGGGAGGAAAGGGCTCAGAGTGTTGATGTACTCTGCTGGGAGGTGAGGGCTCTGAGTGTTGATGCACTCTGCTGGGAGGAGAGGGCTCTGAATGTTGATGCACTCTGCTAGGAGGAGAGGGCTCTGAGTGTCGATGCACTATGCTGGGAGGAGAGGGTTCCGAGTGTCGGAGGTGAGGGTTCCGAGTGCCGATTCACTCTGCTGGGAGGAGAGGGCTCTGAGTGTTGATGGACTCTGCTGGGAGGAGAGGGTTCCGAGTGTTGATGCACTCTGCTGGGACGAGAAGGCTCTGAGTGTTGATGCACTCTGCTGGGAGGAGAGGGTTCCGAGTGTTGATGCACTCTGCTGGGAGGAGAGGGTTCTGAGTGTTGATGCACTCTGCTAGGAGGAGAGGGCTCTAAGTGTTGGTGTACTCTGTAGGGAGGAGACGGTTCCGAGTGTTGATGCACTCTGCTGGGAGCAGAGTGTTCCGAGTGCCGATGCACTCTGCTGGGAGGAGAGGGTTCCGAGTGATGATGCACTCTGCTGGGAGGAGAGGGCTCTGAGTGTTGATGCACTCTGCTAGGAGGCGAGGGCTCTGAGTGTCGATGCACTCTGCTGGTAGGAGACGGTTCCGAGCGTCGATGCACTCTGCTGGGAGGAGATGGTTCTGACCGTCGATGCACTCTGCTGGTTGGAGAGGGGTCCGAGTGTTGATGCACTCTGCTGGGAGGAGAGGGTTCCGTCCATCGATGCACTCTGCTGGTAGGAGAGGGCTCTGCGTTGATGCACTCTGCTGGGATGAGAGGGTTCCGGGTTCCGTTGCACTCTGCTGGGAGAAGAGGGGACCAAGCTTTGATGCACTCTGCTAGGAGGAGAGGTTTCTGAGCATCGATGCGCTCTGCTGGGAGGAGGGGTTTCCGAGTGCCGATGCACTCTGCTAGGAGGAGAGGTATCACTCTGCAAATGCACTCTGCAAGGAGGAGAGGTTTCCGAGTGTTGATGCGCTCTGCTAGGTGGAGAGAGCTCTAAGTGTAGATGCACTCTGCTGGGAGGAGAGGGTTCTATGTGCCAATGCACTCTGCTAGGAGGAGAGGGTTCCGAGCGTCGATGCACTCAACTGGGAGGAGAGGGCTCTGAGTGTTGATGCACTCTGCTCGGAGGAGAGGGTTCCGAGTGTTGATGCACTCTGCTAGGAGGGGAGGGATCTGAGTGTTGATGCACTCTGCTGGGAGGGGAGGCTTCCGAGCGTTGATGCACTCTGCTGGGAGGAGAGGGTTCCGAGTGTCAATTTACACTGTAGGAGGAGAGGGTTCCGAGTGCCGATGCACTCTGCTGTGAGGAGAGGGCTCTGAGTGTTGATGCACTCTGCTGGGAGGAGAGTGTTCTGAGTGTTGATGCACTCTGCTGGGAGGAGAGGGTTCCGAGTGCCAATGCACTCTGCGAGGAGGAGAATGTTCCGAGTGTTGATGCACTCTGCTTGGAGGAGAGGGTTCCGAGCGTTGATGCACTCTGCTGGGAGGAGAGGGTTCTGAGCATCCATGTGCTCTGCTGGGAGGAGAGGGTTCCGAGTGCTGATGCACTCTGCTGTGAGGACAGGGCTCTTAGTGTTGATGCACTCTGCTGGGAGGAGAGGGTTCCGAGTTGCGTTGCACTCTGCTGGGAGCAGAGGGGACCAAGCGTTGATGCACTCTGCTAGGAGGGGAGGGTTCCGAGCATCGATGCACTCTGCTGGGAGGAGAGGGTTCCGAGTGCTGATGCACTCTGCTGGGAGGAGAGGGTTCTGAGTGACGATGCACTCTGCTGGGAGAATAGGGTTCCAAGTGTCAAGGCACTCTGCTGGGAGGAGAGGGTTCCTAGTGTTGATGCACTCTGCTGGGAGGAGAGGGTTCCGAGTTCCGTTGCACTCTGCTGGGAGGAGAGGGGACCAAGCGTTGATGCACTCTGCTAGGAGGAGAGGGTTCTGAGCATCGATGCGCTCTGCTGGGAGGAGGGGGTTCCGAGTGCTGATGCACTCTGCTAGGAGGAGAGGTATCACTCTGCAAATGCACTCTGCAAAGAGGAGAGGGTTCCGAGTGTTGATGCGCTCTGCTAGGTGGAGAGAGATCTAAGTGTAGATGCACTCTGCTGGGAGGAGAGGGTTCTATGTGCCAATGCACTCTGCTAGGAGGAGAGGGTTCCGAGCGTCGATGCACTCTGCTGGGAGGAGAGGGCTCTGAGTGTTGATGCACTCTGCTGGGAGGAGAGGGTTCCGAGTGTTGATGCACTCTGCTAGGAGGGGAGGGATCTGAGTGTTGATGCACTCTGCTGGGAGGAGAGGCTTCCGAGCATTGATGCACTCTGCTGGGAGGAGAGGGTTCCGAGTGTCGATTTACTCTGTAGGAGGAGAGGGTTCCGAGTGCCGATGCACTCTGCTGGGAGGAGAGGGCTCTGAGTGTTGATGCACTCTGCTGGGAGTAGAGGGTTCCGAGTGTTGATGCACTCTGCTGGGAGGAGAGGTTTCCGAGTGTTGATGCACTCTGCTAGGGGGAGAGGGCTCTGAGTGCTGATGCAATCTCCTGAGTGGAAGGGTTCCGAGCATCGATGCAATCTGCTGGGAGGAGAGGGCTCTGAGTGTTGATGCTCTCTGCTGGGAGGAGAGGGTTCCGAGTTGCGTTGCACTCTGCTGGGAGCAGAGGGGACCAAGCGTTGATGCACTCTGCTAGGAGGGGAGGGTTCCGAGCATCGATGCACTCTGCTGGGAGGAGAGGGTTCCGAGTGCTGATGCACTCTGCTGGGAGGAGAGGGTTCCGAGTGACGATGCACTCTGCTGGGAGAATAGGGTTCCAAGTGTCAAGGCACTCTGCTGGGAGGAGAGGGTTCCTAGTGTTGATGCACTCTGCTGGGAGGAGAGAGTTCCTAGTGTTGATGCACTCTGCTGGGAGGAGAGGGTTCCGAGTGCCAATGCACTCTGCGAGGAGGAGAATGTTCCGAGTGTTGATGCACTCTGCTTGGAGGAGAGGGTTCCGAGCGTTGATGCACTCTGCTGGGAGGAGAGGGTTCTGAGCATCCATGCGCTCTGCTGGGAGGAGAGGGTTCCTAGTGCTGATGCACTCTGCTGGGAGGACAGGGCTCTTAGTGTTGATGCACTCTGCTGGGAGGAGAGGGTACCGTCTGCCAATGCACTCTGCTAGGAGGAGAGGGTTCTGAGTGACGATGCACTCTGCTGGGAGAAGAGGGTTCCAAGTGTCAAGGCACTCTGCTGGGAGGAGAATGTTCCCAGCGTTGAAACACTCTGCTGGGAGGAGAGGGTTCCAAGTGCTGATGCACTCTGCTAGGAGGAGAGGGTTCCGAGTGCCGATGCACTCTGCTGGGAGGACAGGGCTCTGAGTGTTGATGCACTCTGCTGGGAGGAGAGGGTTCCCTGTGCGAATGCACTCTGCTAGGAGGAGAGGGTTCCGAGTGTTGATGCACTCTGCTGGGAGGAAAGGGCTCTGAGTGTTGATGTACTCTGCTGGGAGGAGGGGGCTCTGAGTGTTGATGCACTCTGCTGGGAGGAGAGGGTTCCGAGTGCTGATGCCCTCTGCTGGGAGGACAGGGCTCTGAGTGTAGATGCACTCTGTTGGGAGGAGAGGGTTCTGAGTGCCAATGCACTCTGCTAGGAGTATAGGGCTCTGAGTGTTGATGCACTCTGCTGGGAGGAGAGGGTTCCGAGTGCCAATGCACTCTGCTAGGAGGAGAAGGTTCCGAGTGTTGATGCACTCTGCTGGGAGGAGAGGCTTCCGAGCGTTGATGCACTCTGCTAGGAGGAGAGGTTTCCGAGCGTCGATGCACTCTGCTGGGAGGAGAGGGTTCCGAGCGTCGATGCGCTCTTCTGGGAGGAGAGGGTTCCGAGTGCCGATGCAATCTGGTGGGAGGAAAGTGTTCCGAGTGCTGATGCACTCTGCTGGGAGAACAGGGCTCTGTGTGTTGTAGCACTCTGCTGGGAGGAGAGGGTTCCCTGTGCCAATGCACTCTGCTGGGAGGAGAGGGTTCCAAGTGTTGATGCACTCTGCTAGGAGGAGAGAGCTCTAAGTGTTGATGCACTCTGCTAGGAGGAGAGGGTTCCGAGTGCCGATGCACTCTGCTGGGAGGAAAGGGCTCTGAGTGTTGATGTACTCTGCTGGGAGGTGAGGGCTCTGAGTGTTGATGCACTCTGCTGGGAGGAGAGGGTTCTATGTGCCAATGCCCTCTGCTAGGAGGAGAGGGTTCTGAGTGACGATGCACTCTGCTGGGAGGAGAGGGTTCCTAGTGTTGATGCACTCTGCTTGGAGGAGAGTGCTCTGAGTGTTGATGCACTCTGCTGAGAGGTGAGGTTTCCGAGTGCCAATGCACTCTGCTAGGAGGAGAAGGTTCCGAGTGTTGATGCACTCTGCTGGGAGGAGAGGGTTCCCAGCGTTGATGCACTCTGCTGGGAGAAGAGGGTTCCAAGTGCTGATGCACTCTGCTAGGAGGAGAGGGTTCCGAGTGTCGATGCACTCTGCTGGGAGGAAAGGGCTCCGAGTGTTGATGTACTCTGCTGGGAGGTGAGGGCTCTGAGTGTTGATGCACTCTGCTGGGAGGAGACGGTTCTATGTGCCAATGCCCTCTGCTAGTAGGAGAGGGTTCTGAGTGACGATGCACTCTGCTGAGAGGAGAGGGTTCCAAGTGCTGATGCACTCTGCTGGGAGGAGAGGGTTCCAAGTGCTGATGCACTCTGCTAGGAGGAGAGGGCTCTGAGTGTTGATGCACTCTGCTGGGAGGAGAGGGTTCCGAGCATCGATGCACTCTGCTGGGAGGAGAGGGCTCTGAGTGTTGATGCTCTCTGCTGGGAGGAGAGGGTTCCGAGTTCCGTTGCACTCTGCTGGGAGCAGAGGGGACCAAGCGTTGATGCACTCTGCTAGGAGGGGAGGGTTCCGAGCATCGATGCACTCTGCTGGGAGGAGAGGGTTCCGAGTGCTGATGAACTCTGCTGGGAGGAGATGGTTCTGAGTGACGATGCACTCTGCTGGGAGAAGAGGGTTCCAAGTGTCAAGGCACTCTGCTGGGAGGAGAGGGTTCCTAGTGTTGATGCACTCTGCTGGGAGGAGAGGGTTCCTAGTGTTGATGCACTCTGCTGGGAGGAGAGGGTTCCTAGTGTTGATGCACTCTGCTGGGAGGAGAGGGCTCTGAATGTTGATAAACTGTGCTGGAAGGAGAGGGTTCCGAGCATTCATGCACTCTGCTGAGTGGAGAGGGCGCTGAGTGTTGATGCACTTTGCTGGGAGGAGAGGGTTCCCTGTGCGAATGAACTCTGCTGGCAGGAGAGGGGACCAAGCGTTGATGCACTCTGCTAGGAGGAGAGGGTTCCGAGCGTCGATGCACTCTGCTGGGAGGAGAAGTTTCCGAGTGCTCTTGCACTCTGCTGGGAGGATTGGGTTCCGAGTTTTGATGCACTCTGCTAGGAGGAGAGGTCTCTGAGTGTTGATGCACTCTGCTGGGAGGAGAGAGTTCCGAGTTTTGATGCACTCTGCTTGGTGTAGACCGCTCTGAATGTTGATGCACTCTGCTTGGAGGAGAGGGTTCCGAGTGTTGATGCACTCTGCTGGGAGGAGAGGGCTCTGAATGTTGATAAACTCTGCTGGAAGGAGAGGGTTCCGAGCATTCATGCACTCTGCTGAGTGGAGAGGGCTCTGAGTGTTGATGCACTTTGCTGGGAGGATAGGGTTCCGAGCATTGATGCACTCTGCTAGGACGAGAGGGCCCTGAGTGTTGATGCACTCTGCTGGGAGGAGAAGGTTCTGAGTGTTGATGCACTCTGCTGGGAGGAGAAGGTTCTGAGTGTTGATGCACTCTGCTAGGAGGAGAGGGCTCTGCGTGTCAATGCACTCTGCTGGAAGGAGAGGGTTCCATGTGATGATGCACTCTGCTAGGACGAGAGGCTTCCGAGTGTTGATGCACTCTGCTGGGAGTAGAGGGCTCTGAATGTTGATGCACTCTGCTAGGAGGAGAGGGCTCTGAGTGTCGATGCACTCTGCTGGGAGAAGGTTCCGAGCGTCGATGCACTCTGCTGGGAGGAGAGGTTCCAAGTGTCTAGGCTCACTGCAGGGAGGAGAGGGTTCCGAGTGCCGATGCACTCTGCTAGGCGGAGAGAGCACTAAGTGTTGATGCACTCTGCGGGGAGGAGAGGGTTCCGAGAGCTGATACACTCTGCTGGGAGTAGAGGGTTCCGAGCGTTGATGCACTCTGCTAGGAGGAGAGAGTTCCGAGCGTCAATGCACTCTGCTGGGAGGCGAGGGCTCTGGGTTTTGATGCACTCTGCTGGGAGGAGAGGGTTCTATGTGCCAATGCACTCTGCTAGGAGGAGAGGGCTCTGAGTGACGATGCACTTTGCTGGGAGGAGAAGGTTCCGAGCGTCGATGCACTCTGCTGGGAGGAGAGGGCTACGAGTGTTGATGCACTCTGCTAGGAGGAGAGGGTTCCGAGTGTTGATGCACTCTGCTGGGAGTAGAGGGGACCAAGCGTTGATGCACACTGCTGGGAGGAGAGGGCTCTGATGTTGATGCACTCTGCTCGGAGGAGAGGGTTCCGAGTGTTGATGCACTCTGCTAGGAGGGGAGTGATCTGAGTGTTGATGCACTCTGCTGGGAGGAGAGGCTTCCGAGCGTTGATACACTCTGCTTGGAGGAGAGGGTTCCGAGTGTAGGAGGAGAGGGTTCCGAGTGCCGATTCACTCTGCTGGGAGGAGAGGGCTCTGAGTGTTGATGGACTCTGCTGGGAGGAGTGGGTTCCGAGTGTTGATGCACTCTGCTGGGAGGAGAGGGCTCTGAGTGTTGATGCAATCTGCTGGGAGGAGAGGGTTCCGAGTGTTGATGCGCTCTGCTGGGAGGAGAGGGTTCCGAGTGTTGATGCACTCTGCTAGGAGGAGAGGGCTCTGAGTGTTGGTGTACTCTGCAGGGAGGAGACGGTTCCGAGTGTTGATCCACTCTGCTGGGAGGAGAGGGTTCCCTGTGCGAATGAACTCTGCTGGCAGGAGAGGGGACGAAGCGTTGATGCACTCTGCTAGGAGGAGAGGGTTCCGAGCGTCGATGCACTCTCCTGGGAGGAGAGGGTTCTGAGTGCTGATGCACTCTGCTGGGAGGAGAGGGTTCCGAGTTTTGATGCACTCTGCTTGGTGTAGACCGCTCTGACTGTTGATGCACTCTGCTGGGAGGAGAGGGTTCCAAGTGTTGATGCACTCTGCTGGGAGGAGAGGGCTCTGAATGTTGATAAACTCTGCTGGAAGGAGAGGGTTCCGAGCATTCATGCACTCTGCTGAGTGGAGAGGGCTCTGAGTGTTGATGATTTTTGCTGGGAGGATAGGGTTCCGAGCATTGATGCACTCTGCTAGGACGAGAGGGCCCTGAGTGTTGATGCACTCTGCTAGGAGGAGAGGGCTCTGCGTGTCAATGCACTCTGCTGGAAGGAGAGGGTTCCATGTGGTGATGCACTCTGCTAGGACAAGAGGGTTCCGAGTGCTGATGCACTCTGCTGGGAGGAGAGGGCTCTGAATGTTGATGCACTCTGCTAGGAGGAGAGGGCTCTGAGTGTCGATGCACTCTGCTGGGAGGAGAAGGTTCCGAGCGTCGATGCACTCTGCTGGGAGGAGAGGGTTCCAAGAGTCAATGCTCTCTGCAGGGAGGAGAGTGTTCCGAGTGCCGATGCACTCTGCTGGGAGGACAGGGCTCTGAGTGTTGATGCACTCTGCTGGGAGGAGAGTGTTCCCTGTGCCAATGCACTCTGATAGGAGGAGAGGGTTCCGAGTGTTGATGCACTCTGCTAGGCGGAGAGAGCACTAAGTGTTGATGCACTCTGCTGGGAGTAGAGGGTTCCGAGCGTTGAGGCACTCTGCTGGGAGGAGAGGGTTCTGAGAGCTGATACACTCTGCTGGGAGTAGATGGTTCTGAGCGTTGATGCACTCTGCTGGGAGGAGAGGGTTCCAAGAGACAATGCTCTCTGCAGGGAGGAGAGTGTTCCGAGTGCCGATGCACTCTGCTGGGAGGACAGGGCTCTGAGTGTTGATGCACTCTGCTGGGAGGAGAGTGTTCCCTGTGCCAATGCACTCTGATAGGAGGAGAGGGTTCCGAGTGTTGATGCACTCTGCTAGGCGGAGAGAGCACTAAGTGTTGATGCACTCTGCTGGGAGTAGAGGGTTCCGAGCGTTGAGGCACTCTGCTGGGAGGAGAGGGTTCTGAGAGCTGATACACTCTGCTGGGAGTAGATGGTTCTGAGCGTTGATGCACTCTGCTGGGAAGAGAGGGTTCTATGTGCCAATGCACTCTGCTAGGAGGAGAGGGTTCCGAGTGTTGATGCACTCTGCTGGGAGTAGAGGGGACCAAGCGTTGATGCACACTGCTGGGAGGAGAGGGCTCTGATGTTGATGCACTCTGCTCGGATGAGAGGGTTCCAAGTGTTGATGCACTCTGCTAGGAGGGGAGTGATCTGAGTGTTGATGCACTCTGCTGGGAGGGGAGGCTTCCGAGCGTTGATACACTCTGCTGGGAGGAGAGGGTTCCGAGTGTAGGAGGAGAGGGTTCCGAGTGCCGATTCACTCTGCTGGGAGGAGAGGGCTCTGAGTGTTGATGGACTCTGCTGGGTGGAGAGGGTTCCGAGTGTGGATGCACTCTGCTGGGAGGAGAGGGCTCTGAGTGTTGATGCACTCTGCTGGGAGGAGAGGGTTCCGAGTGTTGATGCACTCTGCTGGGAGGAGAGGGTTCCGAGTGTTGATGCACTCTGCTAGGAGGAGAGGGCTCTGAGTGTCGATGCACTCTGCTGGTAGGAGACGGTCCGAGCGTCGATGCATTCTGCTGGGAGGAGAGGGTTCCGACCATCGATGCACTCTGCTGGTAGGAGAGGGCTCTGCGTTGATGCACTCTGCTGGGATGAGAGTGTTCCGAGTTCCGTTGCACTCTGCTGGCAGTAGAGGGGACCAAGCGTTGATGCACTCTGCTAGGAGGAGAGGGTTCTGAGCATCGATGCGCTCTGCTGGGAGGAGGGGTTTCCGAGTGCCGATGCACTCTGCTAGGAGGAGAGGTATCACTCTGCAAATGCACTCTGCAAGGAGGAGAGGGTTCTGAGTGTTGATGCGCTCTGCTAGGTGGAGAGAGCTCTAAGTGTAGATGCACTCTGCTAGGAGGAGAGGGTTCCGAGCGTCGATGCACTCTGCTGGGAGGAGAGGGCTCTGAGTGTTGATGCACTCTGCTCGGAGGAGAGGGTTCCGAGTGTTGATGCACTCTGCTAGGAGGGGAGGGATCTGAGTGTTGATGCACTCTGCTGGGAGGAGAGGCTTCCGAGCGTTGATGCACTCTGCTGGGAGGAGAGAGTTCCGAGTGCCGATGCACTCTGCTGGGAATAAAGATTTCCGAGCATCGATGCACTCTGCTGGGAGGAGAGGGGACCAAGCCTTGATGCACTTTGCTGGGAGGGGAGGGTTCCGAGCATCGATGCACTCTGCTGGGAGGAGAGGGTTCCGAGTGCTGATGCACTCTGCTGGGAGGAGAGGGTTCAGAGTGACGATGCACTCTGCTGGGAGAAGAGGGTTCCAAGTGTCAAGGCACTCTGCTGGGAGGAGAGGGTTCCTAGTGTTGATGCACTCTGCTGGGAGGAGAGGGTTCCTAGTGTTGATGCACTCTGCTGGGAGGAGAGGGTTCCGAGTGCCAATGCACTCTGCAAGGAGGAGAATGTTCCGAGTGTTGATGCACTCTGCTTGGAGGAGAGGGTTCCGAGCGTTGATGCACTCTGCTGGGAGGAAAGGGCTCTGAGTGTTGATGTACTCTGCTGGGAGGTGAGGGCTCTGAGTGTTGATGCACTCTGCTGGGAGGAGAGGGTTCTATGTGCCAATGCCCTCTGCTAGGAGGAGAGGTTTCTGAGTGACGATGCACTCTGCTGAGAGGAGAGGGTTCCGAGTGCCAATGCACTCTGCTAGGAGGACAAGGTTCCGAGTTTTGAAGCACTCTGCTGGGAGGAGAGGGTTCCCAGTGTTGATGCACTCTGCTAGGAGGAGAGGGTTCCGAGCTTCGATGCACTCTGCTGGGAGGAGAGGGTTCCAAGTGTCGATGCACTCTGCTGGGAGGAGAGGGTTCCGAGTGTTGATGCACTCTGCTAGGAGAATGTTCCGAGTGTTGATGCACTCTGCTGGGAGGAGAGGGTTCCGAGCGTTAATGCACTCTGCTAGGAGGAGAGGTTTCCGAGCGTCGATGCACTCTGCTGGGAGGAGAGTGTTCCGAGCGTCGATGCAATCTGGTGGGAGGAAAGTGTTCCGAGTGCTGATGCACTCTGCTGGGAGGACAGGGCTCTGTGTGTTGTAGCACTCTGCTGGGAGGAGAGGGTTCCCTGTGCCAATGCACTCTGCTAGGAGGAGAGGGTTCCAAGTGTTGATGCACTCTGCTAGGAGGAGAGAGCTCTAAGTGTTGATGCACTCTGCTAGGAGGAGAGGGTTCCGAGTGCCGATGCACTCTGCTGGGAGGAAAGGGCTCTGAGTGTTGATGTACTCTGCTGGGATGTGAGGGCTCTGAGTGTTGATGCACTCTGCTGGGAGGAGAGGGTTCTATGTGCCAATGCCCTCTGCTAGGAGGAGAGGGTTCTGAGTGACGATGCACTCTGCTGGGAGGAGAGGGTTCCTAGTGTTGATGCACTCTGCTTGGAGGAGAGTGCTCTGAGTGTTGATGCACTCTGCTGAGAGGAGAGGTTTCCGAGTGCCAATGCACTCTGCTAGGAGGAGAAGGTTCCGAGTGTTGATGCACTCTGCTGGGAGGAGAGGGTTCCCAGCGTTGATGCACTCTGCTGGGAGAAGAGGGTTCCAAGTGCTGATGCACTCTGCTAGGAGGAGAGGGTTCCGAGTGCCGATGCACTCTGCTGGGAGGAAAGGGCTCTGAGTGTTGATGTACTCTGCTGGGAGTTGAGGGTTCTGAGTGTTGATGCACTCTGCTGGGAGGAGAGGGTTCCGAGTGTTGATGCACTCTGCTGGGAGGAGAGGGTTCCGAGTGTTGATGCACTCTGCTAGGAGGAGAGGGCTCTGAGTGTCGATGCACTCTGCTGGTAGGAGACGGTCCGAGCGTCGATGCATTCTGCTGGGAGGAGAGGGTTCTGACCATCGATGCACTCTGCTGGGCGGAGAGGGCTCCGAGTGTTGATGCACTCTGCTGGGAGGAGAGGGTTCCGACCATCGATGCACTCTGCTGGTAGGAGATGGCTCTGCGTTGATGCACTCTGCTGGGATGAGAGTGTTCCGAGTTCCGTTGCACTCTGCTGGGAGTAGAGGGGACCAAGCGTTGATGCACTCTGCTAGGAGGAGAGGGTTCTGAGCATCGATGCGCTCTGCTGGGAGGAGGGGTTTCCGAGTGCCGATGCACTCTGCTAGGAGGAGAGGTATCACTCTGCAAATGCACTCTGCAAGGAGGAGAGGGTTCTGAGTGTTGATGCGCTCTGCTAGGTGGAGAGAGCTCTAAGTGTAGATGCACTCTGCTAGGAGGAGAGAGTTCCGAGCGTCGATGCACTCTGCTGGGAGGAGAGGGCTCTGAGTGTTGATGCACTCTGCTCGGAAGAGAGGGTTCCGAGTGTTGATGCACTCTGCTAGGAGGGGAGGGATCTGAGTGTTGATGCACTCTGCTGGGAGGAGAGGCTTCCGAGCGTTGATGCACTCTGCTGGGAGGAGAGAGTTCCGAGTGCCGATGCACTCTGCTGGGAATAAAGATTTCCGAGCATCGATGCACTCTGCTAGGAGGGGAGGGTTCCGAGCATCGATGCACTCTGCTGGGAGGAGAGGGTTCCGAGTGCTGATGCACTCTGCTGGGAGGAGAGGGTTCAGAGTGACGATGCACTCTGCTGGGAGAAGAGGGTTCCAAGTGTCAAGGCACTCTGCTGGGAGGAGCGGGTTCCTAGTGTTGATGCACTCTGCTGGGAGGAGAGGGTTCCTAGTGTTGATGCACTCTGCTGGGAGGAGAGGGTTCCGAGTGCCAATGCACTCTGCGAGGAGGAGAATGTTCCGAGTGTTGATGCACTCTGCTTGGAGGAGAGGGTTCCGAGAGTTGATGCACTCTGCTGGGAGGAGAGGGCTCTGAATGTTGATAAACTCTGCTGGAAGGAGAGGGTTCCGAGCATTCATGCACTCTGCTGAGTGGAGAGGGCTCTGAGTGTTGATGCACTTTGCTGGGAGGATAGGGTTCCGAGCATTGATGCACTCTGCTAGGACGAGAGGGCCCTGAGTGTTGATGCACTCTGCTAGGAGGAGAGGGCTCTGCGTGTCAATGCACTCTGCTGGAAGGAGAGGGTTCCATGTGGTGATGCACTCTGCTGGGTGGAGAGGGCTCTGAATGTTGATGCACTCTGCTAGGAGGAGAGGGCTCTGAGTGTCGATGCACTCTGCTGGGAGGAGAAGGTTCCGAGCGTCGATGCACTCTGCTGGGAGGAGAGGGTTCCAAGAGTCAAGGCTCTCTGCAGGGAGGAGAGTGTTCCGAGTGCCGATGCACTCTGCTGGGAGGACAGGGCTCTGAGTGTTGATGCACTCTGCTGGGAGGAGAGTTTTCCCTGTGCCAATGCACTCTGCTAGGAGGAGAGGGTTCCGAGTGTTGATGCACTCTGCTAGGCGGAGAGAGCACTAAGTGTTGATGCACTCTGCTGGGAGTAGAGGGTTCCGAGCGTTGAGGCACTCTGCTGGTAGGAGAGGGTTCCGAGGGCTGATACACTCTGCTGGGAGTAGAGGGTTCTGAGCGTTGATGCACTCTGCTAGGAGGAGAGGGTTCAGAGCGTCAATGCAGTCTGCTGGGAGGCGAGGGCTCTGAGTGTTGATGCACTCTGCTGGGAAGAGAGGGTTCCGAGCGTCGATGCACTCTGCTGGGAGGAGAGGGCTCTGAGTGTCGATGCACTCTTCTAGGAGGAGAGGTTTCCGAGTGTTGATGCACTCTGCTGGGAGTAGAGGGGACCAAGCGTTGATGCACACTGCTGGGAGGAGAGGGCTCTGATGTTGATGCACTCTGCTCGGATGAGAGGGTTCCGAGTGTTGATGCACTCTGCTAGGAGGGGGGTGATCTGAGTGTTGATGCACTCTGCTGGGAGGGGAGGCTTCCGAGCGTTGATACACTCTGCTGGGAGGAGAGGGTTCCGAGTGTAGGAGGAGAGGGTTCTGAGTGCCGATTCACTCTGCTGGGAGGAGAGGGCTCTGAGTGTTTGTGGACTCTGCTGGGTGGAGAGGGTTCCGAGTGTTGATGCACTCAGCTGGGAGGAGAGGGCTCTGAGTGTTGATGCACTCTGCTGGGAGGAGAGGGTTCCGAGTGTTGATGCACTCTGCTTGGAGGAGAGGGTTCTGAGTGTTGATGCACTCTGCTAGGAGGAGAGGGCTCTGAGTGTTGGTATACTCTGCAGGGAGGAGACGGTTCCGAGTGCCGATGCACTCTGCTGGCAGGAGAGGGTTTCGGGTGATGATGCACTCTGCTGGGAGGAGAGGGCTCTGAGTGTTGATGCACTCTGCTAGGAGGAGAGGGCTCTGAGTGTCGATGCACTCTGCTGGTAGGAGACGGTTCCGAGCGTCGATGCATTCTGCTGGGAGGAGAGGGTTCTGACCATCGATGCACTCTGCTGGTTGGAGAGGGCTCCGAGTGTTGATGCACTCTGCTGGGAGGAGAGGGTTCCGACCATTGATGCACTCTGCTGGTAGGAGAGGGCTCTGCGTTGATGCACTCTGCTGGGATGAGAGGGTTCCGAGTTCCGTTGCACTCTGCTGGGAGGAGAGGGGACCAAGCGTTGATGCACTCTGCTAGGAGAAGAGGGTTCTGAGCATCGATGCGCTCTGCTGGGAGGAGGGGCTTCCGAGTGCCGATGCACTCTGCTAGGAGGAGAGGTATCACTCTGCAAATGCACTCTGCAAGGAGGAGAGGGTTCCGAGTGTTGATGCGCTCTGCTAGGTGGAGAGAGCTCTAAGTGTAGATGCACTCTGCTGGGAGGAGAGGGTCCTATGTGCCAATGCACTCTGCTAGGAGGAGAGGGTTCCGAGCGTCGATGCACTCAACTGGGAGGAGAGGGCTCTGAGTGTTGATGCACTCTGCTCGGAGGAGAGGGTTCCGAGTGTTGATGCACTCTGCTAGGAGGGGAGGGATCTGAGTGTTGATGCACTCTGCTGGGAGGAGAGGCTTCCGAGCGTTGATGCAATCTGCTGGGAGGAGAGTGTTCCGAATGCCGATGCACTCTGCTGGGAATAAAGATTTCCGAGCATCGATGTACTCTGCTGGGAGGAGAGGGTTCCGAGTGTCGATTTACTCTGCAGGAGGAGAGGGTTCCGAGTGCCGATGCACTCTGCTGAGAGGAGAGGTGTCCGAGTGCCAATGCACTCTGCTAGGAGGAGAAGGTTCCGAGTGTTGATGCACTCTGCTGGGAGGAGAGGGTTCCCAGCGTTGCTGCACTCTGCTGTGAGAAGAGGGTTCCAAGTGCTGATGCACTCTGCTAGGAGGAGAGGGTTCCGAGTGCCGATGCACTCTGCTGGGAGGAAAGGGCTCTGAGTGTTGATGTACTCTGCTGGGAGGTGAGGGCTCTGAGTGTTGATGCACTCTGCTGGGAGGAGAGGGTTCTATGTGCCAATGCCCTCTGCTAGGAGGAGAGGTTTCTGAGTGACGATGCACTCTGCTGAGAGGAGAGGGTTCCGAGTGCCAATGCACTCTGCTAGGAGGACAAGGTTCCGAGTTTTGAAGCACTCTGCTGGGAGGAGAGGGTTCCCAGTGTTGATGCACTCTGCTGGGAGGAGAGGGTTCCAAGTGCTGATGCACTCTGCTAGGAGGAGAGGGTTCCGAGCTTCGATGCACTCTGCTGGGAGGAGAGGGTTCCAAGTGTCGATGCACTCTGCTGGGAGGAGAGGGTTCCGAGTGTTGATGCACTCTGCTAGGAGAATGTTCCGAGTGTTGATGCACTCTGCTGGGCGGAGAGGGTTCCGAGCGTTAATGCACTCTGCTAGGAGGAGAGGTTTCCGAGCGTCGATGCACTCTGCTGGGAGGAGAGTGTTCCGAGCGTCGATGCAATCTGGTGGGAGGAAAGTGTTCCGAGTGCTGATGCACTCTGCTGGGAGGACAGGGCTCTGTGTGTTGTAGCACTCTGCTAGGAGGAGAGAGCTCTAAGTGTTGATGCACTCTGCTAGGAGGAGAGGGTTCCGAGTGCCGATGCACTCTGCTGGGAGGAAAGGGCTCTGAGTGTTGATGTACTCTGCTGGGATGTGAGGGCTCTGAGTGTTGATGCACTCTGCTGGGAGGAGAGGGTTCTGAGTGACGATGCACTCTGCTGGGAGGAGAGGGTTCCGAGTGTTGATGCACTCTGCTTGGAGGAGAGTGCTCTGAGTGTTGATGCACTCTGCTGAGAGGAGAGGTTTCCGAGTGCCAATGCACTCTGCTAGGAGGAGAAGGTTCCGAGTGTTGATGCACTCTGCTGGGAGGAGAGGGTTCCCAGCGTTGATGCACTCTGCTGGGAGAAGAGGGTTCCAAGTGCTGATGCACTCTGCTAGGAGGAGAGGGTTCCGAGTGCCGATGCACTCTGCTGGGATGAAAGGGCTCTGAGTGTTGATGTACTCTGCTGGGAGTTGAGGGTTCTGAGTGTTGATGCACTCTGCTGGGAGGAGAGGGTTCCGAGTGTTGATGCACTCTGCTGGGAGGAGAGGTTTCCGAGTGTTGATGCACTCTGCTAGGAGGAGAGGGCTCTGAGTGTCGATGCACTCTGCTGGTAGGAGACGGTCCGAGCGTCGATGCATTCTGCTGGGAGGAGAGGGTTCCGACCATCGATGCACTCTGCTGGTAGGAGAGGGCTCTGCGTTGATGCACTCTGCTGGGATGAGAGTGTTCCGAGTTCCGTTGCACTCTGCTGGCAGTAGAGGGGACCAAGCGTTGATGCACTCTGCTAGGAGGAGAGGGTTCTGAGCATCGATGCGCTCTGCTGGGAGGAGGGGTTTCCGAGTGCCGATGCACTCTGCTAGGAGGAGAGGTATCACTCTGCAAATGCACTCTGCAAGGAGGAGAGGGTTCTGAGTGTTGATGCGCTCTGCTAGGAGGAGAGAGCTCTAAGTGTAGATGCACTCTGCTAGGAGGAGAGGGTTCCGAGCGTCGATGCACTCTGCTGGGAGGAGAGGGCTCTGAGTGTTGATGCACTCTGCTCGGAGGAGAGGGTTCCGAGTGTTGATGCACTCTGCTAGGAGGGGAGGGATCTGAGTGTTGATGCACTCTGCTGGGAGGAGAGGCTTCCGAGCGTTGATGCACTCTGCTGGGAGGAGAGAGTTCCGAGTGCCGATGCACTCTGCTGGGAATAAAGATTTCCGAGCATCGATGCACTCTGCTGGGAGGAGAGGGGACCAAGCCTTGATGCACTCTGCTGGGAGGGGAGGGTTCCGAGCATCGATGCACTCTGCTGGGAGGAGAGGGTTCCGAGTGCTGATGCACTCTGCTGGGAGGAGAGGGTTCAGAGTGACGATGCACTCTGCTGGGAGGAGAGGGTTCCTAGTGTTGATGCACTCTGCTGGGAGGAGAGGGTTCCTAGTGTTGATGCACTCTGCTGGGAGGAGAGGGTTCCGAGTGCCAATGCACTCTGCGAGGAGGAGAATGTTCCGAGTGTTGATGCACTCTGCTTGGAGGAGAGGGTTCCGAGCGTTGATGCACTCTGCTGGGAGGAAAGGGCTCTGAGTGTTGATGTACTCTGCTGGGAGGTGAGGGCTCTGAGTGTTGATGCACTCTGCTGGGAGGAGAGGGTTCTATGTGCCAATGCCCTCTGCTAGGAGGAGAGGTTTCTGAGTGACGATGCACTCTGCTGAGAGGAGAGGGTTCCGAGTGCCAATGCACTCTGCTAGGAGGACAAGGTTCCGAGTTTTGAAGCACTCTGCTGGGAGGAGAGGGTTCCCAGTGTTGATGCACTCTGCTAGGAGGAGAGGGTTCCGAGCTTCGATGCACTCTGCTGGGAGGAGAGGGTTCCAAGTGTCGATGCACTCTGCTGGGAGGAGAGGGTTCCGAGCTTCGATGCACTCTGCTGGGAGGAGAGGGTTCCGAGTGTTGATGCACTCTGCTAGGAGAATGTTCCGAGTGTTGATGCACTCTGCTGGGAGGAGAGGGTTCCGAGCGTTAATGCACTCTGCTAGGAGGAGAGGTTTCCGAGCGTCGATGCACTCTGCTGGGAGGAGAGTGTTCCGAGCGTCGATGCAATCTGGTGGGAGGAAAGTGTTCCGAGTGCTGATGCACTCTGCTGGGAGGACAGGGCTCTGTGTGTTGTAGCACTCTGCTGGGAGGAGAGGGTTCCCTGTGCCAATGCACTCTGCTAGGAGGAGAGGGTTCCAAGTGTTGATGCACTCTGCTAGGAGGAGAGAGCTCTAAGTGTTGATGCACTCTGCTAGGAGGAGAGGGTTCCGAGTGCCGATGCACTCTGCTGGGAGGAAAGGGCTCTGAGTGTTGATGTACTCTGCTGGGATGTGAGGGCTCTGAGTGTTGATGCACTCTGCTGGGAGGAGAGGGTTCTATGTGCCAATGCCCTCTGCTAGGAGGAGAGGGTTCTGAGTGACGATGCACTCTGCTGGGAGGAGAGGGTTCCTAGTGTTGATGCACTCTGCTTGGAGGAGAGTGCTCTGAGTTTTGATGCACTCTGCTGAGAGGAGAGGTTTCCGAGTGCCAATGCACTCTGCTAGGAGGAGAAGGTTCCGAGTGTTGATGCACTCTGCTGGGAGGAGAGGGTTCCCAGCGTTGATGCACTCTGCTGGTAGAAGAGGGTTCCAAGTGCTGATGCACTCTGCTAGGAGGAGAGGGTTCCGAGTGCCGATGCACTCTGCTGGGAGGAAAGGGCTCTGAGTGTTGATGTACTCTGCTGGGAGTTGAGGGTTCTGAGTGTTGATGCACTCTGCTGGGAGGAGAGGGTTCCGAGTGTTGATGCACTCTGCTGGGAGGAGAGGGTTCCGAGTGTTGATGCACTCTGCTAGGAGGAGAGGGCTCTGAGTGTCGATGCACTCTGCTGGTAGGAGACGGTCCGAGCGTCGATGCATTCTGCTGGGAGGAGAGGGTTCTGACCATCGATGCACTCTGCTGGGCGGAGAGGGCTCCGAGTGTTGATGCACTCTGCTGGGAGGAGAGGGTTCCGACCATCGATGCACTCTGCTGGTAGGAGATGGCTCTGCGTTGATGCACTCTGCTGGGATGAGAGTGTTCCGAGTTCCGTTGCACTCTGCTGGGAGTAGAGGGGACCAAGCGTTGATGCACTCTGCTAGGAGGAGAGGGTTCTGAGCATCGATGCGCTCTGCTGGGAGGAGGGGTTTCCGAGTGCCGATGCACTCTGCTAGGAGGAGAGGTATCACTCTGCAAATGCACTCTGCAAGGAGGAGAGGGTTCTGAGTGTTGATGCACTCTGCTAGGTGGAGAGAGCTCTAAGTGTAGATGCACTCTGCTAGGAGGAGAGAGTTCCGAGCGTCGATGCACTCTGCTGGGAGGAGAGGGCTCTGAGTGTTGATGCACTCTGCTCGGAAGAGAGGGTTCCGAGTGTTGATGCACTCTGCTAGGAGGGGAGGGATCTGAGTGTTGATGCACTCTGCTGGGAGGAGAGGCTTCCGAGCGTTGATGCACTCTGCTGGGAGGAGAGAGTTCCGAGTGCCGATGCACTCTGCTGGGAATAAAGATTTCCGAGCATCGATGCACTCTGCTAGGAGGGGAGGGTTCCGAGCATCGATGCACTCTGCTGGGAGGAGAGGGTTCCGAGTGCTGATGCACTCTGCTGGGAGGAGAGGGTTCAGAGTGACGATGCACTCTGCTGGGAGAAGAGGGTTCCAAGTGTCAAGGCACTCTGCTGGGAGGAGAGGGTTCCTAGTGTTGATGCACTCTGCTGGGAGGAGAGGGTTCCTAGTGTTGATGCACTCTGCTGGGAGGAGAGGGTTCCGAGTGCCAATGCACTCTGCGAGGAGGAGAATGTTCCGAGTGTTGATGCACTCTGCTTGGAGGAGAGGGTTCCGAGAGTTGATGCACTCTGCTGGGAGGAGAGGGCTCTGAATGTTGATAAACTCTGCTGGAAGGAGAGGGTTCCGAGCATTCATGCACTCTGCTGAGTGGAGAGGGCTCTGAGTGTTGATGCACTTTGCTGGGAGGATAGGGTTCCGAGCATTGATGCACTCTGCTAGGACGAGAGGGCCCTGAGTGTTGATGCACTCTGCTAGGAGGAGAGGGCTCTGCGTGTCAATGCACTCTGCTGGAAGGAGAGGGTTCCATGTGGTGATGCACTCTGCTAGGACAAGAGGGTACCGAGTGTTGATGCACTCTGCTGGGTGGAGAGGGCTCTGAATGTTGATGCACTCTGCTAGGAGGAGAGGGCTCTGAGTGTCGATGCACTCTGCTGGGAGGAGAAGGTTCCGAGCGTCGATGCACTCTGCTGGGAGGAGAGGGTTCCAAGAGTCAAGGCTCTCTGCAGGGAGGAGAGTGTTCCGAGTGCCGATGCACTCTGCTGGGAGGACAGGGCTCTGAGTGTTGATGCACTCTGCTGGGAGGAGAGTTTTCCCTGTGCCAATGCACTCTGCTAGGAGGAGAGGGTTCCGAGTGTTGATGCACTCTGCTAGGCGGAGAGAGCACTAAGTGTTGATGCACTCTGCTGGGAGTAGAGGGTTCCGAGCGTTGAGGCACTCTGCTGGTAGGAGAGGGTTCCGAGGGCTGATACACTCTGCTGGGAGTAGAGGGTTCTGAGCGTTGATGCACTCTGCTAGGAGGAGAGGGTTCAGAGCGTCAATGCAGTCTGCTGGGAGGCGAGGGCTCTGAGTGTTGATGCACTCTGCTGGGAAGAGAGGGTTCCGAGCGTCGATGCACTCTGCTGGGAGGAGAGGGCTCTGAGTGTCGATGCACTCTTCTAGGAGGAGAGGGTTCCGAGTGTTGATGCACTCTGCTGGGAGTAGAGGGGACCAAGCGTTGATGCACACTGCTGGGAGGAGAGGGCTCTGATGTTGATGCACTCTGCTCGGATGAGAGGGTTCCGAGTGTTGATGCACTCTGCTAGGAGGGGAGTGATCTGAGTGTTGATGCACTCTGCTGGGAGGGGAGGCTTCCGAGCGTTGATACACTCTGCTGGGAGGAGAGGGTTCCGAGTGTAGGAGGAGAGGGTTCTGAGTGCCGATTCACTCTGCTGGGAGGAGAGGGCTCTGAGTGTTTGTGGACTCTGCTGGGTGGAGAGGGTTCCGAGTGTGGATGCACTCAGCTGGGAGGAGAGGGCTCTGAGTGTTGATGCACTCTGCTGGGAGGAGAGGGTTCCGAGTGTTGATGCACTCTGCTTGGAGGAGAGGGTTCTGAGTGTTGATGCACTCTGCTGGGAGGAGAGGGTTCCGACCATCGATGCACTCTGCTGGTAGGAGATGGCTCTGCGTTGATGCACTCTGCTGGGATGAGAGTGTTCCGAGTTCCGTTGCACTCTGCTGAGAGTAGAGGGGACCAAGCGTTGATGCACTCTGCTAGGAGGAGAGGGTTCTGAGCATCGATGCGCTCTGCTGGGAGGAGGGGTTTCCGAGTGCCGATGCACTCTGCTAGGAGGAGAGGTATCACTCTGCAAATGCACTCTGCAAGGAGGAGAGGGTTCTGAGTGTTGATGCGCTCTGCTAGGTGCAGAGAGCTCTAAGTGTAGATGCACTCTGCTAGGAGGAGAGAGTTCCGAGCGTCGATGCACTCTGCTGGGAGGAGAGGGCTCTGAGTGTTGATGCACTCTGCTCGGAAGAGAGGGTTCCGAGTGTTGATGCACTCTGCTAGGAGGGGAGGGATCTGAGTGTTGATGCACTCTGCTGGGAGGAGAGGCTTCCGAGCGTTGATGCACTCTGCTGGGAATAAAGATTTCCGAGCATCGATGCACTCTGCTAGGAGGGGAGGGTTCCGAGCATCGATGCACTCTGCTGGGAGGAGAGGGTTCCGAGTGCTGATGCACTCTGCTGGGAGGAGAGGGTTCAGAGTGACGATGCACTCTGCTGGGAGAAGAGGGTTCCAAGTGTCAAGGCACTCTGCTGGGAGGAGAGGGTTCCTAGTGTTGATGCACTCTGCTGGGAGGAGAGGGTTCCTAGTGTTGATGCACTCTGCTGGGAGGAGAGGGTTCCGAGTGCCAATGCACTCTGTGAGGAGGAGAATGTTCCGAGCGTTGATGCACTCTGCTTGGAGGAGAGGGTTCCGAGAGTTGATGCACTCTGCTGGGAGGAGAGGGTTCAGAGCGTCCATGCGCTCTGCTGGGAGGAGAGGGTTCCGAGTGCTGATGCACTCTGCTGGGAGGACAGGGCTCTTAGTGTTGATGCACTCTGCTGGGAGGAGAGGGTTCCCTCTGCCAATGCACTCTGCTAGGAGGAGAGGGTTCTAAGTGTCGATGCACTCTGCTGGGAGGAGAGGGTTCCGTGCGTTGATGCACTCTGCTAGGAGGAGAGGGTTCTGAGTGACGATGCAGTCTGCTGGGAGAAGAGGGTTCCAAGTGTCAAGGCACTCTGCTGGGAGGAGAGGGTTCCTAGTGTTGATGCACTCTGCTAGGAGGAGAAGGTTCCGAGTGTTGATGCACTCTGCTGGGAGGAGAATGTTCCCAGCATTGAAACACTCTGCTGGGAGGAGAGGGTTCCAAGTGCTGATGCACTCTGCTAGGAGGAGAGGGTTCCGAGCGTCGATGCACTCTGCTGGGAGGAGAGGGTTCTGAGCATCTATGCGCTCTGCTGGGAGGAGAGGGTTCCGAGTGCTGATGCACTCTGCTGGGAGGAGAGGGTTCCCTGTGCGAATGCACTCTGCTAGGAGGAGAGGGTTCCGAGTGTTGATGCACTCTGCTGGGAGGAAAGGGCTCTGAGTGTTGATGTACTCTGCTGGGAGGAGATGGCTCTGAGTGTTGATGCACTCTGCTGGGAGGAGAGGGTTCCGAGTGCTGATGCCCTCTGCTGGGAGGACAGGGCTCTGAGTGTAGATGCACTCTTTTGGGAGGAGAGGGTTCTGAGTGCCAATGCACTCTGCTAGGAATATAGGGCTCTGAGTGTTGATGCACTCTGCTGGGAGGAGAGAGTTCCGAGTGCCAATGCACTCTGCTGGGAGGAGAAGGTTCCGAGTGTTGATGCACTCTGATGGGAGGAGAGTGTTCCGAGTGTTGATGCACTCTGCTGGGAGGAGAGAGTTCCGAGTGCCAATGCACTCTGCTGGGAGGAGAAGGTTCCGAGTGTTGATGCACTCTGATGGGAGGAGAGGGTTCCGAGTGTTGATGCACTCTCCTGGGATGAGAGTGTTACGAGTGCCGATGCACTCTGCTGGGAGAAGAGGGTTCCAAGTGTCAAGGCTCTCTGCTGGGAGGAGAGGGTTCCGAGTGTTGATGCACTCTGCTGGGTGGAGAGGGTTCCGAGTGCTGATGCACTCTGGTAGGAGTAGAAAGTTCCGAGTGTTGATGCACTCTGCTAGGATGTGAGGGTCTGAGTGTTGATGCATTCTGCTGGGCGGAGAGGGTTCCTTGAGCTGATGCAACCTGCTGGGAGGAGAGGGTTCCGTGAGCTGATGCATTCTGCTGGGAGGAGAGGTTTCCGAGAGCTGATGCACTCCCCAGGAGACATTCATTTATTCCACAGACCCGTCCCTTGCACATTCACCTGGACATTCCTTACTCCTTCCTCCACTCTTACTCCTTCCTCCCCCCGGACCCCTTGCACTCTCCTAACTCACTCCCTCCTCCAGTCACCTTCACCCTAGTTCCTGCTCCTAGTTTCTATGTTTCTACAGATATAGCTCTTGGGGAGAAAGGCTTCAAAGGGTATGGGGGAGAAAGTGGGAGCAGGCTATGAGTTGGATGATCAGCCATGATCATAATGAATGGCGGAGCAGTCTCAAAGGGTCAAATGGCCTACCCCTGCTCCTAGTTTCTATGTTTCTTACCCTTCTGAACTTCCTCCCTTACACCTTCCTCCCCCCACATTTCCTTCTTCTCTCTCCCAATCTCAACACCCCCGCCACCTTTGTCCCACCCGTTCCTCCCTCCTCCCCCACCACTGACCCTGATTCATCTTCCTCTCCCACTCACACCTAGACTTTCCTCCCCTCCATCTTTCACTGATCATCCGTACCAGCCCTGGCGAAGTCCATGCAGTTCTGAAGCGGCCCCAAAGCATGAACGGAGACCATGGAAGATGGTGCAAGTCCATGGTGAAATCCATGAAGGTCCATAGCCTCAGTGAAGTCAAAGCTGTTCATGGAGACCTCCCACTTTCCGAGAGCTGCTTCATGGTGGAACCATGTGCATGAGGATCCATGTGTGATTCTCGTTTTCCTTCAGGGTCCGGTAGCTATAGGGCTCCAACATCATCTTCTCAGATGCCTGCGATCTGAGCAAGGCCCCATAGGTGAGTCTAGACTTCAGTACATCACACTTGTCCAGACGTATTCTGGGCCGGCGTGTTTTCCTGCAGTATAAAGGTAAACCTGGTGTGGGGGGACGATTCCGTTGGGGCCTTACTTTGCATCCTACTTTGCAAGCCGGGTTCACGCTGGCCTCCAGCGGAATTCGCAATCAGCCATGGTGGACAGCATCCACTGTGATTTCACGCTGGGGTGAAACCGATTTTTGGCCTTCTCACCATATTGTCCGCTCACGCCTGCCATGATGCCCACCGCCAATGAGAGCAGACGAATCCGGCCTTTCTGAAGGTTTTTCCTCCATCAGCTATCCACCTATTCCATTCATCATGAACATGATCCTTAACGTTAGACTCCCTGGTATAACTGCAATGTGGGTGTTATTTCTTCACATGTGCATCTTGATGTCATTGGTTATCTGAATATGTCCCACATGCATAAGCTGCATTCTTTACGTAAGTCACCAAAATGTCTATTCTGTACATTATTGATCCACAACTACACACCATCCTCATCCTTCCAACCATTGTCATGGACATGCACAAAATCTCCTTCAGGGAGCTTGATTTTAAGCACGGTTTTACGTTTGAGAATTAGCATAGGCTTTAATTTCATTCCGTGGCCACGCAGGCTATAGTACCAACATGAATCTTGTCTTCTCACAGGGCAGAGTTTTTAGGTCAGCTTGTGGATGCGTGTCTGACCAGATCGGACGTGAAATCGAGCCAGATATTTTGGTCGACGGGCACGCGCCAAAGTCAGAATCACACTAGCTGACCAGTAAGAGGCCGAGTGGTGTAATTAAAGATGAAATCGTCTCCGATTTTTCATGGTCCGTCCAACCTTACGGCTGGAAGATGGGCAAATCAGCCAGGCTGACTTTGCATTTTTCAAGAAACCTCATTCAAGGGCGGGATGAGGTTTCCGTTATTAAATTTAAAAATAAAAATCTATGGACAGCATTTTTATCATGTTCAGGTGACTGATTGTGATGTTTGGACATTTTTTTCCTGATTTTAAAAAATTGATTTAATTGTTTTAAAGCCTTCAGCCCTCTGCCTTCAGGGAGCTTTCATTGCGTGTTCGCCCGCGCTTATGTCAGCGCCCGCCCTCCTCCCACCCCTATCCGGCATCGCTGAGCATTTCAGTGCACGCTTCATGCTGGAAGGTCTTTAACTGGCCAACCAGCGTGAAATCGTGGTGGGGGAAGATTGTAGTCAGCGGTCCGTTCCATGGCCGATACCGGGCCCTCCAATTGCGCCCACCCACCGACCTAAATACCCTGCCCACATACTATGGTTTTCACAGAACTATTTTTAAACCTTTCAACTTCACAGTTCGATTGCTGGCATATTGAAATTCATGGACATTTCATCCATGTGATCTAATGAGTACTCAAGTTTTTGCTGCTGTCTGATGATGAATTGCTGGAAACTGGTTTTTTACCATTGAGGTATTTTGGTAGTCTCCGAATGATCTTGGTCTTCTGCTGCAACACTAGACATCTTTGTTCCACAAAGCAGCTAAACTGACTAGCTGTTGCTCTGAAATCTTTGCTGCACTCAAGGTTTGATTTGGCCCACAACAATGAAACCAGCTTCATACTTCACTCCTTCAATCGTTTTGTTGAAAGACTTGTTTTCTTCATCATTTACCATGTAGGATCTGCTCTGTTTGGGCATGTCATAACTCCCTGTGCACCTTTGTAACAGCCTTGGTGCAAACATGGACAAAAGAGCTGAATTCCCAAGGTTGAGGTGAGAGTGATGGTCCTTGACATCAAGGCAGCATTTGACCGAGTGTGGCATCAAGGAGCCCTAGCAAAACTGGAGTCAATGGGAATCAGGTGGAATACTTTCCACTGGTTGGAGTCATACCGAGCACAAAGGAAGATGGTTGTGATTTTTGGAGGTCAATCGTCTCAGTTCCAGGACATCACTGCAGGAGTTCCTCAGGGTAGTGTCCTAGGCTCAACCATCTTCAGCTGCTTCATCAATGACCTTCCTTCCATCATAAAGTCAAAAGTGGGGATGTTCGCTGATGATTGCACAATGTTCAGCACCATTCGCAACTCCTCAGATACTGAAGCAGTCCATGTCCAAATGCAGCAAGACCTGGACAATATCCAGGCTTGGGCTGACAAGTGGCAAGTTACATTCACGTCACACAAGTGCCAGGCAATGACCATCTCTAATGAGAGAGAATCTAACCATCGCCCCTTGTCATTCAATGGCATTACCATCGTTGAATCACCCACTATCAACATCCTAGGGGTTACCATTGACCAGCAACTGAACTGGACTAGCCATATAAATACTGTGGTTACAGGAACAGGTCAGAGGCTTTGAATTCTGTGGTGAATAGCTCACCTCCTGACTCCCCAAAGCCTGTCCACCATCTACAAGGCACAAGTCAGGAGTGTGATGGAATACTCCCCATTGCCTGGAGAAGCTTGACTATCGAGGACAAAGCAGCACGTTTGATTGGCACCGCTCCCACAAACATTCAATCCCTCCACCTCTGATGAACAGCGACAGCAGTGTGTACCATCTACAAGATGCACTGCAGAAACTCACCTTCCTGACTTGGAAATATATCACCGTTCCTTCACTGCTGCTGGGTCAAAACCCTGGAACTCCTTCCCTAATAGCGCTGTGGGTGTACCTACACCACATGGCCTGCAGCCGTTCAAGAAGGCAGCTGACCACCACCTACTCATGGGCAATTAATGCTGGCCCAGCCAGTGACACCCATGTCCCGTAAATTAATAATACAAAGAAAAGTCACTCCACTTAGGTTAGGCAGAATGTTAGAGTTGGTCAATGGTCAGGGACAGGAGGGTGTGACTGTGAGACAGGCAGGAAAGGGGAACAAACATGTGGTGATGGAGGAGTCTCAGCCCCTGACTTTGTCCAACAGGTACGAGATGTTTGCTATCTATGTGGATGAGGAGACGGACTGCAATGTGGGTGAGCGGACTGACCATGGCACCATGGTGAAGGATAACATTCAAGTGGGGAGAGCAAAGAGCAATGTGGTAGTGATAGAAGACAGTATAGTCAGGACGATAGATACTATTCTCTGTAGTCAAGGACGTGAGTCCAGAAGGCTGTGTTGCCTGCTCGGTGCCAGGGTTAAGGACATCTGCTCTGGGTTGGAGAGGAACTTGCAGCGGCAGGGGGAGAATCCAGTGGCCATGGCCCATGTAGGTACCAATGACATAGATAGGACTACGAAAGAGGTTCCGCATAGGGAGTGTGAACAGTTAGGGCCTAATCATTACCTGAGCCATGAGAAAATTGGTGTAGGGTAAGTAAGAATAGAGATGTATGTGTGGCTCAAAGACAGATGTGGGAGGAATGGGTTTCAATTTATGGGGCACTGGCACCAGTACTGGGAAAAGTGGGAGCGGTACCGTTGGGACAGTGTACACCTGAGCTGTGCTGGGACAAGTGTTCTGGCAAATTGTATAACTAGGGTAGTAGAGAGAGCTTTAAACTAAATAGTAGGGGGAATGGATCTTGTGAGAGTAGGCATGGTAAAGTAAAGAGACACAACCAAGTAATAGAACAGGGCTATAATTTGGGTAATGAGTTCCGAAGTGTTACAGGAAGGAACAGAATATACAGTCATAAGAGTGCACCAGCAGATAAAGCTGAAAATGATTTAAAAAAGAGTTTAAGGCCCTGTATCTGAATGCATGTAGCATTTGTAACAAAAGGATTAATTGTTAGCACAGATTGAGATAAATATGTATGACCTGATAGGATATAGAGACGTGGTTGAAAGTTGACTGAGGCTGGGTCCTGAATGCTGAAGGGTATTTGACATATTGGAATGACAGGAAGCTGGGAAAAGATGGTGGAGTAGCTCTGTTCATTAAAGATGGCATTTGTTCAGTACTGAGAGAAGACCGAAGACCTTAGCTTGAAAGAGCAAGATGTAGAATCAGTTTGAATAGTTTGAAATCAGTTTGAAATTAGAGAAATGTGGGTCCATGACTAGTGTTTTAAACCTAACTAAAGTAACTATGAGAATATGAAGGCAAAGCTGCCTAAGGTGAACTGGGAAACTAGGCTAAAAGGTAGCAGAGTAGAGTTGCAGTGTCAGACTTTTAAAGAAATATTTAACAATACTCAGAAAAGATTTATCCCAGTGAGACAGGACGGTTCTTTGAGACGGATGCATCGTCTCTGGCTAAATGAAGAAGGTAAGGATTATATCAAATTGAACGAAACATTGTATGGATCTGCAAAGATTGGTGCTCGGTCAGAGGATTAGTCAGATTTTAAGAACCAGCAAAGAATGACTAAGAAGATAATAAAGAGACTGAAAGCAGAGTATAAGAGAATGCTAGCTAAGTAATATAAAAACAGATAGTAGAACTTTCTGTAGGTATTTGAATAGGAAAAGAGTGACCAAAGCAAGTATTAGTCCTCTAGTGACTGAGTCCGGGGAATTGTTCATTGAAAACAAAGAAATGGTGGAGAAGTTGAACAGGTATTTTATGCCTGCCTTCACAGTAGAAAACTTAGAAAACTTCTCAAAGATTCTTAATAATCAGGAGGTGACAGGCAGAGATTAACTTAATACAATCACCATCACCAGGGAAAGAGCGCTTAAAGGCTGGCATGTCCCCAGGACTGATGGCCTGCATCCGAGGGTCTTAAAAGAAGTGGTGGTATAAAAAGCAGATGCATTGGTTATAATCTTCCAAAATTCCTTTGAATCTGGAAAGATTTGAGCGGATTGGAAAATAGTTAATGTAGCACCTTTAACTCAAGAAAGGAGGGAGGCAGAAAGCAGGAAACTATAAGTCAGTTAGCTTAACATCCGTCATGGGGAAAGTGCTAGAATCCATTATTAAGGAGGCTAGAGCAAGACACTTTGGATAATCATGAGTTGATCAGGCAGAGCCAACATGGCTTTGTGAATGGGAAATCATGTTTAGCTGGTTGTTAAAGTTTTGACGAAGTAACATTCAAGACGGATAAAGGGGAACCAGTATATGTGGTGTACTTGGATTTTCAAAAGGCATTTGATAAGGTGCCACATCAAAGATTACTATACAAGATAAGATCACATGATGTAGGAGGTTAACATAACAGCATGGATAAAGGATTGGTTAGCTAACAGGAAGCAGAGAGTAGGGATAAATGGGTCTTTTTAGGATTGGTAAACTGTAACTAATGGAGTGCCACACAGAGCAGTGCAGGGTCCTCAACTATTTACAATCTTTATCAATGACTTGGATGAAGGGACCGAAAGTATGGCAGCTAAATTTGCTGATGATACCAAGATAAGAAAGAAAGTTGTCAAGAGGAGGTAGACAGTCTGCAAAGGGATAAAGACAGGTTAAGTGAGTGGGCAAAAATTTGGCAGATGGAATATAACATGGGTAAATGTGAACTTGTTCACTTTGGCAGGAAGAATTGAAAAGGAGTATACTATTTAAATGGAGAAAGATTGGAGGACCCAGTGGTACAGAGGGATCTAGATGTCCTGGTACATGAATCACATGAATTTAGTATGCTGGTACAGCAAGTGATTAGGAAGGCAAATGGATTGTTGGTGTTTATTGCATTGGGAATGGAAAATAAAAGTTTAAAAGTAGTGAAGTTTTACTGTGGCTGTACAAGGCCTTGGTGAGACCATACCTACTATGTGCAGCTCTGGTCTCCTGATTTTAAAAAAAAGATGTAATAGCTATAGAAGCAGTTCAGAGAGGATTCACTGGACTCATTCTGGGAAGATGGGGTTATATTATGAAGAAAGGTTGAACAGGTTAGGCCTATACCCATTGGAGTTTAGAAGAATGAGAGGTGATCTTATTGCAATATATAAGATCTTGAGGGGTTTTGATAGGATGGATATACAGAGAATGTTTCCTCTTGTGGGGGAGACTAAAACTAAGGGACATAGTTTGAAAATAAGAGGTCTCCCTTTTAAGACAGAAATGAGGAGAATGTTTTTCTCCCAAAGGATTGTTGGTGTGTGGAATTCTCTTCCCCTGAAAGTAGTGGAAGCTGGGTCATTTGAATTTATTCAAGGCAGAGTTAGACAGATTTTTGTTAGGCAAGGGAGTCAAGGGTTATGAGGGACAGGCAGGAAAGTGGAGCTGAGACCACAACCAGATCAGCCATGATATTATTGAATGGAGGAGCAGGCTCAAAGGGCCAAATTGGCTACTCCTATTTAAGCACTGAAACACGCCTCTGCACCTAGATGAAAATTTGGCACATTATATCAAACAGCAGCATAGTGTCAATCAACAATGAATGCTGAACTCTACAAATAAAACAGTGGAATACAACTCTGAGAAGTCGCCATCAAATTGTACAGGGCTCTGGTCAGACTATACATTGAGTCTGCTGTTACCTTTGTTCATTGAGACAAAGGAAAACATTCAATTGCTGAAGGTAGTGTAGAGATGAGATATGTGGTTCGTCTATAGTTTTAGGGAAAAATTGGAAAAACATGGACCTTCATCCTTTGAAGGAGTTATCTAAGTGGTGATCTCATTTATACATTTAAAATGTTTTGGAAAAGGTAAATGTGGAAAATTACTTCAAACATAATACAAGGAACGTTGATTTTGATTCTTGAAAGGAAAGTTTAGCATTGATATCTGAAAATTTTTCACACAAGGAGTGATCATGCCATGCAGCTGACCTCACAACAGTAGCGGTGGTGAAAACCCTGCAATCTATTGAATGCTGTAGTGGGGGAACTTCTGAATCTTTCTGGATAGATGGGCAATGGCCTTGCTCATTCTTGTATGACTTGTGATCCTGTCAATGTTAGTCCTGGGATTATGAGGTTAGCCACATGACTATTTCTACTTGGAGAGCTATTGCTGATCTTAGCACAAATCTACTTCATGCAATTAAAGTATCATAATTCTGAGTAATTCTTAATTGGTGAAATACTTCACACATGTCTGTAGCATTTTGTTCTGTCTCCATAAATGTGCAGGTGTTTTTCAATGTATAATATTTACTTTAGGCATCATCACTGTAAAATCTTACTTTGCACTGTTGATTAGTTGCCAATGTCCAGCATTAGCAGCACAACCAAAAAATAACAAGTTAAGCTAACAATCAAAGCACGGTATAGACAAAAATAAAGCTCCTGTGAAGCACTTTAGGTCATTTCATTATACTAAAAGTGCTACATAAATGCATGCTGTTGGTGTGTCTTAACCCCCAGAATTGTGCATGGGAAAAAAAGTAATGGTGAATCAAAATAGAGTTAAATAGTACTTGCAAACACAGCAGGTTCTTGTCACATTATAAGGCTTATGTTGGGAAAAGTTCATTTTCAGAACAAATGCTTTACAACAATAGAGGGATGAAAGAGAAGAAAGGGAATATGGAACGAATTGTACTGTCCAGTATGAAGAATATATTTTACTAACAATTATTGTTCAGTTGGCAAGTTTTTGTAGAATCATTCTAGTAGTTGGAGATAAAACTGGAATCAGTCTAATAACTGCAACTACTTTACCTGAAACTGTGAAGATCATTGCCGCTACAACCTGCTGTGCTATTGGCTGTTTTTAGGTCTCAACGGGTGAATGCCTCTCAATGGGGAAGAACAGCGGTAGTTAGTTACCCAATAACAGTAATATTATGTAGTCATATTTCAATGGTATTTGGCGCGATTGTACACAAAATTATACATCGGCACCAATTTATGACATTTTAGGTATTTTAATAAGATAAGGATTCTGAGCTACATTTTGCAATACTTAGAATGGCATTTAGTCCGGAAGGCTGTAAAGTGCCTAGTCAAAAGATGAGGTACTGTTCCTCCAGTTTGCGTTGAGCTTCACTGGAACAATGCAGCAGGCCAAGGATGGACATGTGGGCATGAGAGCAGGGTGGAGTGTTGAAATGGCAAGTGACAGGGAGGTCTGGGTCATGCTTGCGGACAGACCGAAGGTTGCAAAGCGGTCACCCTGTCTGCGTTTGGTCTCTCCAATGTAGAGGAAACCGCATTGGGAGCAACGAGTCTTCTATTCATGCTACCCCCTAGACCATGAGCTTTTATTTTTGTGGCACCTGTTGACCCCTAGTTAAGCAACACTTTAATTTTAAAATGCTTATATTGTTTTCAAATCCCTCCACGGGCTCACCCCTCCTTATTTCTGTCACCTCCTCCAGCTCGACAACGCTCCAAGATATCTGCATTCCTTCAATTTTGGCCTTGGTGCATCCCAAATTTTCATCACTCCATTATGGGGGCTGTGTCTTCAGTTGCCATGGCTCTAAGCTCTGGAATTCCCTCCCTAAACCTCTCCTCTATTCCACCTCTCCTCCTTTAATACACTCATTAAAATCGACCTCTTGGACCAAGATTTTGGTCTTCTGCCCTAACATCTTTTTATGTGACTTGGTGTTAAATTTTGCTGAAGTGCCTTAGACATTTTACTACTTATAGGTGCTAAACAAATGTGAGTTACTCTTGCTGTTGTTGAATTGCAGGTGCTCTTCCACTCCAAAGGTGATGTATTGCTGGGCATGGCCAAATTGCATTCCATCATTTGCTTTAGAAAGAAAGAGGGGTAGGCCATTTAGCCCATCGTGTCTGTTCTGTCATTCACTTAGATCATGGATTGCAGTTTAAGGGTCTGGCACATTAAGGGTTAACGTGGGACTGAGTACAGTACTGTCCACAGAGTAATGTAAGAGAACACTTGACCCATGCCTAGGGGTCAGTGTAGTATTGAACAGAGCTGTGTATAGAAGCAAGCATGGAGAGAGCTCCTAGCTCGGACCTTTAGTGTACCTATTATTATGTCAATAAGACATGAAAAGAAATATGAACTATATGTATTAAAATTTTATTTATTTTTTGCTATTTTAAAAAGCTGCTGAAAAACAAAATGGCTGCCATAGGTCACATGACTCAAAAGATTGGCCATCTGGCTGCTCTGGAATGTTCCATCTGAGACTACAAGAACATCCTTGTGGAATGTCAAACCCCATAGAACAATAGGGCAAAATTTTCAGCTTGGCAGGCAGCCGCAAGCCCCACCCACCCGAGCATGAAATGACTTGCGTTGACGTCAGCCGAGCATGCCAACATCAACACGCAGTCGCCCAATAGTTCGGTTGGCGGGCACGCACCAGAATCAGCAGCACGCCCGCCGACAATTAAAAGGCCTGTTAAGGTCATTAAACAATCAATAAACTTAAATTTTTCACTACCCATCCAACCTTACGGTTGGCGGGCAGGCGAAAAGGCCAAGTGGCCTTTGCATTTTTTTGGAAACCTCATCCACAGGCAGGATGAGACTTCCAAAAGCAAATAAAAATATAAATATTAAAATGTGACAGAGTAACATCAGGGTGCATGTTTTATTACATTTTTCAAATCTTTATTTTTTTTTAAATAAAACGCTTCATCTCCCTGAGACAGATCTGTGCCCCAGGGAGATTTTCAAGTGCCCGTTTGCGCGCATGCGTGTTGACCTTTAATTGGCCCACCAGTATGAAATCGAGATCCAGCCCCGATTGTAGGCAGCGGTTGGCTTCCCTACAGCCCCTGCTCACCCCCTGCCAAGCCCGCCCACCAAGGGCAAAATTCTGCCCATAGAACCATAGAAAAGTTACAATGTAGGAAGAGGCCATTCAGCCCATCGTGTGCCAGCCAAAAAGAGAAAAAAGAAACTAGCTGCTCATTTTAATTCAACTTGGTGTGTAGCCTTGCAGGTTGCAGTGATTCAGATGTAGATCTAGGTACCTTTTAAATGAGTTGAGCGTTCCAGCCTCAACCACCAACTTAAGCAATGAATCCCAGATGCCCACCACCCTCTGGGTGAAAATGTTTTTCCACATGTTCCCTCTAATCCTTCTACCAATCACCTTAAATCTATGCCCTCTGGTAATTGACCCCTCAGCTAGGGGAAACGAGACTTTCCTGTCTACCCTATCTAGGCCCTTCATAATTTTGTACAGTTCAATTAGTTCACCCACTTAGCCTCTTCTGTTCTAAGGAAAACAACCCTTGCCTATCCAATCTCTCCTCATAGCTGTAACTTTCAAACCCTGGCAACATTCTTGTAAATCTCCACTGCACTCTCTCCAGAGCAATTATGTCCTTCCTGTAATGCAGTGGCAAGAACTGTACGCAAAATTCCAGCTGTGGCCTAAGCAACATATTTTCTCCAGTTTTTCTCCAGTTTAAAATATGCTAAGGTAAGGAAAGGTAAGAGTTCTAGTTTTTATTTAAAATACATAAATAATTTAACGCTTTTATACTGTACTTAAAGGAAAGGTTTTTTTTTCAAGTGGAGGCATGGCAGGGCAGCTCAGCCCCGTGTTATGTATTGCCTGCAACATGTGGGAAGCCCTAGATGCTCCTTGCGCTCTGACCGACCACATGTGCAGGAAGTGCCACCAGCTGCGAGCCACTCAGAGCTCCGAGTATCAGAGCTTGAGCGGCGGCTGGAGGCACTGAGGTACATCCGCAAGGCTGAGAGTTTCATGGATAGCATAGCTTATGGAAGTGCAGACAGAGAGGGAATGGGTGACCATCAGTCAGAAGAAAGGTGTCAGGCAGGTAGTCAGGAAATCCCCAGGGTGTATCGCACTTGAGAACCTTTCTTCTGTGTCGAAAAACGATGAGAGTGACTATTCCTCTGGGGCATGCTTGTGGCATTGTGTGTGGCTCAGCAAGAGCAATAGTGGTAGGAGACTCGATAGTAAAGGGAACAAACAGGCATTTCTGTGGCCGTAGACGTGACTCCACGGTGGTATGTTGCCTCCCTGGTGCCAGGGTCAAGGATGTCACTGAATGACTGCAGGGCATTCTAAAGGGGGAGAGAAAACAGACAGATCGTGGTACATATTGGTACCAATGACATAAGTAGAAAGAGGGATGAGGTCCTGCGAGCAGAATTTAGGGAGCTAGGAAGCAGATTAAAAAACAGGATCTCAAAAATAGTAATCTCTGGATTACTTCCGGTGCCATGTGCTAGAGAGTATAGAACTAGGAGGTTAGTCCAGATGAATGCACCGTTGGAGAGATGGTGCAGGAGGGAGGGCTTTAGATTTCTGGGACATTGGGACCATATCTGGGGGCGGTGGGACCTGTACAAGGCGGACAGGTTGCACCTGAATTGGAATGGAACCAATATCCTTGCGGGGAGGTTTGCTAGTGCTGTTGGGGAGGGTTCAAATTAACTTGGCAGTTACTTGAGAGGAGGTTCATCGGGGGAGATGCACAGCCAAAATTAGAAGAGAGAGCAAGTGAGTCTGGAAGATATAGAAATTATAGGCCAGTTAAGGCACAAGGGAGTTTGGCAAGGTTGGATTGTATTTATTTTAATGCAAGGAGTCTGACAAATAAGGCAGACAAGTTGAGGGCACAAATTAACACATGGAAGTATGATGTCATTGCTGTCAATTTGCCACCTTCCCTTGTATCCCATGAGATCTCACTTTTCTGACCAGTCTGCCATATCGGACCTTATCAAGTGCCTTACTAAAATCTATGACAACAACATCCCCTGCACTGCTCTCATCAATCCTCCTTGTTACTTCAACAAAAATTCTATTAAGTTAATAAGATTTGATCTTCCCCTAAAAAACCCATTCTGACTATCCCTGATCAATCCACGCCTTTCTGAGTGACAGTTTATCCTGCCTCTCAGAATTGTTTCCAATAATTTGCCCACCACCAAAATCAGACTGATGGGCCAATAATTTTCTGGCCTATCCCTCGTTCCCTTTTTAAATAATGGTACAATGTTCGCAGACCTCCAATCCTCTGGTACCTCAACTGTATCTAGTGAGGATTGGAAAATGATCCTCAGAGCACCTGTTATTTCCTCCCTGGCTTCCTTCAACATCCATCAGGTCCTGGTGATTTATGCACCTTCAAGAACTTCCTCTCTCTCTCACTATGCTGATTGTATCTAATATTTCACATTCTTCCTCTTTAACTGAATGTCTGCATCATCCCTCTCCTTAGTAAAGACAGAGACAAAGTACTCATTGAGAACATAAGAACTAGGAGCAGGAGTAGGCCATTCAGCCCCTCGAGCCTGCCCTGCCATTCAATACCATCATGGCTGATCTCATTTCAACACCAATTTCCCGCTCTCTCCCCATAACCTTTCAACCTGTTACTAATTAAAAAATCTGTCTATCTCCCCCTTAAATTTATTCAGTGTCCCGGCATCCACTGCACTCTGATGTAGTGAATTCTACAGATTCACGACCCTTTAAGAAAAGTAATTCCTCCTCATCTCTGATTTAAATCTACCTCCACTTAGCCTAAAATTATGGCCTCACCAATGCCTTGTACACTTGCAACAACACTTCCCTATTTTTATACTCTATTCCTTCAGCAATAAATACCAAAATCCCACTTGCCTTCCTTATTACTTGCTGCACCTGCACACTAACTTTCAGTGATTCATGCATGAGGACACCCAGATCCCTCTGCACTGAAGCATTCTGAAGTTTGTCTCCATTTAAATAATAAGTCGCCTTTTTATTCTTCTGACCAAAATGGATAACCTCACACTTATCCACGTTAAACTCCATCTGCCACATTTTGGCCCATTCACCTAACCTGTCCATATCTATTGATAAATTTCTTATTTCTTCATTGCAACTTACTTTCCCACCTATTTTGGCGTCATCTGCAAATTTAGTTATAGTACCTTCTATCCCTGAATCCAAGTCATTAATATAGATTGTAAATAATTGGGGCCCAAGGACCGAACCCTGTGGGATCCCACTAGTTACAGCTTGCCATCCAGAAAAAGACCCATTTCTCTGCTTTCTGTTAGTTAGCCAATCCTCTAGCCAAGCTAATGTATTACCCCTAACTCTGTGTGATCTTATCTTGTGTATTAATCTTTTGTGTGGCACCTTATCAAAGGCTTTCTGGAAGTCCAGATATACTACATCTACAGGATCCCCATTATCCACTTTGCTTGTCACATCTTCAAAGAACTCTAGCAAATTAGGCAAACATGATTTACTCTTCATAAAACCATGCTGACTCTGATGGATTGCATTTTGACTTTCCAAATGCCCCATTACTACTTCCTTAATAATGGATTCCAACAATTTCCCAATGACAGATGTTAAACTAACTGGTCTATAGTTTCCTACTTTCTGCCTTCCCCCCTTTATGAATTATTAGCATTTTTGAAATATTAGCATTTTTCCAATCCACTGGAACCTTTCAAGAATTTTGTGCCCTTTGTGCTTCTCACATTGTGTATATCCCAATTGATATTAGAGTAGTTGAAGACCCCAGCGATTACTGCCCTATTGTTTTTTCACTCAGAAATCTGTCTACATGCCCCATTGTAAGACATTATAATTACAAGAGTAGGCGACTAACAGACGAATTGACTCCCAGCCAGGACGATAACAAAGACAGAAACATCAAACTCGTTATACCTGAAGAAGAGTTAACAGCCACCATTTAACTCTTAAGGGAAACAATGGATTTTAGCCAGGAGCACAGAAACTGCTCGCAAGGCTGCAATTAACTCATTAATGGGCCACATCACATGATCCCATGGCCCCCATGAGTCCTTTTTGGATCATTTTAATGTTACATTCCTAGCCTCACAGCTCAGACTGCGGCTCTAACATCAACTGGAAAGAATTTCAGCAGTTCCCAGCTGAGCAAGCAGATGACAACCATTTCTTAATTCCTTGAAGCCTGTTTGATTTTAAAAGTCTCTGATCATCGCTTGTCAAGTGGTTTAAGCACAGAAAGCCCATTGAGCTGCAACATATTCGTTTCAAGGATTTTCATGTTGTTGTCTCCAACCAGAAACTCGTCTGGACTGAACTCCGCCACAAAGGAAGGACCCTCTGGATTTTGACTTCTCAAACTATGGAAAACACATGAGCTAATATTCATTTCTGTGGTTCTTTTACTGTTGTTGCCCATTGTTGTAAATCTTCGTCTTTTCTGTCCCCTGTTTACTGTATATTTGTGAGTGTGTGTGTGTGTGTGAAGTTGCAAACATTACCCCCACCCCTCCTTAGTGGATTTGAATATGAGTAAACTAACCTCTTGAGTTAGTCATGACACGAGTTTGTTGTGTGTTATTATTAAATTGGATCAAACAAACTGAGGGTTTGGGTAAATATGCCACAGCCTACTTCAAAAATACTTCAAAAACACCTCTGCTTATGCACAGATGGGGAGACGATAAAGAAGGTCAGCATCTCTCTCTCCCATCTGTAACTCTATGTATACAGTTTCTAGTAGTTAATAAATACTTACTGTTGAACTACCCAAGATAATGAATAACTTAATAAGAACTACAGATTTACACCCAAGGCTGCGATCAATCACAAAAATGGGGACTCTGGAGAAAGAGATTCCTTAAATACATGATTGCTTCAGGTCTGGATAAAAAGACAGAAGCTGAACAAGTTAACATATTGCTTTATTCGGTATGCCTGATAACTGACAATATAATAGCTAGACAAGGAATCAATGAATTATCTGCAAAATTTGCTGAGATTTTAAAATCATTAAACACTTATTTTAACCTCATAAGTAACAAAATCCTTGAAAGGGCTAAATTCAATAAATGTGTCCAGCATCCGGGAGAACCTCTTGACTCCTTCATTAATGAGTTGTACAGAATGACTGAAGGATGTGATTATAGTGACCTGAAACCTGAACTAATCAGGGATAGAATAGTTGTAGGCGTGGCGGACAATGCGATCTGAGACAAGCTTCAAGTGAAGGAAGATCTTACCCTTGAGAACATCATCCAGATTATCAGGCAATCTGAAATCTGTTTGCAGCACAGATCCATATTAAGAAGAGAAAGCAAACCGTGGTACAAAGTAAACCCCACTATCGACACCCAACATCTCACAACATGGTGACAGCAAATGGAATAACTCAAAACCTTACAGTGATTGCAGAAGACAATTAAAATCTTGGAAAACTGAAGGAAAAATCAAAGAAGCATTCTGGCCTGAAGAAAAGCTCATGAAGCAAAGGTGCAGCAGGAAATCATCAGAGAAAAGCTCCAAAGAAAGGCTTGGAAGCTGAAGGCAGACGTTCAGTTCCTCACTGCGGCAGAAGATTCCATTGAAGCCTGTGGAAGCCCAGCTTCAATACCCAGAGGGTGCAGGGTAACAGACCGAGCAGGGGTGAGCTATAAATGTTAAAGTCCTGGACAACACAAGTCCTAAGAAAAGCTAAATACTGCAGTGGTCAGAAATTGTTATTTAAGTCGCAGTGCAGGAAACCTGATTCCTGAATCGGCGCGTGAACACATGATGGCTGAGCTTACTCCAAACAAAGGGGAAAAAATTAATTAAAAATTAATTGCGACTGAGTAAGCAGCTTAGATCCAATAAAAGCTTGGACTCAACACTTCCAGGACGTGAGAACAGTGCATTGAAGCAGGGAAGACAGTAATCAGTCGATCCAGGGAGCCAATGTGAAAAAAATTTAAATGCTGAGATTGCGAACGTCTTCACTGCAGGAGCCCACCAAAACTGGCAAGTGCGGGAAAGGTCTTTGTGCAGAAGCCTATGGCGGTGCCGTCTTGGATTTCTGGAAACCCCTTAAAGCTGAACCTGCACTTTAAAAAGTTTAACCATGGATGTTAAACCCCACTATCTATAAGAACATAAGAAATAGGAACAAGAGTAGACCATTTGGCCCCTCGAGCCTGCTCTGCCATCAATATGATAATGGCTGATCTTCTTGCGTTTCGATTTCCACATTCCCATCTACCCCCGACAACCTTTCATTCCCTTGCCTAACAAGAATCTATATACCTCGGCCTTAAAAATATTCAATCACCCTGCTTCCCTGCCTTCTGAGGTAGAGTGTTCCAAAGTCACACAATCCTCAGAATAAAAATTTCTCCTCATCTCTGTCCTAAAAAGGTGACCCCTAATTTTAAAAGAGTGCTCCTGGTCCTGGACTCACCCATGAGGAAATATCCTTTGGACGTCCACCTTGTCAAGACCATTCAGGATCTTGTATACTTCAATCAAGTCACCCCTCGCTCTTCTAAACCCCAGTGGAAACAAGCCCAGCCAGTCCAACCTTTCTGCATAAGAGAGTCCATTCATTCCAAGGATCGATTGAGTAAACCTCCTCTAAACCGTCTCCAATGTATTAACATTCTTCATTAAATAAGGAGACAAAACTGCACTTAGCATTTGAGGTCTGGTCTCACTTTATAACTGAAGCATAGCATCCTTACTTTTATGTTCAATCCTTCTCATAATAAAGGATAGCATTCCATTAGCCTTCTTAATTACTTGCTGTACCTGCATACTAACTTTTTGTTACTCATGTACTCGGACCCTCTGCACCTTAGAATTATGCAGACATTCTCCATTTAAGTAATACTCTGCTTTTTTGTTCTTCCTGCCAAAGTGAGCAACCTCACATTTTTCCACATTAAACTCCATTTGCTAGATCTTTGCCCACTCACTCACCTATCTATACCTATCTGTAACCTCCTGTTGTCCTCTTCACAGCATATTTTCCTGCCCATCTTTGTGTCATTGGCAAATTTAGCTACCATGTCTTCGCTCCTGTCATCTAAGTCATTGATGTAAATCATAAAAAGTTGAGGCCCCAGCACAGATCCCTGTGGGACTCCATTCGTCACACCCTGCCAATCCAAAAAAGACCCATTTATGCATACTCTCTGTTTTCTACCAGCCATCCAATCTTCTATCCATGCTAATATGTTACTCCCTACACCATGCGCTTTTATTTTCCGTAATAAACTTTGATGTGGCACCTTATCAAAAGCCTTCTAGAAATCCAAGTACAGTATGTTCACAGGCTCCCCTTTATCCACTGTTCATGTTACTCTTTCAAAAAACTCCAATAAATTGGTTAAGCATAATTTTCCTTTCACAAAACCGTGCTGACTCTTCCTGATTGCCTTGAGCTGTTCTAAGTGCCCAGCTATAACCTCCTTACTGATCGATTCTAACAACTTCCCCACAACAGACATCAAGCTAATTGGCCTATAGTTTCCTGTTTTCTGCTTCCTTCCCTTCTTGAATAGAGGGGTTATATTTGCTACTTTTCAATCTAATGGAACCTTCCCAGAATGTAGTGAATTTTGGAAAATTAACACCAGGGGATCAACTACCTGATTAGCCACCTCTTTTAAGACCCTAGGATGTAGTCCATCGGGACCCGGAGACTTACTATCCCGCAGCTCCATCAATTTACTTGGTACCGTTTCCCTAGTGACTTCAATCTCACAAAGTTCCTCTCTCCCTTTCACCTCCTGATTTGCAGCTATTACGGGAATGTTTTTTGTATCCTCTATTGTGAACACAGAAGCAAAAGATTTGTTCATTTCTTCTGCCGTTTCCTTATTATCTACCATTAAGTCCAGCTAGTGAAACAGCACAGAAACACTCCAGACCAAGGGAAGCAATACCCTAACCAACCAGTAAAGTGACCATACCAGTACTGTGAAGTAAAGTGCCCCCTTAGGCATGATCAATGTCCAGCAATTTCAGTCCAGGGCTTTGAATGTAACCGCATAGGACACTTTGGGAAACTGTGCAAAGCCAAAACACTGAGACACACACATGATCCCAAGAGGATTCACAGGGTTGGGGCAGCACACCAAGAGGACACACAGCCATGCTTCTTGGGTGAGGTTAAAGATCCTGGATTTTCATTCTGAAATGCAGATATCTTGGTTAACGGCCATCTCACAAACTTTAAATTGGATGTGGGAGCCAGTCAGCCCTATTGGACAGAGAACCATGGCAACCAAAGGTTGATGCCACTCACAACGAACCTGTATAGAACAGGAGGTCTCAAGCCCCTGGTGAAAGGTACATTATAGAAGATATTCAGGAATAAGGACAGAGAATCTGAGAGGCTCTGTCCGTGGTCCGCACCAGGACTGTTCACTGCTCAGCTGAAAAACCTGTGTTGACCATAACCTTTTACAAAATATTGATGAGGTCAACCAACAAGGGCCTGGCTATAAGTATAAAAAGGAGTTCCCAAAGTTCTTTACAGGATTGGGGCAACCAAAGAGCACATACAATATCATACTGAGTGAGTATACATATTCCCTGCACACAAGCAGGGGAGAGACAATATCCTGAGTGAGACACAGCCAGAGTGAGTGTGGGTATTGGCAATTTGGTGCACAGTGGGAATTCGGTGCAGAGGGGAAGAGGCGTTCTTTGCTTTATTTTCTTTGCTATCCAACTTCTTAAATCTTCAGAGAGTGGTCTTGCTCCGCTGCAGCAGTAGAGGCTACAAGGGGGAGAAATGACCAGTAAGTAGTGGGTAAGGTCAGGTAAATATTTACTACTTTTATTGCTTATAGTTTAAGGTTTTTTTGTGGTTTACAGTTTGTATATTCTGTAATAACGAGGATCATGAAAGAAGGGCCCTAGAGTAATTGATTTAAAAGGTTTAATTTAAAAGACTGAGTCATGGCAGGAGAGCTCAAAGCCGTGGTGTGCTCCTCATGCTTCATGTGGGAAGCTGGGAACATTTCCAGTGCCTGGGACCAGCATGTGTGCAGGATGTGTGTCCAGCTGCAGCTCCTGGAAGCTTGGGTTTCAGAGCTGGAACGGCAGCTGGGGACACTGTGGAGCATCCACGAGTCTGAGAGCATCGTGGATAGCACGTTTAGAGAGGTGGTCACACCGCAGCTGAAAGGACTTGAGGAAGGAAGGGAATGGGTGACAATCAGCCAGTCCAAGGGAAACAAGCAGGTAGTTCAGGAGTCACCTGGGGTCCCGCTCATAAACCAGTATTCCATTTTGGAGGCTGATGAGGGCACTGGTTCCTCCAGGGAGTGTAGAGACAGCCAAGCTTCTGGCACTACAAGCAGCCTGTCTGTACAGGAGGGGAGGAAGGGAGGAAGAGCAATAGTAATAAGGGATTCTATAGTCAAAGGAACAGATAGGCACTACTGTGGCCAGCAACATGACTCCAGGATGGTGTGTTGCCTCCCTGGTGCCAGGGTTCAGGATGTCACTGAATGGCTGCAGGGCATCCTGAAGGGGGAGGGTGATAAGGCAGAGGTCATGGTACATGTTGGTACTAATGACATAGGTAGAAAGAGCAATGAGGTCTTGCATCAAGAATTCAGGGAGTTAGGCAGTAGACTAAAAAGCAAGACCACTTGGGTTGTAATCTCTGGATTACTCCCAGTGCCATGTGCTAGTGAGCACAGAAATAGGAGGATAACGCAGATGAATATGTGGTTTAAGAGTTGGTGCAGGAGGGAGGGTTTTAGATCCCTGGATCACTGGGACCATTTCTGGGGAAGGTGGGACCTGTACAAGCGGGACGGTCTACATCTGAACCAGAGCGGGACTAACATCATTGCAGGCAGGTTTGTTAGTGTTGCTGGGAGGAATTTAAACTAATTCAGCAGAGGGAGGGGACACAGAATGCTAGCAGAATAGGGACATATAATACTGTAAAACAATCAAGTCAGAGGGAGTACAGCTGCATTAAGTTTCAAGGAGTAAGGCAAGGCTGGATGGCCTCTACTTTAATGCCAGGAGTATTACAGGTAAAACGGATGAGTTAAGGGTGAGGATTGACACGTGGAATTGTGATTATAGTAGCCATCACTGAGACGTGGTTGAGGGAGGGACAGGATTGGCAGCTCAACATTCTGGGATATAGAATCTTCAGGTGGGACAGGGGAGGGGGTAAAAGAGGAGGAGGTTTTGCATTATTAGTTAAGGAGTCAGTTACTGCTGTAAGGAGAGATGATATCTTGGAGGGAGCATCGAATGAAGCTTTGTGGGTACAGCTTAGGAATAAAATAGGGGCAGCCACATTGTTAGGTGTTTATTATAGACCCCCAGATAGTCAGCAGGAAATGGTGAAGCAAACGTGCACAATTTGCAGAGGTGTTTAAAAACAATAACAATAGGGTAGTTATATTAGGTGATTTCAATTTTCCCAACATTAATTGGGACAGACATAGTGTTAAGGGCTTGGATGGAGTGGATTTCTTGAAATGTGTACAGGAGAACCTTTTAGGTCAATATGTAGAGGGTCCAACAAGGGACGGCGCAGTGCTGGACCTAATTCTGGGGAATGAAGCCGGACAGGTGGCTGAGGTGGTGGTGGGGGAGCATTTTAGTAATAGTGACCACAACATGGTACAGTTTAAGCTTATTATGGACAAAGAAATAGACAAGTTGCAAAAAAATGTTTCGGAATGGGGGAGAGCGGATTTTAGTAAAATAAGACAGGATCTGGCCAAGGTACACTGGGAACAGTTCCTTGTGGGAAAATCTACAGAAGAGCAGTGGGGGGCCATTCAAAAAGGAAATGGGGAGGGTACAGGCTCAACATGTTCCCTCTAGGGTGATAGGAAGAAGTAACAAGCCCAGAGAAATATGGATGACCAGAGATATTCAGGATATGATGAGAAGGAAAATAGAGGCTTTTATTAGGTACAAGGGGAGCAAATCAGCGGAGGTATTAATGGAGTACGGAAAGCGCAGGGTAGAGCTTAAGAAGGCAAAGAGCAAAGGGGGGATATGAGAAAGCTCTGGCTGGTAAAAGTAGGGAAAATCCCAAAATATTCTATAAGTATATCAATGGGAAGAGGATAACCAGGGAAAGAGTAGGGCCCATTAGGGACCAAGAGGGCAATCTATGGGTGGAGCCAGAGGACATCTGTAGAGCGTTGAGCGAAAACTTCACATCCGTCTTCACCCAAGAGAATGAGGATGAAGGTATGGAACTCGGGGATAGAGACTGTGAGGTTCTTGAGCAAATTCATATAGGGAGTGACAAGGTATTGGAGATGTCGGCAGGCTTAAAAGTGGACAAATCTCCAGGTCCAGATGATTTTTATCCCAGGCTGCTGAGGGTGAGGGAGGAGATCACAGGGGCTCTGAACCAAATTTGTAATTCCTCTCTGGCCACAGGGTGTAAGAAGGGTTGTAGAGATAAGCCGGGGAACTACAGACCAGTGAGTCTCACGTCAGTGGTAGGGAAGCTATTGGAGAAAATTCTAAAGGAGAGAATGTATCTCCACTTGGAGAGGCAAGGTTTGATCAGGGATAGTCAGCATGGCTTTGTCAGAGGGAGGTCAGTCTAACATTTTAACATGCCTAAAAATTTGATTGAATTTTTTGAGGGGATGACCAGGTGTGTAGATGAGGGTAGTGCAGTTGATGTAGTTTATATGGATTTCCGCAAAGTCTTTGACAAGGTCCCACATGGGAGACTTATAAAGAAGGCAAAGGAACATGGGATACAGGGTAATTTGATAAGGTGGATTCAAAATTGGCTTAGTTGTAGGAGGCAGAGGGTGATGATAGAAGGATGCTTTAGTGACTGGAAGCCAGTGTCCAGTGGCGTACCACAGGGATCTGTGCTGGGTCCCCTATTATTTGTCATTTATATAAATGACATACTTGACTATGTGGGGGGTTGGATTAGTAAGTTTACGGATGACACAAAGATTGGCCGGGTGGTTAACAGCGAGGTTGAGTGTCTTGGGCTACAGGAAGATATAGAGGGGATGGTCAAATGGGCAGATAAGTGGCAGATGGAATTTAACCCTGAAAATTGTGAGGTGATACACTTTGGAAGGAGTAATTTGGCAAGGAATTATTCAATGAATGGCAAGACACTAGGAAGCTCTGAGGAATAAAGGGATCTTGGCGTGTGTGCCCATAGATCTCTGAAGGTGGAGGGACATGTTAGTGGGGTGGTGAAAAAGGCATATGGGATGCTTGCCTTTATCAATTGAAGCATTGATTACAAAAGTAGGGTGGTCATGTTGGAGTTGTATAGAACCTTGGTGAGGCCACAGCTGGAGTACTGTGTGCAGTTCTGGTCACCACAGTATAGGAAGGATGTGATTGTATTGGAGGGGGTGCAGAGGAGATTCACCAGGATGTTGCCTGGGATGAAACATTTAAGTTATGAAGAGAGGTTGGATAGACTTGGGTTATTTTCGTTGGAACAGAGAAGACTGAGGGGTGACCTGATCGAGGTGTACAAGATTATGAGGGGCATGGACAGGGTGGATAGGGAGCAGCTGTTCCCCTTAGTTGAAGGGTCAGTCACAAGGGGGCATAAGTTCAAGGTGAGGGGCAGGAGGTTTAGGGGGGATGTGAGGAAAAACTTTTTTACCCAGAGGGTGGTGACGGTCTGGAATGCACTGCCTGGGAGGGTGACAGAGGCGGGTTGCCTCACATCCTTTAAAAAGTACCTGGATGAGCACTTGGCACATCATAACATTCAAGGCTATGGGCCAAGTGCTGGTAAATGGGATTAGGTAGGTAGGTCAGGTGTTTCTCACGTGTCGGTGCAGACTTGATTGGCCGAAGGGCCTCTTCTGCACTGTGATTCTGTTATTCTTCTTCAAGCAGTTATCATACACTCCATCATGGTTTGATCTGCTGGTACAGTCGTTAAAGTTGGCAACCACTTATACAGGGGAAAGGATGTGCTCCAAGCTCTGTGCAATACCCTCTGCCACATTGGAGCTGGACTCCTCCTTGCTTCTTGACAGTGACAGGCAGGCCTGTTAATGCACCAAGCGTGTTGCTGGGCATGCTAATCAGCACTCTCCTGTCTGCCACCACATCAAAATCCTCATCTGTGTTTCCTTGTAGACGCAATGGGCCAAAGGGCCTCTTCTGCACTGTGTGATTTTGTGAGATGCTAAAGTTGTGTGTGAGCCTGTTCACGCCACAAAAGATTCCCCAGCCACTCATGAAACAAGTAGAACAGCAGCTGTGCAAGATGACAAACATGGGGGTAATCTCAACTGCATGCTGGTCCAGGATGTTCCCAGTCCCAAAACCAAATGGGTCTATTTGTATCCGTGTTGACCTGACACAGCTCAATAAAGACGTAGCCAGAGAAGTACATCCCATGTTCTCAGCATATGAAAGCCTGACAAAACTCTCTAAGAGCACAGTGTTTTCAAAACTTGACTTTTCGCAACTTGCCCTAGACAAAGAGTCCAGGCTGTTGACCACATTTAACACCTTCTTTGGTAGATTCTGCTTCAGCTATCTGCCGTTTGGTATCACCTTTGCACCAGAAATAGTTCAACGGACAATGTTGGTAATTTTGCCGTGTGTATGTCTTTGTTGTTTTGTACGAGGGCTTTTATAATGCATACCCTTCTTTTGGCCCCCCTGTTTGACTGTGGGTAACTTGGGGAGCTGGTATGGTGCTGGAAGCCGGACCTGATGGCAAATTGGGGAAGTGCTCATTTGAAAACTGTGGGCAGTTAATAAAACCTACATGTCCACTCCATTACAAAGTGGCCACGCCCCATCTGATCTCATGATGGGCAGAAAATTCTGTACAAAGCTCCCAATCCTGCCAAAGAAACTGTAATAGTAGTGTGTGTACATAGCAGAGTTCATGTGGGACTGAGTACAGTACCTCCCACCCAGAGCTGTAAGAAGGCACGTGATCCAGAGTCAGGATCACTCCCGAGATGGACAGAGATGTGCCAAGATCTAGGATGAGTCACTCCATATCTGTACCCTGTACTGTATATATGTGTATAGTTATGAGTCGTTAATAAAGACTTGCTGTTAATATGCTCAAGACTACAAAGCCTACTCCCTGGTGGCCGAAGCAGGATTCTTCAGAAACTAATACCAGGGTTGGTAGCCAAGGATCACCAGGATATCCAAGACAGAGAGCAGTCCGACAAGCAGAAGCAGACTTCCGTCTATAACAGAAGGTACCGCACCAGACACTTGACGCAACTACAAAGGGATGACAAGGTCTGGATTAAAGACCTCGAGAGAGAGGGTACTATCATCTGGAAAGACAATGGCCAGCCTCGGTCATACCTGGTTGGCACCCCAGAGGATACAGTCAGGAGAAACAGGAAGAGCCTCTTGCTCATCCACTGAAGCGTCCCTCCCACTATACAGTGGAGAGAAATTAAGGAAGACACTCAGATGCCAGAACAACCCCCAAATCAATACAGTTTACCCTGCAGAGACAGAGCCTGCCACTCCGACAGTAGTGAGAACAAGATATGGAAGGGTTATGAGGCCTCCAGACTCCTTGAACTCTGAACTCAGAAACTTGAGTGGGAGGGAGATGGGGTAATAGTAATGATGTAAATATATGGGGTAAACTGGGCTAACTTGTACATATATTGGATGAAGATTGAAGGGGAGGTGTAATATAAGGTTCTGGCACATAAATGGTTAACATAGAACTGAGTACACTGATGTAAGATAACACATGACCCACACCTAGGGGTCAGTGTAGTGCTGGACAGAGTTGTGTGTAGAAATTAGCATGGAGACAGCTCCTAGCTTGGACCATGACTGTATCTACGTACATAGTTTCTAGTAGTTAATAAATACTTACTGTTGAACTACCTAACATTACAAATGCCTTAATAAGACCTATTCCAACACCTTACAGGATGATCTGTAACTCAACTCCATTTACCTGCCATTGACCCTATTCTTTAGCATCCTTGCCGAACAAAAACGATCAATCAGAGTCTTGGGGAGAGAGTTTACATTTCCACTGCACTTTGTGTGAAGTAGCCTGTGAAGTGATGCCGAAGGAACAGCAGATTGCCTCCCCACCACTCCTGCTGCTATGCATGGCACCTCAACTTCACTGAAAACTATCCTCTGAATCCATATCCATACTTCATCATTTTGCACAAAATTGAGCCAGTGATATTTACATTTACTCATTGGTAGGGTTAAAGTGCCAAAGTTAAAGTTTACTAACCTGTTTAAAGGATAGATGGCAATGAAGTGAACGCTATCTGAGCACTTAAAAAAGACCGACATGATAGTGGCAGATAAATATACACCCCCATCTTTACTGATCACATGGGGCGGGATTATTCAGATGGTAGTGTTTCCCACTCTGCATGAAGAGACAGCCAGGAATGCATTGGCGCTGATACCAGTTGATTTGCAAACAATTAACATTCAGCAGGAGGATAATTTAGTAAAGTGTGCTCCGATCTAGAGAGGAAGTCTGGCCTTAGCGATCTCTGTTCAATCAGATAAATTGCAGCTCTATAGACACAGCAGCGGCTGGTCTAGTGATATTCACTACAGGGACTAAAGGCAGTTCATGAAGAAGAGGAACAAAGGAAGGAGAGACTTGAGGATAGTTCCAGAGAAGCGATCAGGCATGGAACAGCGAGGTATGAGAATACAGTGAGAACAGCAAGAGGCCCGAGAGCACAGAGAGAATAGAGAGCAGCCCACGAGCACAGTGAGAACAGGGAGAGGCCCGACAGCAATAGGAGAACAGCAAGAGGCCTGAGAGCACAAGGAGAATAGTGAGAAGCCCAAGAGCACAGTGAGAACAGTGAGATTCCCGGGAGCACAGTGAGAACAGCAAGAGGCCTGAGAGCACAGTGAGAACAGTGAGATTCCCGAGAGCACAGTGAGAACGGAGAGAAGCCTGAGAAAACAGTGAGAACAGAGAGATGGCCAAGAGCAAAGTGAGGACAGCGAGATTCCCGAGAGCACAATGAGAACAGAGAGATTCCCGAGAGCACAGTGAGAACAGAGAGAGGCCCGAGAGCAGAGTGAGAACAACGAGAGGACTGAGAGCACAGTGAGAACAGAGAGAGGCCCGAGAGTCCAGTAAGAACAGCGAGATTCCCGAGAGCACAGTGAGAACAACAAGAGGACTGCGAGCACAGTGAGAACAGAGAGAGGCCCGAGAGTCCAGTAAGAACAGCGAGATTCCCGAGAGCACAGTGAGAACAACAAGAGGACTGCGAGCACAGTGAGAACAGAGAGAGACCCGAGAGTCCAGTAAGAACAGCGAGATTCCCGAGAGCACAGTGAGAACAGCGAGATTCCCGAGAGCACAGTGAGAACAGCGAGGGACCCGTGAGCTCAGTGAGAACGGTGAGATTCCCGAGAGCACAGTGAGAAAAGAGATAGAGGCCTGAGAGCACAATGAGAACAGAGAGAGGCCCAAGAGCACAGTGAGAACAGAGAGAGGCCCGAGAGCACAATGAGAACAGAGACAGGCCCGAGAGCACAGAAAGAACAGAGAGAGTCCCGAGAGCACAGTGAGAACAATGAGAGGACTGCGAGCACAGTGAGAACAGAGAGAGAGCTGAGAGAACAGTGAGAACAGAGAGAGGAGCGAGAGCACAATGAGAACAGCGAGAGGACTGAGAGCACAGTGAGAACGGAGAGAGACCCGAGAGCACAGAAAGAACAGAGAGAGAGCCGAGAGAACAGTGAGAACAGTGAGAGGAAAGAGAGCAGAGTGTGAACAGAGAGAGGCCTGAGAGCACAGAAAGAACAGAGAGAGAGCCGAGAGAACAGTGAGAACAGTGAGAGGACTGAGAGCACAGTGAGAACAGCGAGAGGATTGAAAGCACAGTGAGAACAGTGAGAAGACCGAGAGCACAGTGAGAACAGCGAGAGGCCCGAGAGCACAGTGAGAACAGAGAGAGGCCCAGTGAGCACAGTGAGAACAACGAGAGGACTGAGAGCACAGTGAGAACAGAGAGAGACCCGAGAGCACAGTGAGAACAGAGAGAGACCCGAGAGCACAGTGAGAACAGAGAGAGACCCGAGAGCACAGTGAGAACAGAGAGAGACCCAAGAGCACAGTGAGAACAGAGAGAGACCCGAGAGCACAATGAGAACAGAGAGAGACCCGAGAGCACAATGAGAACAGAGAGAGGCCCAAGAGCACAATGAGAACAGAGAGAGAGCCGAGAGAACAGTGAGAACAGAGAGAGGAGCGAGAGCACAGTGAGAACAGCGAGAGGACTGAGAGCACAGTGAGAACGGAGAGAGACCCAAGAGCACAGAAAGAACAGAGAGAGAGCCGAGAGAACAGTGAGAACAGTGAGACGACCTATAGCAGAGTGTGAACAGAGAGAGGCCTGAGAGCACAGAAAGAACAGAGAGAGAGCCGAGAGAACAGTGAGAACATTGAGAGGACTGAGAGCCCAGTGAGAACAGCGAGAGGATTGAAAGCACAGTGAGAACAGTGAGAAGACCGAGAGCACAGTGAGAACAGAGAGAGGCCCGAGAGCACAGTGAGAACAGTGAGAGGACTGAGAGCACAGTGAGAACAGAGAGAGGCCCGAGAGCACAGTGAGAACAGCGAGATTCCCGGGAGCACAGTGAGAACAGCGAGATTCCCGGGAGCACAGTGAGAACAGCGAGATTCCCGGGAGCACAGTGAGAAAAGAGATAGAGGCCTGAGAGCACAATGAGAACAGAGAGAGGCCCGAGAGCACAGAAAGAACAGAGAGAGAGCCTAGAGAACAGTGGGAACAGAGAGAGGAGCGAGAGCACAGTGAGAACAGCGAGAGGACCGAGAGCACAGTGAGAACAGCGAGAGAATTGAGAGCACAGAAGACAACAATGAGAGGCAAGAGAGCACAGTGAGAACGGTGAGAGGCCCGAGAGCACAGTGAGAGCAGCAAGAGGCTCGAGAGCACAGTGAGAACGGAGAGAGACCCGAGAGCACAGAAAGAACAGAGAGAGAGCCGAGAGAACAGTGAGAACAGTGAGACGACCTATAGCAGAGTGTGAACAGAGAGAGGCCTGAGAGCACAGAAAGAACAGAGAGAGAGCCGAGAGAACAGTGAGAACAGTGAGAGGACTGAGAGCCCAGTGAGAACAGCGAGAGGATTGAAAGCACAGTGAGAACAGCGAGAGGATTGAAAGCACAGTGAGAACAGTGAGAAGACCGAGAGCACAGTGAGAACAGAGAGAGGCCCGAGAGCACAGTGAGAACAGCGAGAGGACTGAGAGCACAGTGAGAACAGAGAGAGGCCCGAGAGCACAGTGAGAACAGCAAGAGACCCGAGAGCAGAGTGAGAAAAGCGACAGGCCTGAGAGCACAGTGAGAACAGAGAGAGGCCCGAGAGCACAGTGAGAACAGCGAGATTCCCGGGAGCACAGTGAGAACAGCGAGATTCCCGGGAGCACAGTGAGAAAAGAGATAGAGGCCTGAGAGCACAATGAGAACAGAGAGAGGCCCGAGAGCACAAAAAGAACAGAGAGAGAGCCTAGAGAACAGTGGGAACAGAGAGAGGCGCGAGAGCACAGTGAGAACAGCGAGAGGGCCGAGAGAACAGTGAGAACGGAGAGAGACCCGAGAGCATAGTGAGAACAGAGAGATTCCCGGGAGCACAGTGAGAAAAGAGACAGGCCCCAGAGCACAGTGAGAACAGCGAGAGGATTGAGAGCACAGAAGACAACAACGAGAGGCAAGAGAGCACAGTGAGAACAGCGAGAGGATTGAGAGCACAGAAGACAACAACGAGAGGCAAGAGAGCACAGTGAGAACGGTGAGAGGATTGAGAGCACAGTGAGAACAGCGAGAGGATTGAGAGCACAGAAGACAACAACGAGAGGCAAGAGAGCACAGTGAGAACGGTGAGAGGACTGAGAGCACAGTGAGAGCAGCAAGAGGCTCGAGAGCACAATGAGAACAGAGAGAGACCCGAGAGCACGGTGAGAACAGCGAGAAGAGCGAGAGCACAGTGAGAACAGAGCGGGGCCCGAGAGCACAGTGAGAACAGGGAGAAGGCCGAAATCACAGCGAGAACAGTGAAAGGCAAGAGAGCACAGTGAGAACAGCGAGAGGAAAGAGAGCACAGTGAGAACAGCGAGAGGAGCCAGAGCACAGTGAGAACAGAGCGGGGCCCGAGAGCACAGTGAGAAACGAGAGAGGAGCCAGAGCACAGTGAGAACAGAGCGGGGCCCGAGAGCACAGTGAGAACAGCGAGAGGAGCCAGAGCACAATGAGAACAGAGCGGGGCCCGAGAGCACAGTGAGAAACGAGAGAGGCCTGAGAGCACAGTGAGAACAGCGAGAGGCCCGAGAGCAGATTGAGAAAAGCGAGAGGACTGAGAGCACAGTGAGAACAGCAAGAGGGCTAAGAGCACAGTGAGAACAGCGACATTCCCAGTGAGCACAGTGAGAACAACGAGAGGACTGAGAGCACAGAGAGAACAGAGAGAGACCCGAGAGCACAGTGAGAACAGAGAGAGACCCGAGAGCACAGTGAGAACAGAGAGAGACCCAAGAGCACAGTGAGAACAGAGAGAGGCCCAAGAGCACAGTGAGAACGGAGAGAGGCCCGAGAGAACAGAAAGAACAGAGAGAGAGCCGAGAGAACAGTGAGAACATAGAGAGGAGCGAGAGCACAGTGAGAACAGCGAGAGGACCGAGAGCACAGTGAGAATGGAGAGAGGGCCGAGAGAATAGTGAGAACGGAGAGAGACCCGAGAGCATAGTGAGAACACCGAGAGGACCGATAGCAGAGTGAGAACAGAGAGAGGCCCGAGAGCACAGAAAGAACAGAGAGAGAGCCGAGAGAACAGTGAGAACAGCGAGAGGACTGAGAGCACAGTGAGAACAGTGAGAAGACCGAGAGCACAGTGAGAACAGCAAGAGGAGCCAGAGCATAGTGAGAACAGAGGGGGGCCCGAGAACACAGTGAGAACAGAGAGAGGGCTGAGAGCACAGTGAGAACAGAGAGATTCCCAGGAGCACAGTGAGAAAAGAGATAGAGGCCTGAGAGCACAATGAGAAGAGAGAGAGGGCCAAGAGCACAGTGAGAACAACGAGAGGCCCGAGAGCACAGTGAGAATGGAGAGAGGCCCGAGAGAACAGTGAGAACAGCGAGTGGACTGAGGGCACAATGAGAACAGAGAGAGACCCGAGAGCACAGTGAGAACAGCGAGAGGAGCCAGAGCACAGTGAGAACAGAGAGGGGCCTGAGAGCACAGTGAGAACAGCGAGATTCCCGAGAGCACAGTGAGAACAGCGAGAGGGCAAAGAGCACAGTGAGAACAACGAGAGGCCCGAGAGCACGGTGAGAACAGAGAGAGGCCCAAGAGCTCAATGAGAACAGCGACAGGCAAGAGAGCACAGTGAGAACAATGGGAGGACCGAGAGCACAGTGAGAACAGAGAGAGATCCGAGAGCACAGTGGGAACAGCGAGATTCCCGAGAGCACAGTGAGAACAGCGAGATTCGTGAGAGCACAGTGAGAACAGAGATAGAGGCCTGAGAGCACAATGAGAAGAGAGAGAGGTCCAAGAGCACAGAAAGAACAGGGAGAGAGCCTAGAGAACAGTGAGAACAGAGAGAGGGCCGAGAGCACAGTGAGAACAGCGAGGGACCCGAGAGCTCAGTGAGAACAGCGAGATTCCCGGGAGCACAGTGAGAACAGAGAGAGGCCCGAGAGAACAGTGAGAACAGCGAGATTCCCGAGAGCACAGTGAGAACAGAGAGAGGCAAGAGAGCACAGTGAGAACAGCGAGAGGACCAAAAGCACAGTGAGAACAGCGAGGTTCCCGAGAGCACAGTGAGAACAGCGAGAGGACCAAAAGCACAGTGAGAACAGCGAGATTCGTGAGAGCACAGTGAGAAAAGAGATAGAGGCCCGAGAGCACAGAAAGAACAGAGAGAGAGCCTAGAGAACAGTGAGAGCAGAGAGAGGAGCGAGAGCACCGTGAAAACAGCGAGGGACCCGAGAGCTCAGTGAGAACAGCGAGATTCCCGGGAGCACAGTGAGAACAGAGAGAGGCCTGAGAGCACAAAAAGAACAGAGAGAGGCCCGAGAGAACAGTGAGAACAGCGAGAGGACTGAGAGCACAATGAGAACAACGAGAGAATTGAGAGCACAGAAGACAACAGCGAGAGGCAAGAGAGCTCAGTGAGAACAGTGAGAAGACCGAGAGCTCAGTGAGAACGGAGAGAAGCCAGAGAGCACTGTGAGAACAGTGAGAAGACCGAGAGCTCAGTGAGAACGGAGAGAAGCCAGAAAGCACAGTGAGAACAGTGAGAGAGCTGAGAGCACAGTGAGAACAGCGACATTCCCGAGAGCACAGTGAGAACAGCGAGAGGCCTGAGAGCACAGTGAGAACAGCGAGATTCCCGAGAGCACAGTGAGAACAGCGAGAGGGCAAAGAGCACAGTGAGAACAACGAGAGGCCCGAGAGCACGGTGAGAACAGAGAGAGGCCCAAGAGCTCAATGAGAACAGCGACAGGCAAGAGAGCACAGTGAGAACAATGGGAGGACTGAGAGCACAGTGAGAACAGAGAGAGATCCGAGAGCACAGTGGGAACAGCGAGATTCCCGAGAGCACAGTGAGAACAGCGAGATTCGTGAGAGCACAGTGAGAACAGAGATAGAGGCCTGAGAGCACAGTGAGAACAGCGAGAGGACCAAAAGCACAGTGAGAACAGCGAGATTCCCGAGAGCACAGTGAGAACAGCGAGAGGACCAAAAGCACAGTGAGAACAGCGAGGTTCCCGAGAGCACAGTGAGAACAGCGAGAGGACCAAAAGCACAGTGAGAACAGCGAGATTCGTGAGAGCACAGTGAGAAAAGATATAGAGGCCCGAGAGCACAGAAAGAACAGAGAGAGAGCCTAGAGAACAGTGAGAGCAGAGAGAGGAGCGAGAGCACAGTGAGAACAGCGAGGGACCCGAGAGCTCAGTGAGAACAACGAGATTCCCGGGAGCACAGTGAGAACAGAGAGAGGCCCGAGAGCATAGTGAGAACGGAGAGAGAGCCGAGAGAACAATGAGAACAGTGAGAGGACTGAGAGCACAGTGACAACAGCGAGAGGACTGAGAGCCCAGTGAGAACAGCGAGAGGACTGAGAGCACAGTGAGAACAGAGAGAGTGCCGAGAGCACAGTGAGAACAGCGAGATTCCTGAGAGCACAGTGAGAACAGAGAGAGGCCCGAGAGCACAGTGAGAACAGCGAGAGGCCCGAGAGCACATTGAGAACAGCGAGATGCCAGAGAGCACAGTGAGAACAGTGAGATTCCTGAGAGCACAATGAGAACAGCGAGATTTCTGAGAGAAAAGTGAGACATCGAGAGGCCCGAGAGCTCAGTGAGAACAGAGAGAGGACTGAGTGCTCAGTGAGAACAGCGACAGGCCCGACAGCACAGTGAGAACAGAGAGAGGCCTGAGAGCACAATGAGAACAGCGAGATTTCTGAGAGAAAAGTGAGACATCGAGAGGCCCGAGAGCTCAGTGAGAACAGCGAGGTTCCCGAGAGCACAGTGAGAACAGCGAGAGGACCGAGAGCACAGTGAGAACAGAGAGAGGCCGGAGAGCAGAGTGAGAACAGAGAGAGGCCCAAGAGCACAGTGAGAACAGAGAGTTGCCTGAGAGCACAGTGAGAACAGCGAGAGGACCGAGAGCACAGTGAGAACAGACAGAGGCCCGAGAGCACAGGGAGAACAGAGAGAGCCCCACGAGCAGAGTGAGATCAGAGAGAGCCCCAAGAGCAGAGTGAGAACAGAGAGAGGCTCGAGAGCACAGTGACAACAGCGACAGTCCCGAGAGCACAGTGAGAACAGAGAGAGGCCTGAGAGCAAAGTGAGAACAGAGAGAGGCCCGAGAGCACAGTGAGAACAGCGAGATTCCCGAGAGCACAGTGAGAACAGCGAGAGGACTGAGAGCACAGTGAGAACAGCGAGATTCCCGAGAGCACAGTGAGAACAGAAAGAGGCCTGAGAGCACAATGAGAACAGCGAGATTTCTGAGAGAACAGTGAGACATCGAGAGGCCCGAGAGCACAGTGAGAACAGGGAGACACACATGAGTGCTCAGTGAGAACAGAGAGAGGCTCGAGAGCACAGTGAGAACAGAGAGAGGCCCGAGAGCACAGTGAGAACAGGGAGACACCTGAGTGCTCAGTGAGAACAGAGAGAGGCTCGAGAGCACAGTGAGAACAGCGAGATTCCCGAGAGAACAGTGAGAACAGAGAGAGGCCCGAGAGCAAAGTGAGAACCTGGAGTGAGCCGAAAGCACAGTGAGAAAAGCGAGATTTCCGAGAGCACAGTGAGAACAGAGTGAGGCCGGAGAGCAGAGTGAGAACAGCGACAGGCCCGAGAGCACAGTGAGAACAGAGACAGGCCCGAGAGCACAGTGAGAACAGAGAGAGGCCCAAGAGAACAGTGAGAACAGAGACAGGCCCGAGAGCAAAGTGAGAACCTGGAGTGAGCCGAAAGCACAGTGAGAAAAGCGAGATTTCCGAGAGCACAGTGAGAACAGAGAGAGACCCGAGAGCACAGTGAGAACAGAGAGAGGCCCAAGAGCACAGTGAGAACAGAGAGTTGCCCGAGAGCACAGTGAGAACAGAGAGAGGCACAAGAGCACAGAGAGAACAGCAAGAGTCCCGAGAGCACAGTGAGAACAGAGACAGGCCCGAGATTACAGTGAGAACAGCGAGGGGCCTGAGAGCACAGTGAGTACAGAGAGACGCCTGAGAGCACAGTGAGAATAGCGAGATTCCCGAGAGCACAGTGAGAACAGAGAGAGGCCTGAGAGCACAGTGAGAACAGCGAGGTTCCCGAGAGCACAGTGAGACAGCGAGAGGCCTGTGAGCCCAGTAAGAACAGTGAGATTCCCGAGAGCACAGTGAGAACAGACAGAGGCCCGAGAGCACAGTGAGAACAGTGAGAGGCCCGAGAGCACAGTGAGAACAGAGAGAGGCCCGAGAGCACAGTGAGAACAGAGAGAGGCCTGAGAGCACAGTGAGAGCAGTGAGATTCCCGAGAGCACAGTGAGAGCAGCGCGATTCCTGAGAGAACAGTGCGACAGCGAGAGGCCTGAGAGCACAGTGAGAACAGAGAGAGGCCTTAGCGCTGAGTGAGAACAGAGAGAGGCCTGAAAGCCGAGTGAGAACAGAGAGAGGCCCGAGAGCACAGTGTGAACAGAGAGAGGACTGAGAGCACAGTGTGAACAAGAGATGCCTGACAGCACAGTGAGAACAGAGAGAGGCCTGAGAGCACAGTGAGAACAGAGAGAGGACGGAGTGCACAGTGAGAATAGTGAGATTCCCGAGAGAACAGTGCGACAGCGAGAGGCCCGAGAGCAGCGTGAGAACAGAGAGAGGCCCGAGAGCATAGTGAAAACAGAGAGAGGCCCGAGAGTACAGTGAGAACAGAGAGTTGCCCGAGAGCATAGTGAGAACAGAGAGAGGCCGGAGAGCATAGTGAGAACAGAGAGAGGCCGGAGAGCAGAGTGAGAACAGCGAGATTCCCGAGAGCACAGTGAGAACAGAGAGAGGCCCGAGAGCACAGTGAGAACAGAGAGAGGCCCGAGAGCATAGTGAGAACAGAGAGAGGGCGGAGAGCAGAGTGAGAACAGAGAGAGGCCCGAGAGCACAGTAAGAACAGCGAGAGGCCCGAGAGCACAGTGAGAACAGAGAGAGGCCCGAGAGCACAGTGAGAACAGAGAGAGGCCCGTGAGCACAGTGAGAACAGAGAGATTCCCGAGAGCAGAGTGAGAAGAGCGAGAGGACCGAGAGTACAGTGAGAACAGCGAGATTCCCGAGAGCACAGTGAGAACAGAGAGAAGCCTGAGAGCACAGAGAAAACAGCAAAATTCCCGAGAGCGCAGTGAGAACACTGAGAGGGCCGAGAGCACAGTGAGAACCTGGAGTGAGCCGAGAGCACAGTGAGAAAAGCGAGATTTCCGAGAGCACAGTGAGAACAGCGACAGGCCCGACAGCACAGTGACAACAGAGAGATTACCGAGAAAGCAGTGCGACAGCTAGAGGCCTGAGAGCAGAGCGAGTACAGCGAGAGAACCAAGAGCACAGTGAGAGCACAGAGAGGACTGAACGCAGAGTGAGAACAGAGAGAGGCCCGAGAGCACAGTGAGAACAGAGAGAGGCCCGAGAGCACATTGAGAACAGAGAGAGGCCCGAGAGCACAGTGAAAACAACGAGAGGACTGAGAGCACATTGAGAACAGCGAGATTCCCGAGAGCACAGTGAGAACAGAGAGAGGCCCGAGAGCACAGTGAGAAACGAGAGAGGCCTGAGAGCACAGTGACAACAGTGACAGTCCCGCGAGCACAGAGAGACAGCGAGAGGCACGAGAGCACAGTGAGAACAGAGAGAGGTCTGAGAGCACAGTGAGAACAGCGAGGGGCCTGAGAGCACAGTGAGAACAGCGAGATTCCCGAGAGCACAGTGAGAACAGCGAGATTCCCGAGAGAACAGTGCAACAGCAAGAGGCCCAAGAGCAGCGTGAGAACAGAGAGAGTACTGAGCGCAGCGTGAGAACAGCGAGAGGCCCGAGAGCATAGTGAGAACAGAGAGAGGCCTGAGAGCACAGTGAGAACAGCGAGAGGCCCGAGAGCACAGTGAGAACAGAGAGAGGCCCGAGAGCACAGTGAGAACAGAGAGTTGCCCGAGAGCATAGTGAGAACAGAGAGAGGCCGGAGAGCAGAGTGAGAACAGAGAGAGGCCGGAGAGCAGAGTGAGAACAGAGAGAGGCCGGAGAGCAGAGTGAGAACAGAGAGAGGCCGGAGAGCAGAGTGAGAACAGAGAGAGGCCCGAGAGCACAGTGAGAATAGCGAGAGGCCCGAGAGCAGAGTGAGAACAGAGAGAGGCCGGAGAGCAGAGTGAGAACAGAGAGAGGCCCGAGAGCAGAGTAAGAACAGCGAGAGGCCCGAGAGCACAGTGAGAACAGAGAGAGGCCCGTGAGCACAGTGAGAACAGAGAGAGGCCCGTGAGCACAGTGAGAACAGAGAGATTCCCGAGAGCAAAGTGAGAAGAGCGAGAGGACCGAGAGAACAGTGAGAACAGAGAGAGGCCCGTGAGCACAGTGAGAACAGCGAGATTCCCGAGAGCACAGTGAGAACAGAGAGAGGCCCGTGAGCACAGTGAGAACAGCGAGATTCCCGAGAGCACAGTGAGAACAGAGAGAGGCCCGAGATCAGAGTGAGAACAGAGAGATTCCCGAGAGCAAAGTGAGAAGAGCGAGAGGACCGAGAGCACAGTGAGAACAGAGAGAGGCCCGAGAGCACAATGAGAATAGCGACAGGCTCGAGAGCACAGTGAGAACAGAGAGACGCCTGAGAGCACAGAGAAAACAGCAAAATTCCCGAGAGCACAGTGAGAACAGAGACAGGCCCGAGAGCGCAGTGAGAACACCGAGAGGGCCGAGAGCACAGTGAGAACCTGGAGTGAGCCGAGAGCACAGTGAGAAAAGCCAGATTTCCGAGAGCACAGTGAGAACAGCGACAGGCCCAACAGCACAGGGACAACAGAGAGATTACCGAGAAAGCAGTGCAACAGCTAGAGGCCTGAGAGCACAGCGAGTACAGCGAGAGAACCCAGAGCACAGTGAGAGCACAGAGAGGACTGAACGCAGAGTGAGAACAGAGAGAGGCCCGAGAGCACAGTGAGAACAGAGAGAGGCCCGAGAGCACAGTGAGAACAACGAGAGGACTGAGAGCACATTGAGAACAGCGAGATTCCCGAGAGCACAGTGAGAACAGAGAGAGGCCCGAGAGCACAGTGAGAAACGAGAGAGGCCTGAGAGCACAGTGACAACAGTGACAGTCCCGCGAGCACAGAGAGACAGCGAGAGGCACGAGAGCACAGTGAGAACAGAGAGAGGTCTGAGAGCACAGTGAGAACAGAGAGAGGCCTGAGAGCACAGTGAGAACAGCGAGAGGCCTTAGAGCATAGAGAGAACAGCGAAATTCCCGAGAGCACAGTGTGAACAGAGAGTGGCGCGGACAGCACAGTGAGAGCAGCGAGATTCCCGAGAGAACAGTGAGAGCATGGAGTGACCTGAGGGCACAGTGAGAACATAGAGAGGTCCAGTAGCACAGTGTGAACAGAGAGAGGTCTGAGAGCACAGTGAGAACAGAAAGAGGCCTGAGAGCACAATGAGAACAGCGAGATTTCTGAGAGAACAGTGAGACATTGAGAGGCCCGAGAGCACAGTGAGAACAGGGAGACACCTGAGTGCTCAGTGAGAACAGAGAGAGGCCCAAGAGCACAGTGAGAACAGAGAGTTGCCTGAGAGCACAGTGAGAACAGAGAGAGGCCGGAGAGCAGACTGAGAACAGAGAGAGGCCCGAGAGCAGAGTGAGAACAGAGAGAGGCCCAAGAGCACAGTGAGAACAGAGAGTTGCCTGAGAGCACAGTGAGAACAGAGAGAGGCCGGAGAGCAGACTGAGAACAGAGAGAGGCCCGAGAGCAGAGTGAGAACAGACAGAGGCCCGAGAGCACAGGGAGAACAGAGAGAGCCCCACGAGCAGAGTGAGAACAGAGAGAGCCCCAAGAGCAGAGTGAGAACAGAGAGAGGCTCGAGAGCACAGTGACAACAGCGACAGTCCCGAGAGCACAGTGAGAACAGAGAGAGGCCTGAGAGCAAAGTGAGAACAGAGAGAGGCCCGAGAGCACAGTGAGAACAGCGAGAGGACTGAGAGCACAGTGAGAACAGCGAGATTCCCGAGAGCACAGTGAGAACAGAAAGAGGCCTGAGAGCACAATGAGAACAGCGAGATTTCTGAGAGAACAGTGAGACATCGAGAGGCCCGAGAGCACAGTGAGAACAGGGAGACACACATGAGTGCTCAGTGAGAACAGAGAGAGGCTCGAGAGCACAGTGAGAACAGAGAGAGGCTCGAGAGCACAGTGAGAACCTCGAGATTCCCGAGAGAACAGTGAGAACAGAGACAGGCCCGAGAGCAAAGTGAGAACCTGGAGTGAGCCGAAAGCACAGTGAGAAAAGCGAGATTTCCGAGAGCACAGTGAGAACAGAGTGAGGCCGGAGAGCAGAGTGAGAACAGCGACAGGCCCGAGAGCACAGTGAGAACAGAGAGAGGCCCAAGAGAACAGTGAGAACAGAGACAGGCCCGAGAGCAAAGTGAGAACCTGGAGTGAGCCGAAAGCACAGTGAGAAAAGCGAGATTTCCGAGAGCACAGTGAGAACAGAGAGAGACCCGAGAGCACAGTGAGAACAGAGAGAGGCCCAAGAGCACAGTGAGAACAGAGAGAGGCCCGAGAGCACAATGAGAACAGAGAGAGGCACAAGAGCACAGAGAGAACAGCAAGAGTCCCGAGAGCACAGTGAGAACAGAGACAGGCCCGAGATTACAGTGAGAACAGAGAGAGGCACAAGAGCACAGTGAGAATAGCGAGATTCCCGAGAGCACAGTGAGAACAGAGAGAGGCCTGTGAGCCCAGTAAGAACAGCGAGATTCCCGAGAGCACAGTGAGAACAGCGAGAGGACCGAGAGCACAGTGAGAACAGTGAGAATCCCGAGAGAACAGTGAGACAGCGAGATTCACGAGAGCACAGTGAGAACAGGGAGAGACCCGAGAGCTAAGTGAGCACAGAGAGATGTCCGAGAGCACAGTGAGAACAGAGAGAGGCCCGAGAGCACAGTGAGAACAGAGAGTTCCGAGAGCACAGTGAGAACAGTGAGAGGCCCGAGAGCACAGTGAGAACAGAGAGAGGCCCGAGAGCACAGTGAGAACAGAGAGAGGCCTGAGAGCACAGTGAGAGCAGTGAGATTCCCGAGAGCACAGTGAGAGCAGCGCGATTCCTGAGAGAACAGTGCGACAGCGAGAGGCCTGAGAGCACAGTGAGAACAGAGAGAGGCCTTAGCGCTGAGTGAGAACAGAGAGAGGCCTGAAAGCCGAGTGAGAACAGAGAGAGGCCCGAGAGCACAGTGTGAACAGAGAGAGGACTGAGAGCACAGTGTGAACAAGAGATGCCTGACAGCACAGTGAGAACAGAGAGAGGCCTGAGAGCACAGTGAGAACAGAGAGAGGACGGAGTGCACAGTGAGAATAGTGAGATTCCCGAGAGAACAGTGCGACAGCGAGAGGCCCGAGAGCAGCGTGAGAACAGAGAGAGGCCCGAGAGCATAGTGAAAACAGAGAGAGGCCCGAGAGTACAGTGAGAACAGAGAGTTGCCCGAGAGCATAGTGAGAACAGAGAGAGGCCGGAGAGCAGAGTGAGAACAGCGAGATTCCCGAGAGCACAGTGAGAACAGAGAGAGGCCCGAGAGCATAGTGAGAACAGAGAGAGGGCGGAGAGCAGAGTGAGAACAGAGAGAGGCCCGAGAGCACAGTAAGAACAGCGAGAGGCCCGAGAGCACAGTGAGAACAGAGAGAGGCCCGTGAGCACAGTGAGAACAGAGAGATTCCCGAGAGCAAAGTGAGAAGAGCGAGAGGACCGAGAGTACAGTGAGAACAGCGAGATTCCCGAGAGCACAGTGAGAACAGAGAGAAGCCTGAGAGCACAGAGAAAACAGCAAAATTCCCGAGAGCGCAGTGAGAACACTGAGAGGGCCGAGAGCACAGTGAGAACCTGGAGTGAGCCGAGAGCACAGTGAGAAAAGCGAGATTTCCGAGAGCACAGTGAGAACAGCGACAGGCCCGACAGCACAGTGACAACAGAGAGATTACCGAGAAAGCAGTGCGACAGCTAGAGGCCTGAGAGCAGAGCGAGTACAGCGAGAGAACCCAGAGCACAGTGAGAGCACAGAGAGGACTGAACGCAGAGTGAGAACAGAGAGAGGCCCGAGAGCACAGTGAGAACAGAGAGAGGCCCGAGAGCACATTGAGAACAGAGAGAGGCCCGAGAGCACAGTGAGAACAACGAGAGGACTGAGAGCACATTTAGAACAGCGAGATTCCCGAGAGCACAGTGAGAACAGAGAGAGGCCCGAGAGCACAGTGCGAAACGAGAGAGGCCTGAGAGCACAGTGACAACAGTGACAGTCCCGCGAGCACAGAGAGACAGCGAGAGGCCCGAGAGCACAGTGAGAACAGAGAGTTCTGAGAGCACAGTGAAAACAGAGAGAGGCCTGAGAGCACAGTGAGAACAGAGAGAGGCCCAAGAGCACAGTGAGAACAGAGAGAGGCCCAAGAGCACAGTGAGAACAGAGAGAGGCCCAAGAGCACAGTGAGAACAGAGAGAGGCACAAGAGCACAGAGAGAACAGCAAGAGTCCCGAGAGCACAGTGAGAACAGAGACAGGCCCGAGATTACAGTGAGAACAGCGAGGGGCCTGAGAGCACAGTGAGAACAGCAAGATTCCCGAGAGCACAGTGAGAACAGCGAGATTCCCGAGAGAACAGTGCAACAGCAAGAGGCCCAAGAGCAGCGTGAGAACAGAGAGAGTACTGAGCGCAGCGTGAGAACAGCGAGAGGCCCGAGAGCATAGTGAGAACAGAGAGAGGCCTGAGAGCACAGTGAGAACAGCGAGAGGCCCGAGAGCACAGTGAGAACAGAGAGAGGCCCGAGAGCACAGTGAGAACAGAGAGTTGCCCGAGAGCATAGTGAGAACAGAGAGAGGCCGGAGAGCAGAGTGAGAACAGAGAGAGGCCGGAGAGCAGAGTGAAAACAGAGAGAGGCCGGAGAGCAGAGTGAGAACAGAGAGAGGCCGGAGAGCAGAGTGAGAACAGAGAGAGGCCCGAGAGCACAGTGAGAATAGCGAGAGGCCCGAGAGCAGAGTGAGAACAGAGAGAGGCCGGAGAGCAGAGTGAGAACAGAGAGAGGCCCGAGAGCAGAGTAAGAACAGCGAGAGGCCCGAGAGCACAGTGAGAACAGAGAGAGGCCCGTGAGCACAGTGAGAACAGAGAGAGGCCTGTGAGCACAGTGAGAACAGAGAGATTCCCGAGAGCACAGTGAGAACAGAGAGAGGCCCGTGAGCACAGTGAGAACAGAGAGAGGCCTGTGAGCACAGTGAGAACAGCGAGATTCCCGAGAGCACAGTGAGAACAGAGAGAGGCCCGTGAGCACAGTGAGAACAGCGAGATTCCCGAGAGCACAGTGAGAACAGAGAGAGGCCCGAGAGCACAGTGCGAAACGAGAGAGGCCTGAGAGCACAGTGACAACAGTGACAGTCCCGCGAGCACAGAGAGACAGCGAGAGGCCCGAGAGCACAGTGAGAACAGAGAGTTCTGAGAGCACAGTGAAAACAGAGAGAGGCCTGAGAGCACAGTGAGAACAGAGAGAGGCCCAAGAGCACAGTGAGAACAGAGAGAGGCCCGAGAGCACATTGAGAACAGAGAGAGGCCCGAGAGCACAGTGAGAACAACGAGAGGACTGAGAGCACATTTAGAACAGCGAGATTCCCGAGAGCACAGTGAGAACAGAGAGAGGCCCGAGAGCACAGTGCGAAACGAGAGAGGCCTGAGAGCACAGTGACAACAGTGACAGTCCCGCGAGCACAGAGAGACAGCGAGAGGCCCGAGAGCACAGTGAGAACAGAGAGTTCTGAGAGCACAGTGAAAACAGAGAGAGGCCTGAGAGCACAGTGAGAACAGAGAGAGGCCCAAGAGCACAGTGAGAACAGAGAGAGGCCCAAGAGCACAGTGAGAACAGAGAGAGGCCCAAGAGCACAGTGAGAACAGAGAGAGGCACAAGAGCACAGAGAGAACAGCAAGAGTCCCGAGAGCACAGTGAGAACAGAGACAGGCCCGAGATTACAGTGAGAACAGCGAGGGGCCTGAGAGCACAGTGAGAACAGCGAGATTCCCGAGAGCACAGTGAGAACAGCGAGATTCCCGAGAGAACAGTGCAACAGCAAGAGGCCCAAGAGCAGCGTGAGAACAGAGAGAGTACTGAGCGCAGCGTGAGAACAGCGAGAGGCCCGAGAGCATAGTGAGAACAGAGAGAGGCCTGAGAGCACAGTGAGAACAGCGAGAGGCCCGAGAGCACAGTGAGAACAGAGAGAGGCCCGAGAGCACAGTGAGAACAGAGAGTTGCCCGAGAGCATAGTGAGAACAGAGAGAGGCCGGAGAGCAGAGTGAGAACAGAGAGAGGCCGGAGAGCAGAGTGAAAACAGAGAGAGGCCGGAGAGCAGAGTGAGAACAGAGAGAGGCCGGAGAGCAGAGTGAGAACAGAGAGAGGCCCGAGAGCACAGTGAGAATAGCGAGAGGCCCGAGAGCAGAGTGAGAACAGAGAGAGGCCGGAGAGCAGAGTGAGAACAGAGAGAGGCCCGAGAGCAGAGTAAGAACAGCGAGAGGCCCGAGAGCACAGTGAGAACAGAGAGAGGCCCGTGAGCACAGTGAGAACAGAGAGAGGCCTGTGAGCACAGTGAGAACAGAGAGATTCCCGAGAGCACAGTGAGAACAGAGAGAGGCCCGTGAGCACAGTGAGAACAGAGAGAGGCCTGTGAGCACAGTGAGAACAGCGAGATTCCCGAGAGCACAGTGAGAACAGAGAGAGGCCCGTGAGCACAGTGAGAACAGCGAGATTCCCGAGAGCACAGTGAGAACAGAGAGAGGCCCGAGAGCACAGTGCGAAACGAGAGAGGCCTGAGAGCACAGTGACAACAGTGACAGTCCCGCGAGCACAGAGAGACAGCGAGAGGCCCGAGAGCACAGTGAGAACAGAGAGTTCTGAGAGCACAGTGAAAACAGAGAGAGGCCTGAGAGCACATTGAGAACAGAGAGAGGCCCAAGAGCACAGTGAGAACAGAGAGAGGCCCAAGAGCACAGTGAGAACAGAGAGAGGCCCAAGAGCACAGTGAGAACAGAGAGAGGCACAAGAGCACAGAGAGAACAGCAAGAGTCCCGAGAGCACAGTGAGAACAGAGACAGGCCCGAGATTACAGTGAGAACAGCGAGGGGCCTGAGAGCACAGTGAGAACAGCGAGATTCCCGAGAGCACAGTGAGAACAGCGAGATTCCCGAGAGAACAGTGCAACAGCAAGAGGCCCAAGAGCAGCGTGAGAACAGAGAGAGTACTGAGCGCAGCGTGAGAACAGCGAGAGGCCCGAGAGCATAGTGAGAACAGAGAGAGGCCTGAGAGCACAGTGAGAACAGCGAGAGGCCCGAGAGCACAGTGAGAACAGAGAGTTGCCCGAGAGCATAGTGAGAACAGAGAGAGGCCGGAGAGCAGAGTGAGAACAGAGAGAGGCCCGAGAGCACAGTGCGAACAGAGAGAGGCCGGAGAGCAGAGTGAGAACAGAGAGAGGCCGGAGAGCAGAGTGAGAACAGAGAGAGGCCCGAGAGCACAGTGAGAATAGCGAGAGGCCCGAGAGCACAGTGAGAACAGAGAGAGGCCCGTGAGCACAGTGAGAACAGAGAGATTCCCGAGAGCAAAGTGAGAAGAGCGAGAGGACCGAGAGAACAGTGAGAACAGAGAGAGGCCCGTGAGCACAGTGAGAACAGCGAGATTCCCGAGAGCACAGTGAGAACAGAGAGAGGCCCGTGAGCACAGTGAGAACAGCGAGATTCCCGAGAGCACAGTGAGAACAGAGAGAGGCCCGAGATCAGAGTGAGAACAGAGAGATTCCCAAGAGCAAAGTGAGAAGAGCGAGAGGACCGAGAGCACAGTGAGAACAGAGAGAGGCCCGAGAGCACAATGAGAATAGCGACAGGCTCGAGAGCACAGTGAGAACAGAGAGACGCCTGAGAGCACAGAGAAAACAGCAAAATTCCCGAGAGCACAGTGAGAACAGAGACAGGCCCGAGAGCGCAGTGAGAACACCGAGAGGGCCGAGAGCACAGTGAGAACCTGGAGTGAGCCGAGAGCACAGTGAGAAAAGCGAGATTTCCGAGAGCACAGTGAGAACAGAGAGAGGCCCGAGAGCAGAGTAAGAACAGCGAGAGGCCCGAGAGCAGAGTGAGAACAGAGAGAGGCCGGAGAGCAGAGTGAGAACAGAGAGAGGCCCGAGAGCAGAGTAAGAACAGCGAGAGGCCCGAGAGCACAGTGAGAACAGAGAGAGGCCCGTGAGCACAGTGAGAACAGAGAGAGGCCCGAGAGCACAGTGAGAAACGAGAGAGGCCTGAGAGCACAGTGACAACAGTGACAGTCCCGCGAGCACAGAGAGACAGCGAGAGGCACGAGAGCACAGTGAGAACAGAGAGAGGTCTGAGAGCACAGTGAGAACAGCGAGGGGCCTGAGAGCACAGTGAGAACAGCGAGATTCCCGAGAGCACAGTGAGAACAGCGAGATTCCCGAGAGAACAGTGCAACAGCAAGAGGCCCAAGAGCAGCGTGAGAACAGAGAGAGTACTGAGCGCAGCGTGAGAACAGCGAGAGGCCCGAGAGCACAGTGAGAACAGAGAGAGGCCTGAGAGCACAGTGAGAACAGCGAGAGGCCCGAGAGCACAGTGAGAACAGAAAGAGGCCCGAGAGCACAGTGAGAACAGAGAGTTGCCCGAGAGCATAGTGAGAACAGAGAGAGGCCGGAGAGCAGAGTGAGAACAGAGAGAGGATGGAGAGCAGAGTGAGAACAGAGAGAGGCCGGAGAGCAGAGTGAGAACAGAGAGAGGCCGGAGAGCAGAGTGAGAACAGAGAGAGGCCCGAGAGCACAGTGAGAACAGAGAGAGGCCCGAGAGCACAGTGAGAACAGAGAGTTGCCCGAGAGCATAGTGAGAACAGAGAGAGGCCGGAGAGCAGAGTGAGAACAGAGAGAGGCCGGAGAGCAGAGTGAGAACAGAGAGAGGCCGGAGAGCAGAGTGAGAACAGAGAGAGGCCGGAGAGCAGAGTGAGAACAGAGAGAGGCCCGAGATCACAGTGAGAATAGCGAGAGGCCCGAGAGCAGAGTGAGAACAGAGAGAGGCCGGAGAGCAGAGTGAGAACAGAGAGAGGCCCGAGAGCAGAGTAAGAACAGAGAGAGGCCCGAGAGCACAGTGAGAACAGAGAGAGGCCCGTGAGCACAGTGAGAACAGAGAGAGGCCCGTGAGCACAGTGAGAACAGAGAGATTCCCGAGAGCAAAGTGAGAAGAGCGAGAGGACCGAGAGAACAGTGAGAACAGAGAGAGGCCCGTGAGCACAGTGAGAACAGCGAGATTCCCGAGAGCACAGTGAGAACAGAGAGAGGCCCGTGAGCACAGTGAGAACAGCGAGATTCCCGAGAGCACAGTGAGAACAGAGAGAGGCCCGAGATCAGAGTGAGAACAGAGAGATTCCCAAGAGCAAAGTGAGAAGAGCGAGAGGACCGAGAGCACAGTGAGAACAGAGAGAGGCCCGAGAGCACAATGAGAATAGCGACAGGCTCGAGAGCACAGTGAGAACAGAGAGACGCCTGAGAGCACAGAGAAAACATCAAAATTCCCGAGAGCACAGTGAGAACAGAGACAGGCCCGAGAGCGCAGTGAGAACACCGAGAGGGCCGAGAGCACAGTGAGAACCTGGAGTGAGCCGAGAGCACAGTGAGAAAAGCGAGATTTCCGAGAGCACAGTGAGAACAGAGAGAGGCCCGAGAGCAGAGTAAGAACAGCGAGAGGCCCGAGAGCAGAGTGAGAACAGAGAGAGGCCGGAGAGCAGAGTGAGAACAGAGAGAGGCCCGAGAGCAGAGTAAGAACAGCGAGAGGCCCGAGAGCACAGTGAGAACAGAGAGAGGCCCGTGAGCACAGTGAGAACAGAGAGAGGCCCGAGAGCACAGTGAGAAACGAGAGAGGCCTGAGAGCACAGTGACAACAGTGACAGTCCCGCGAGCACAGAGAGACAGCGAGAGGCACGAGAGCACAGTGAGAACAGAGAGAGGTCTGAGAGCACAGTGAGAACAGCGAGGGGCCTGAGAGCACAGTGAGAACAGCGAGATTCCCGAGAGCACAGTGAGAACAGCGAGATTCCCGAGAGAACAGTGCAACAGCAAGAGGCCCAAGAGCAGCGTGAGAACAGAGAGAGTACTGAGCGCAGCGTGAGAACAGCGAGAGGCCCGAGAGCACAGTGAGAACAGAGAGAGGCCTGAGAGCACAGTGAGAACAGCGAGAGGCCCGAGAGCACAGTGAGAACAGAAAGAGGCCCGAGAGCACAGTGAGAACAGAGAGTTGCCCGAGAGCATAGTGAGAACAGAGAGAGGCCGGAGAGCAGAGTGAGAACAGAGAGAGGCCGGAGAGCAGAGTGAGAACAGAGAGAGGCCGGAGAGCAGAGTGAGAACAGAGAGAGGCCGGAGAGCAGAGTGAGAACAGAGAGAGGCCCGAGAGCACAGTGAGAACAGAGAGAGGCCCGAGAGCACAGTGAGAACAGAGAGTTGCCCGAGAGCATAGTGAGAACAGAGAGAGGCCGGAGAGCAGAGTGAGAACAGAGAGAGGCCGGAGAGCAGAGTGAGAACAGAGAGAGGCCGGAGAGCAGAGTGAGAACAGAGAGAGGCCGGAGAGCAGAGTGAGAACAGAGAGAGGCCCGAGATCACAGTGAGAATAGCGAGAGGCCCGAGAGCAGAGTGAGAACAGAGAGAGGCCGGAGAGCAGAGTGAGAACAGAGAGAGGCCCGAGAGCAGAGTAAGAACAGAGAGAGGCCCGAGAGCACAGTGAGAACAGAGAGAGGCCCGTGAGCACAGTGAGAACAGAGAGAGGCCCGTGAGCACAGTGAGAACAGAGAGAGGCCCGAGAGCACAATGAGAATAGCGACAGGCTCGAGAGCACAGTGAGAACAGAGAGACGCCTGAGAGCACAGAGAAAACAGCAAAATTCCCGAGAGCACAGTGAGAACAGAGACAGGCCCGAGAGCGCAGTGAGAACACCGAGAGGGCCGAGAGCACAGTGAGAACCTGGAGTGAGCCGAGAGCACAGTGAGAAAAGCGAGATTTCCGAGAGCACAGTGAGAACAGCGACAGGCCCAACAGCACAGGGACAACAGAGAGATTACCGAGAAAGCAGTGCGACAGCTAGAGGCCTGAGAGCACAGCGAGTACAGCGAGAGAACCCAGAGCACAGTGAGAGCACAGAGAGGACTGAACGCAGAGTGAGAACAGAGAGAGGCCCGAGAGCACAGTGAGAACAGAGAGAGGCCCGAGAGCACAGTGAGAACAACGAGAGGACTGAGAGCACATTGAGAACAGCGAGATTCCCGAGAGCACAGTGAGAACAGAGAGAGGCCCGAGAGCACAGTGAGAAACGAGAGAGGCCTGAGAGCACAGTGACAACAGTGACAGTCCCGCGAGCACAGAGAGACAGCGAGAGGCACGAGAGCACAGTGAGAACAGAGAGAGGTCTGAGAGCACAGTGAGAACAGAGAGAGGCCTGAGAGCACAGTGAGAACAGCGAGAGGCCTTAGAGCATAGAGAGAACAGCGAAATTCCCGAGAGCACAGTGTGAACAGAGAGTGGCGCGGACAGCACAGTGAGAGCAGCGAGATTCCCGAGAGAACAGTGAGAGCATGGAGTGACCTGAGGGCACAGTGAGAACATAGAGAGGTCCAGTAGCACAGTGTGAACAGAGAGAGGTCTGAGAGCACAGTGAGAACAGAGAGAGGCCCGAGAGCACAGTGAGAACAGAGAGTTGCCCGAGAGCATAGTGAGAACAGAGAGAGGCCGGAGAGCAGAGTGAGAACAGAGAGAGGCCGGAGAGCAGAGTGAAAACAGAGAGAGGCCGGAGAGCAGAGTGAGAACAGAGAGAGGCCGGAGAGCAGAGTGAGAACAGAGAGAGGCCCGAGAGCACAGTGAGAATAGCGAGAGGCCCGAGAGCAGAGTGAGAACAGAGAGAGGCCGGAGAGCAGAGTGAGAACAGAGAGAGGCCCGAGAGCAGAGTAAGAACAGCGAGAGGCCCGAGAGCACAGTGAGAACAGAGAGAGGCCCGTGAGCACAGTGAGAACAGAGAGAGGCCTGTGAGCACAGTGAGAACAGAGAGATTCCCGAGAGCACAGTGAGAACAGAGAGAGGCCCGTGAGCACAGTGAGAACAGAGAGAGGCCTGTGAGCACAGTGAGAACAGCGAGATTCCCGAGAGCACAGTGAGAACAGAGAGAGGCCCGTGAGCACAGTGAGAACAGCGAGATTCCCGAGAGCACAGTGAGAACAGAGAGAGGCCCGAGAGCACAGTGCGAAACGAGAGAGGCCTGAGAGCACAGTGACAACAGTGACAGTCCCGCGAGCACAGAGAGACAGCGAGAGGCCCGAGAGCACAGTGAGAACAGAGAGTTCTGAGAGCACAGTGAAAACAGAGAGAGGCCTGAGAGCACATTGAGAACAGAGAGAGGCCCAAGAGCACAGTGAGAACAGAGAGAGGCCCAAGAGCACAGTGAGAACAGAGAGAGGCCCAAGAGCACAGTGAGAACAGAGAGAGGCACAAGAGCACAGAGAGAACAGCAAGAGTCCCGAGAGCACAGTGAGAACAGAGACAGGCCTGAGATTACAGTGAGAACAGCGAGGGGCCTGAGAGCACAGTGAGAACAGCGAGATTCCCGAGAGCACAGTGAGAACAGCGAGATTCCCGAGAGAACAGTGCAACAGCAAGAGGCCCAAGAGCAGCGTGAGAACAGAGAGAGTACTGAGCGCAGCGTGAGAACAGCGAGAGGCCCGAGAGCATAGTGAGAACAGAGAGAGGCCTGAGAGCACAGTGAGAACAGCGAGAGGCCCGAGAGCACAGTGAGAACTGAGAGTTGCCCGAGAGCATAGTGAGAACAGAGAGAGGCCGGAGAGCAGAGTGAGAACAGAGAGAGGCCGGAGAGCAGAGTGAGAACACAGAGAGGCCGGAGAGCAGAGTGAGAACAGAGAGAGGCCGGAGAGCAGAGTGAGAACAGAGAGAGGCCCGAGAGCACAGTGAGAATAGCGAGAGGCCCGAGAGCACAGTGAGAACAGAGAGAGGCCCGTGAGCACAGTGAGAACAGAGAGATTCCCGAGAGCAAAGTGAGAAGAGCGAGAGGACCGAGAGAACAGTGAGAACAGAGAGAGGCCCGTGAGCACAGTGAGAACAGCGAGATTCCCGAGAGCACAGTGAGAACAGAGAGAGGCCCGAGATCAGAGTGAGAACAGAGAGATTCCCAAGAGCAAAGTGAGAAGAGCGAGAGGACCGAGAGCACAGTGAGAACAGAGAGAGGCCCGAGAGCACAATGAGAATAGCGACAGGCTCGAGAGCACAGTGAGAACAGAGAGACGCCTGAGAGCACAGAGAAAACAGCAAAATTCCCGAGAGCACAGTGAGAACAGAGACAGGCCCGAGAGCGCAGTGAGAACACCGAGAGGGCCGAGAGCACAGTGAGAACCTGGAGTGAGCCGAGAGCACAGTGAGAAAAGCGAGATTTCCGAGAGCACAGTGAGAACAGCGACAGGCCCAACAGCACAGGGACAACAGAGAGATTACCGAGAAAGCAGTGCGACAGCTAGAGGCCTGAGAGCACAGCGAGTACAGCGAGAGAACCCAGAGCACAGTGAGAGCACAGAGAGGACTGAACGCAGAGTGAGAACAGAGAGAGGCCCGAGAGCACAGTGAGAACAGAGAGAGGCCCGAGAGCACAGTGAGAACAACGAGAGGACTGAGAGCACATTGAGAACAGCGAGATTCCCGAGAGCACAGTGAGAACAGAGAGAGGCCCGAGAGCACAGTGAGAAACGAGAGAGGCCTGAGAGCACAGTGACAACAGTGACAGTCCCGCGAGCACAGAGAGACAGCGAGAGGCACGAGAGCACAGTGAGAACAGAGAGAGGTCTGAGAGCACAGTGAGAACAGAGAGAGGCCTGAGAGCACAGTGAGAACAGCGAGAGGCCTTAGAGCATAGAGAGAACAGCGAAATTCCCGAGAGCACAGTGTGAACAGAGAGTGGCGCGGACAGCACAGTGAGAGCAGCGAGATTCCCGAGAGAACAGTGAGAGCATGGAGTGACCTGAGGGCACAGTGAGAACATAGAGAGGTCCAGTAGCACAGTGTGAACAGAGAGAGGTCTGAGAGCACAGTGAGAACAGAGAGAGGCCCGAGAGCACAGTGAGAACAGAGAGTTGCCCGAGAGCATAGTGAGAACAGAGAGAGGCCGGAGAGCAGAGTGAGAACAGAGAGAGGCCGGAGAGCAGAGTGAAAACAGAGAGAGGCCGGAGAGCAGAGTGAGAACAGAGAGAGGCCGGAGAGCAGAGTGAGAACAGAGAGAGGCCCGAGAGCACAGTGAGAATAGCGAGAGGCCCGAGAGCAGAGTGAGAACAGAGAGAGGCCGGAGAGCAGAGTGAGAACAGAGAGAGGCCCGAGAGCAGAGTAAGAACAGCGAGAGGCCCTGAGAGCACAGTGAGAACAGAGAGAGGCCCGTGAGCACAGTGAGAACAGAGAGAGGCCTGTGAGCACAGTGAGAACAGAGAGATTCCCGAGAGCACAGTGAGAACAGAGAGAGGCCCGTGAGCACAGTGAGAACAGAGAGAGGCCTGTGAGCACAGTGAGAACAGCGAGATTCCCGAGAGCACAGTGAGAACAGAGAGAGGCCCGTGAGCACAGTGAGAACAGCGAGATTCCCGAGAGCACAGTGAGAACAGAGAGAGGCCCGAGAGCACAGTGCGAAACGAGAGAGGCCTGAGAGCACAGTGACAACAGTGACAGTCCCGCGAGCACAGAGAGACAGCGAGAGGCCCGAGAGCACAGTGAGAACAGAGAGTTCTGAGAGCACAGTGAAAACAGAGAGAGGCCTGAGAGCACATTGAGAACAGAGAGAGGCCCAAGAGCACAGTGAGAACAGAGAGAGGCCCAAGAGCACAGTGAGAACAGAGAGAGGCCCAAGAGCACAGTGAGAACAGAGAGAGGCACAAGAGCACAGAGAGAACAGCAAGAGTCCCGAGAGCACAGTGAGAACAGAGACAGGCCTGAGATTACAGTGAGAACAGCGAGGGGCCTGAGAGCACAGTGAGAACAGCGAGATTCCCGAGAGCACAGTGAGAACAGCGAGATTCCCGAGAGAACAGTGCAACAGCAAGAGGCCCAAGAGCAGCGTGAGAACAGAGAGAGTACTGAGCGCAGCGTGAGAACAGCGAGAGGCCCGAGAGCATAGTGAGAACAGAGAGAGGCCTGAGAGCACAGTGAGAACAGCGAGAGGCCCGAGAGCACAGTGAGAACAGAGAGTTGCCCGAGAGCATAGTGAGAACAGAGAGAGGCCGGAGAGCAGAGTGAGAACAGAGAGAGGCCGGAGAGCAGAGTGAGAACACAGAGAGGCCGGAGAGCAGAGTGAGAACAGAGAGAGGCCGGAGAGCAGAGTGAGAACAGAGAGAGGCCCGAGAGCACAGTGAGAATAGCGAGAGGCCCGAGAGCACAGTGAGAACAGAGAGAGGCCCGTGAGCACAGTGAGAACAGAGAGATTCCCGAGAGCAAAGTGAGAAGAGCGAGAGGACCGAGAGAACAGTGAGAACAGAGAGAGGCCCGTGAGCACAGTGAGAACAGCGAGATTCCCGAGAGCACAGTGAGAACAGAGAGAGGCCCGAGATCAGAGTGAGAACAGAGAGATTCCCAAGAGCAAAGTGAGAAGAGCGAGAGGACCGAGAGCACAGTGAGAACAGAGAGAGGCCCGAGAGCACAATGAGAATAGCGACAGGCTCGAGAGCACAGTGAGAACAGAGAGACGCCTGAGAGCACAGAGAAAACAGTAAAATTCCCGAGAGCACAGTGAAAACAGAGACAGGCCCGAGAGCGCAGTGAGAACACCGAGAGGGCCGAGAGCACAGTGAGAACCTGGAGTGAGCCGAGAGCACAGTGAGAAAAGCGAGATTTCCGAGAGCACAGTGAGAACAGAGAGAGGCCCGAGAGCAGAGTAAGAACAGCGAGAGGCCCGAGAGCAGAGTGAGAACAGAGAGAGGCCGGAGAGCAGAGTGAGAACAGAGAGAGGCCCGAGAGCAGAGTAAGAACAGCGAGAGGCCCGAGAGCACAGTGAGAACAGAGAGAGGCCCGTGAGCACAGTGAGAACAGAGAGAGGCCCGAGAGCACAGTGAGAAACGAGAGAGGCCTGAGAGCACAGTGACAACAGTGACAGTCCCGCGAGCACAGAGAGACAGCGAGAGGCACGAGAGCACAGTGAGAACAGAGAGAGGTCTGAGAGCACAGTGAGAACAGCGAGGGGCCTGAGAGCACAGTGAGAACAGCGAGATTCCCGAGAGCACAGTGAGAACAGCGAGATTCCCGAGAGAACAGTGCAACAGCAAGAGGCCCAAGAGCAGCGTGAGAACAGAGAGAGTACTGAGCGCAGCGTGAGAACAGCGAGAGGCCCGAGAGCATAGTGAGAACAGAGAGAGGCCTGAGAGCACAGTGAGAACAGCGAGAGGCCCGAGAGCACAGTGAGAACAGAGAGAGGCCCGAGAGCACAGTGAGAACAGAGAGTTGCCCGAGAGCACAGTGAGAACAGAGAGAGGCCGGAGAGCAGAGTGAGAACAGAGAGAGGCCGGAGAGCAGAGTGAGAACAGAGAGAGGCCGGAGAGCAGAGTGAGAACAGAGAGAGGCCGGAGAGCAGAGTGAGAACAGAGAGAGGCCCGAGAGCACAGTGAGAATAGCGAGAGGCCCGAGAGCAGAGTGAGAACAGAGAGAGGCCGGAGAGCAGAGTGAGAACAGAGAGAGGCCCGAGAGCAGAGTAAGAACAGCGAGAGGCCCGAGAGCACAGTGAGAACAGAGAGAGGCCCGTGAGCACAGTGAGAACAGAGAGATTCCCGAGAGCAAAGTGAGAAGAGCGAGAGGACCGAGAGAACAGTGAGAACAGAGAGAGGCCCGTGAGCACAGTGAGAACAGCGAGATTCCCGAGAGCACAGTGAGAACAGAGAGAGGCCCGTGAGCACAGTGAGAACAGCGAGATTCCCGAGAGCACAGTGAGAACAGAGAGAGGCCCGAGATCAGAGTGAGAACAGAGAGATTCCCGAGAGCAAAGTGAGAAGAACGAGAGGACCGAGAGCACAGTGAGAACAGAGAGAGGCCCGAGAGCACAATGAGAATAGCGACAGGCTCGAGAGCACAGTGAGAACAGAGAGACGCCTGAGAGCACAGAGAAAACAGCAAAATTCCCGAGAGCACAGTGAGAACAGAGACAGGCCCGAGAGGGCAGTGAGAACACCGAGAGGGCCGAGAGCACAGTGAGAACCTGGAGTGAGCCGAGAGCACAGTGAGAAAAGCGAGATTTCCGAGAGCACAGTGAGAACAGCGACAGGCCCAACAGCACAGGGACAACAGAGAGATTACCGAGAAAGCAGTGCGACAGCTAGAGGCCTGAGAGCACAGCGAGTACAGCGAGAGAACCCAGAGCACAGTGAGAGCACAGAGAGGACTGAACGCAGAGTGAGAACAGAGAGAGGCCCGAGAGCACAGTGAGAACAGAGAGAGGCCCGAGAGCACAGTGAGAACAACGAGAGGACTGAGAGCACATTGAGAACAGCGAGATTCCCGAGAGCACAGTGAGAACAGAGAGAGGCCCGAGAGCACAGTGAGAAACGAGAGAGGCCTGAGAGCACAGTGACAACAGTGACAGTCCCGCGAGCACAGAGAGACAGCGAGAGGCACGAGAGCACAGTGAGAACAGAGAGAGGTCTGAGAGCACAGTGAGAACAGAGAGAGGCCTGAGAGCACAGTGAGAACAGCGAGAGGCCTTAGAGCATAGAGAGAACAGCGAAATTCCCGAGAGCACAGTGTGAACAGAGAGTGGCGCGGACAGCACAGTGAGAGCAGCGAGATTCCCGAGAGAACAGTGAGAGCATGGAGTGACCTGAGGGCACAGTGAGAACATAGAGAGGTCCAGTAGCACAGTGTGAACAGAGAGAGGTCTGAGAGCACAGTGAGAACAGAAAGAGGCCTGAGAGCACAATGAGAACAGCGAGATTTCTGAGAGAACAGTGAGACATTGAGAGGCCCGAGAGCACAGTGAGAACAGGGAGACACCTGAGTGCTCAGTGAGAACAGAGAGAGGCTCGAGAGCACAGTGAGAACAGAGAGGGACCTGAGAGCACAGTGAGAACAGAGAGAGCCCCGAGAGCATAGAGAAAACAGCAAAATTCCCTAGAGCACAGTGAGAGCAGCGAGATTCCCGAGAGAACAGTGAGAACAGAGACAGGCCCGAGAGCAAAGTGAGAACCTGGAGTGAGCCGAGAGCACAGTGAGAAAAGCGAAATTTCCGAGAGCACAGTGAGATCAGCGACAGGCCCGAGAGCACAGAGAGAACAGAGAGTGGTCCGAGAGCACAGTGAGAACCGAGACAGGCCCGAGAGCACAGTGAGAACAGAGAGAGGCCCTAGAGCACAGTGAGAAGAGAGAGAGGCACAAGAGCACAGAGAACACAGCAAGATTCCCGAGAGCACAGTGAGTACAGAGAGACGCCTGTGAGCCCAGTAAGAACAGCGAGATTCCCGAGAGCACAGTGAGAACAGCGAGATTCCCGAGAGCACAGTGAGAACAGACAGAGGCCCGAGAGCACAGTGAGAACAGTGAGATTCCCGAGAGAACAGTGAGACAGCGAGATTCCCGAGAGCACAGTGAGAACAGGGAGAGACCCGAGAGCTAAGTGAGCACAGAGAGATGCCCGAGAGCACAGTGAGAACAGCGACAGGCCCGACAGCACAGTGAGAACAGAGAGATTACCGAGAAAGCAGTGCGACAGCTAGAGGCCTGAGAGCACAGCGAGTACAGCGAGAGAACCCAGAGCACAGTGAGAGCACAGAGAGGACTGAACGCAGAGTGAGAACAGAGAGAGGCCCGAGAGCACAGTGAGAACAGAGAGAGGCCCAAGAGCACAGTGAGAACAACGAGAGGACTGAGAGCACATTGAGAACAGTGAGATTCCCGAGAGCACAGTGAGAACAGAGAGAGGCCCGAGAGCACAGTGAGAAACGAGAGAGGCCTGAGAGCACAGTGACAACAGTGACAGTCCCGCGAGCACAGAGAGACAGCGAGAGGCCCGAGAGCATAGTGAGAACAGAGAGAATTCCGAGAGCACAGTGAGAACAGAGAGAGGCCTGAGAGCACAGTGAGAACAGAGGCCAGAGAGCACAGTGAGAACAGAGAGAGGCCCGAGAGCACAGTGAGAACAACGAGAGGACTGAGAGCACATTGAGAACAGAGAGAGGCCCGAGAGCAGAGTGAGAACAGCGAGGTTCCCGAGAGCACAGTGGGAACAGCGAGAGGCCTGAGAGAACAGTGAGAATAGCGAGATTCCCGAGAGAACAGTGCGACAGCGAGAGACCCCAGAGCATAGTGAGAACAGAGAGAGGCCCGAGAGCACAGTGAGAACAGAGAGAGGCCCCAGAGCATAGTGAGAACAGAGAGAGGCCCGAGAGCACAGTGAGAACAGCGAGAGGCCCCAGAGCATAGTGAGAACAGAGAGAGGCCCAAGAGCTCAGAGAGAACAGTGAGAGGCCCAAGAGCACAGTGAGAACAGCGAGATTCCCAAGAGCACAGTGAGAACAGAGAGAGGCCCGAGAGCACAGAGAGACAGCGAGAGGCCCAAGAGCACAGTGAGAACAGAGAGAGGTCCGAGAGCACAGTGAGAACAGAGAGAGGCCTGAGAGCACAGTGAGAACAGCGAGAGGCCTGAGAGGACAGTGAGAACAGCGAGAGGCCTTAGAGCATAGAGAGAACAGCGAAATTCCCGAGAGCACGGTGTGAACAGAGAGTGGCGCGGACAGCACAGTGAGAGCAGCGAGATTCCCGAGAGAACAGTGAGAACATGGAGTGACCTGAGGGCACAGTGAGAACATAGAGAGGTCCAGTAGCACAGTGTAAACAGAGAGAGGCCTGAGAGCGCAGTGACAACAGCGACAGTCCCGAGAGCACAGTGAGAACAGAGAGAGGCCCGAGAGCACATTGAGAACAGAGAGAGGCCCGAGAGCACAGTGAGAGCAGAGAGAGGCCCAAGAGCAAAGTGAGAACAGAGAGAAGTCCGAGAGCACAGTGAGAACAGAGAGAGGCCTGAGAGCACAGTGAGAACAGAGAGAGGCCCGAGAGCACAGTGAGAACAGAGAGAGGCCCGAGAGCAGAGTGAGAACAGCGAGGTTCCCGAGAGCACAGTGGGAACAGCGAGAGGCCTGAGAGAACAGTGAGAACAGCGAGATTCCGGAGAGCACAGTGAGAACAGAAAGATTCCCGAGAGCACAGTGAGAACAGAGAGAGGACCGAGAGCAGAGTGAGAACAGCGAGGGGCCTGAGAGCACAGTGAGAACAGAGAGAGGCCTGAGAGCAGAGTGAGAACAGAGAGAGGCCTGAGAGCACAGTGAGAACAGAGAGAGGCGCGAGAGCATAGAGAAAACAGGGAAATTCCCGAGAGCACAGTGTGAGCAGAGAGTGGCCGGAAAGCACAGTGAGAGCAGAGAGAGGCCTCAGAGCACAGTGAGAACAGAGAGAGGCCCGAGAGCACAGTGAGAATAGCGAGATTCCCGAGAGAACAGTGCGACAGCAAGAGGCCCGAGAGCAGCGTGAGAACAGAGAGATTCCCGAGAACACAGTGAGAACAGAGAGAGGCCCGAGAACACAATGAGAACAGCGAGAGGCCCGAGAGCATAGTGAGAACAGAGAGAGGCCCGAGAGCACAGTGAGAACAGAGAGAAGCCTGAGAGCACATTGAGAACAGAGAGAGGCCCGAGAGCACAGTGAGAACAGCGAGAGGCCTGAGAGAACAGTGAGAATAGCGAGATTCCCGAGAGAACAGTGCGACAGCGAGATGCCCGAGAGCACAGTGAGAACAGAGGGAGGCCTGAGAGCACAGTGAGAACAGCGAGATTCCCGAGAGCACAGTGAGAACAGAGAGAGGCCTGAGAGCACAGTGAGAACAGAGAGATTCCCGAGAACACAGTGAGAACAGCGAGAGGCCCGAGAGCACAGTGAGAACAGAGAGAGGCCCGAGAGCACAGTGAGAACAACGAGAGGACTGAGAGCACATTGAGAACAGAGAGAGGCCCGAGAGCAGAGTGAGACCAGCGAAGTTCCCGAGAGCACAGTGGGAACAGCGAGAGGCCTGAGAGAACAGTGAGAATAGCGAGATTCCCGAGAGAACAGTGCGACAGCGAGATGCCCGAGAGCACAGTGAGAACAGAGGGAGGCCTGAGAGCACAGTGAGAACAGCGAGATTCCCGAGAGCACATTGAGAACAGAGAGAGGCCCAAGAGCTCAGAGAGAACAGTGAGAGGCCTGAGAGCACAGTGAGAACAGCGAGAGGCCCGAGAGCACAGTGAGAACAGAGAGAGGCCCGAGAGCACAGTGAGAACAGCGAGAGGCCTTAGAGCATAGAGAGAACAGCGAAATTCCCGAGAGCACAGTGTGAACAGAGAGTGGCGCGGACAGCACAGTGAGAGCAGCGAGATTCCCGAGAGAACAGTGAGAACATGGAGTGACCTGAGGGCACAGTGAGAACATAGAGAGGTCCAGTAGCACAGTGTGAACAGAGAGAGGCCTGAGAGCACAGTGAGAACAGCGAGATTCCCGAGAGCACAGTGAGAACAGAGAGAGGCCTGAGAGCACAGTGAGAACAGCGAGATTCCCGAGAGCACAGTGAGAACAGAGAGAGGCCTTTGAGCAGATTGAGAACAGAGGCCAGAGAGCACAGTGAGAACAGAGAGAGGCCCGAGAGCACAGTGAGAACAGAGAGAGGCCCGCGAGCACATGGAGAACAGAGAGAGGCCCGAGATCACAGTGAGAACAGAGAGAGGCCCAAGAGCAAAGTGAGAACAGAGAGAGGTCCGAGAGCACAGTGAGAACAGAGAGAGGCCTGAGAGCACAGTGAGAACAGAGAGAGGCCTTTGAGCACAGTGAGAACAGAGAGACGCCCGAGAGCACAGTGAGAACAGAGAGAGGCCCGTGTGCACAGTGAGAACAGAGAGAGGCCCAAGAGCAAAGTGAGAACCGAGAGAGGTCCAGTAGCACAGTGTAAACAGAGAGAGGCCTGAGAGCGCAGTGACAACAGCGACAGTCCCGAGAGCACAGAGAGAACAGAGAGAGGCCCGAGAGCACAGTGAGAACAGAGAGAGGCCCGAGAGCACAGTGAGAACAGCGAGATTCCCGAGAGCACAGTGAGAACAGAGAGAGGCCTGAGAGCACAGTGAGAACAGCGAGATTCCCGAGAGCACAGTGAGAACAGAGAGAGGCCCGAGAGCACAGTGAGAACAGAGAGATTCCCGAGAGCACAGTGAAACATCGAGAGGCCCGAGAGCACAGTGAGAACAGAGAGAGGACTGAGTGCTCAGTGAGAACAGAGAGAGGCCCGAGAGCATAGAGAAAACAGGGAAATTCCCGAGAGCACAGTGTGAGCAGAGAGTGGCCGGAGAGCACAGCGAGAGCAGCGAGATTCACGAGAGAACAGTGAGAACAGAGAGAGGCCGGAGAGCACAGTGAGAACAGTGAGATTCACGAGAGAACAGTGAGAACAGAGAGAGGCCCGAGAGCAGTGTGAGAACAGAGAGAGGCCTGAGAGAACAGTGAGAATAGCGAGATTCCCGAGAGAACAGTGCGACAGCGATAGGCCCGAGAGCACAGTGAGAACAGCGAGATTCCCGAGAGCACAGTGAGAACAGCGAGATTCCCGAGAGCACAGTGAGAACAGCGAGATTCCCGAGAGCACAGTGAGAACAGCGAGATTCCAGAGAGCACAGTGAGAACAGAGAGAGGCCCGAGAGCACAGTGAGAACAGCGAGATTCCCGAGAGCACAGTGAGAACAGCGAGATTCCAGAGAGCACAGTGAGAACAGCGAGATTCCCGAGAGCACAGTGAGAACAGAGAGAGGCCCGAGAGCACAGTGAGAACAGCGAGATTCCCGAGAGCATAGTGAGAACAGAGAGAGGCCTGAGAGCACAGTGAGAACAGAGAGATTCCCGAGAGCACAGTGAGAACAGAGACAGGCCCGAGAGCACAGTGAGAACAGAGAGAGGCCCGAGAGCACAATGAGAATAGCGACAGGCTCGAGAGCACAGTGAGAACAGAGAGACGCCTGAGAGCACAGAGAAAACAGCAAAATTCCCAAGAGCACAGTGAGAACAGAGACAGGCCCGAGAGCGCAGTGAGAACACCGAGAGGGCCGAGAGCACAGCGAGAACCTGGAGTGAGCCGAGAGCACAGTGAGAAAAGCGAGATTTCCGAGAGCACAGTGAGAACAGCGACAGGCCCAACAGCACAGTGAGAACAGTGAGATTCCCGAGAGAACAGTGAGACAGCGAGATTCCCGAGAGCACAGTGAGAACAGGGAGAGACCCGAGAGCTAAGTGAGCACAGAGAGATGCCCGAGAGCACAGTGAGAACAGCGACAGGCCCGACAGCACAGTGAGAACAGAGAGATTACCGAGAAAGCAGTGCGACAGCTAGAGGCCTGAGAGCACAGCGAGTACAGCGAGAGAACCCAGAGCACAGTGAGAGCACAGAGAGGACTGAACGCAGAGTGAGAACAGAGAGAGGCCCGAGAGCACAGTGAGAACAGAGAGAGGCCCGAGAGCACAGTGAGAACAACGAGAGGACTGAGAGCACATTGAGAACAGCGAGATTCCCGAGAGCACAGTGAGAAACGAGAGAGGCCTGAGAGCACAGTGACAACAGTGACAGTCCCGCGAGCACAGAGAGACAGCGAGAGGCACGAGAGCACAGTGAGAACAGAGAGAGGTCTGAGAGCACAGTGAGAACAGAGAGAGGCCTGAGAGCACAGTGAGAACAGCGAGAGGCCTTAGAGCATAGAGAGAACAGCGAAATTCCCGAGAGCACAGTGTGAACAGAGAGTGGCGCGGACAGCACAGTGAGAGCAGCGAGATTCCCGAGAGAACAGTGAGAGCATGGAGTGACCTGAGGGCACAGTGAGAACATAGAGAGGTCCAGTAGCACAGTGTGAACAGAGAGAGGTCTGAGAGCACAGTGACAACAGCGAGATTTCTGAGAGAACAGTGAGACATTGAGAGGCCCGAGAGCACAGTGAGAACAGGGAGACACCTGAGTGCTCAGTGAGAACAGAGAGAGGCTCGAGAGCACAGTGAGAACAGAGAGGGACCTGAGAGCATAGTGAGAACAGAGAGAGCCCCGAGAGCATAGAGAAAACAGCAAAATTCCCTAGAGCACAGTGAGAGCAGCGAGATTCCCGAGAGAACAGTGAGAACAGAGACAGGCCCGAGAGCAAAGTGAGAACCTGGAGTGAGCCGAGAGCACAGTGAGAAAAGCGAGATTTCCGAGAGCACAGTGAGATCAGCGACAGGCCCGAGAGCACAGAGAGAACAGAGAGTGGTCCGACAGCACAGTGAGAACCGAGACAGGCCCGAGAGCACAGTGAGATCAGAGAGAGGCCCTAGAGCACAGTGAGAAGAGAGAGAGGCACAAGAGCACAGAGAACACAGCAAGATTCCCGAGAGCACAGTGAGTACAGAGAGAGGCTCGAGAGCACAGTGAGAATAGCGAGATTCCCAAGAGCACAGTGAGAACAGAGAGAGGCCTGTGAGCCCAGTAAGAACAGCGAGATTCCCGAGAGCACAGTGAGAACAGCGAGATTCCCGAGAGCACAGTGAGAACAGAGACAGGCCCGAGAGCAAAGTGAGAACCTGGAGTGAGCCGAGAGCACAGTGAGAAAAGCGAGATTTCCGAGAGCACAGTGAGATCAGCGACAGGCCCGAGAGCACAGAGAGAACAGAGAGTGGTCCGACAGCACAGTGAGAACCGAGACAGGCCCGAGAGCACAGTGAGAACAGAGAGAGGCCCTAGAGCACAGTGAGAAGAGAGAGAGGCACAAGAGCACAGAGAACACAGCAAGATTCCCGAGAGCACAGTGAGTACAGAGAGACGCCTGAGAGCACAGTGAGAATAGCGAGATTCCCAAGAGCACAGTGAGAACAGAGAGAGGCCTGTGAGCCCAGTAAGAACAGCGAGATTCCCGAGAGCACAGTGAGAACAGCGAGATTCCCGAGAGCACAGTGAGAACAGACAGAGGCCCGAGAGCACAGTGAGAACAGTGAGATTCCCGAGAGAACAGTGAGACAGCGAGATTCCCGAGAGCACAGTGAGAACAGGGAGAGACCCGAGAGCTAAGTGAGCACAGAGAGATGCCCGAGAGCACAGTGAGAACAGCAACAGGCCCGAGAGCACAGTGAGAACAGAGAGATTACCGAGAAAGCAGTGCGACAGCTAGAGGCCTGAGAGCACAGCGAGTACAGCGAGAGAACCCAGAGCACAGTGAGAGCACAGAGAGGACTGAACGCAGAGTGAGAACAGAGAGAGGCCCGAGAGCACAGTGAGAACAGAGAGAGGCCCAAGAGCACAGTGAGAACAACGAGAGGACTGAGAGCACATTGAGAACAGTGAGATTCCCGAGAGCACAGTGAGAACAGAGAGAGGCCCGAGAGCACAGTGAGAAACGAGAGAGGCCTGAGAGCACAGTGACAACAGTGACAGTCCCGCGAGCACAGAGAGACAGCGAGAGGCCCGAGAGCATAGTGAGAACAGAGAGAATTCTGAGAGCACAGTGAGAACAGAGAGAGGCCTGAGAGCACAGTGAGAACAGAGAGAGGCCTGAGAGCACAGTGAGAACAGAGAGAGGCCTTTGAGCACAGTGAGAACAGAGGCCAGAGAGCACAGTGAGAACAGAGAGAGGCCCGAGAGCACAGTGAGAACAGAGAGAGGCCTGAGAGCACAGTGAGAACAGAGAGAGGCCTTTGAGCACAGTGAGAACAGAGGCCAGAGAGCACAGTGAGAACAGAAAGAGGCCCGAGAGCACAGTGAGAACAGAGAGAGGCCCGAGAGCACAGAGAGACAGCGAGAGGCCCGAGAGCACAGTGAGAACAGAGAGAGGCCTTTGAGCACAGTGAGAACAGAGGCCAGAGAGCCCAATGAGAACAGAGAGAGGCTCGAGAGCACAGTGAGAACAGAGAGAGGCCCGAGAGCACAGTGAGAACAGAGAGAGGCCCAAGAGCAAAGTGAGAACAGAGAGAGGTCCGAGAGCACAGTGAAAACAGAGAGAGGCCTGAGAGCACATTGAGAACAGAGAGAGTCCCGAGAGCACAGTGAGAACAGAGTGAGGCCCGAGAGCACATTGAGAACAGAGAGAGGCCCGAGAGCACAGTGAGAACAGCGAGGTTCCCGAGAGCACAGTGAGAATAGCGAGATTCCCGAGAGAACAGTGCGACAGCGAGATGCCCGAGAGCACAGTGAGAACAAAGGGATCGCTGAGAGCACAGTGAGAACAGCGAGATTCCCGAGAGCACAGTGTGAGCAGAGAGTGGCCGGAGAGCACAGTGAGAGCAGTTAGATTCACGAGAGAACAGTGAGAACAGAGAGAGGCCGGAGAGCACAGTGAGAACAGAGAGAGGCCTGAGAGAACAGTGAGAATAGCGAGATTCCCGAGAGAACAGTGCGACAGAGAGAGGCCCGAGAGCAGCGTGAGAACAGAGAGATTCCCGAGAACACAGTGAGAACATCGAGAGGCCCAAGAGCATAGTGAGAACAGAGAGAGGCCCGAGAGCACAGTGAGAACAACGAGAGGACTGAGAGCACATTGAGAACAGAGAGAGGCCCGAGAGCACAGTGAGAACAGCGAGATTCCCGAGAGCACAGTGAGAACAGCGAGAGGACCAAAAGCACAGTGAGAACAGCGAGGTTCACGAGAGCACAGTGGGAACAGCGAGAGGCCTGAGAGAACAGTGAGAATAGCGAGATTCCCGAGAGAACAGTGCGACAGCGAGAGACCCCAGAGCATAGTGAGAACAGAGAGAGGCCCGAGAGCACAGTGAGAACAGAGAGAGGCCCCAGAGCATAGTGAGAACAGAGAGAGGCCCGAGAGCACAGTGAGAACAGCGAGAGGCCCCAGAGCATAGTGAGAACAGAGAGAGGCCCAAGAGCTCAGAGAGAACAGAGACAGGCCCGAGAGCACAGTGAGAACAGCGAGATTCCCAAGAGCACAGTGAGAACAGAGAGAGGCCCGAGAGCACAGAGAGACAGCGAGAGGCCCGAGAGCACAGTGAGAACAGAGAGAGGTCCGAGAGCACAGTGAGAACAGAGAGAGGCCTGAGAGCACAGTGAGAACAGCGAGAGGCCTGAGAGGACAGTGAGAACAGCGAGAGGCCTTAGAGCATAGAGAGAACAGCGAAATTCCCGAGAGCACGGTGTGAACAGAGAGTGGCGCGGACAGCACAGTGAGAGCAGCGAGATTCCCGAGAGAACAGTGAGAACATGGAGTGACCTGAGGGCACAGTGAGAACATAGAGAGGTCCAGTAGCACAGTGAGAACAGAGAGAGGCCTGAGAGCACAGTGACAACAGCGACAGTCCCGAGAGCACAGTGAGAACAGAGAGAGGCCCGAGAGCACATTGAGAACAGAGAGAGGCCCGAGAGCACACTGAGAACAGAGAGAGGCCCGAGAGCACAGTGAGAACAGCGAGTTTCCCGAGAGCACATTGAGAACAGAGAGAGGCCCGAGAGCACATTGAGAACAGAGAGAGGCCCGAGAGCACAGTGAAAACAGCGAGGGGCCTGAGAGCACAGTGAGAACAGAGAGAGGCCCGAGAGCATAGAGAAAACAGGGAAATTCCCGAGAGCACAGTGTGAGCAGAGAGTGGCCGGAGAGCACAGTGAGAGCAGTGAGATTCACGAGAGAACAGTGAGAACAGAGAGAGGCCGGAGAGCACAGTGAGAACAGAGAGAGGCCTGAGAGAACAGTGAGAATAGCGAGATTCCCGAGAGAACAGTGCGACAGCGAGAGGCCCGAGAGCAGCGTGAGAACAGAGAGATTCCCGAGAACACAGTGAGAACAGAGAGATTCCCGAGAGCACAGTGAGAACAGAGAGAGGCCCGAGAGCACAGTGAGAGCAGAGAGAGGCCCAAGAGCAAAGTGAGAACAGAGAGAGGTCCGAGAGCACAGTGAGAACAGAGAGAGGCCCGAGAGCACAGTGAGAACAGAGAGATTCCCGAGAGCACAGTGAGAACAGAGAGAGGCCCGAGAGCAGAATGAGAACAGCGAGGTTCCCGAGAGCACAGTGGGAACAGCGAGAGGCCTGAGAGAACAGTGAGAATAGCGAGATTCCTGAGAGAACAGTGCGACAGCGAGATGCATGAGAGCACAGTGAGAACAGCGAGATTCCGGAGAGCACAGTGAGAACAGAAAGATTCCCGAGAGCACAGTGAGAACAGAGAGAGGACCGAGAGCACAGTGAGAACAGCGAGGGGCCTGAGAGCACAGTGAGAACAGAGAGAGGCCTGAGAGCAGAGTGAGAACAGAGAGAGGCCTGAGAGCACAGTGAGAACAGAGAGAGGCGCGAGAGCATAGAGAAAACAGGGAAATTCCCGAGAGCACAGTGTGAGCAGAGAGTGGCCGGAAAGCACAGTGAGAGCAGTGAGATTCACGAGAGAACAGTGAGAACAGAGAGGCCGGAGAGCACAGTGAGAACAGAGAGAGGCCTCAGAGCACAGTGAGAACAGAGAGAGGCCCGAGAGCACAGTGAGAATAGCGAGATTCCCGAGAGAACAGTGAGAACAGAGAGAGGCCCGAGAGCAGCGTGAGAACAGAGAGATTCCCGAGAACACAGTGAGAACAGAGAGAGGCCCGAGAACACAATGAGAACAGAGAGAGGCCCAAGAGCTCAGAGAGAACAGTGAGAGGCCTGAGAGAACAGTGAGAACAGCGAGAGGCCCGAGAGCACAGTGAGAACAGAGAGAGGCCCGAGAGCACAGTGAGAACAGCGAGAGGCCTTAGAGCATAGAGAGAACAGCGAAATTCCCGAGAGCACAGTGTGAACAGAGAGTGGCGCGGACAGCACAGTGAGAGCAGCGAGATTCCCGAGAGAACAGTGAGAACATGGAGTGACCTGAGGGCACAGTGAGAACATAGAGAGGTCCAGTAGCACAGTGTGAACAGAGAGAGGCCTGAGAGCACAGTGACAACAGCGACAGTCCCGAGAGCACAGAGAGAACAGAGAGAGGCCCGAGAGCACATTGAGAACAGAGAGAGGCCCGAGAGCACAGTGAGAACAGCGAGATTCCCGAGAGCACAGTGAGAACAGAGAGAGGCCTGAGAGCACATTGAGAACAGAGAGAGGCCCGAGAGCACATTGAGAACAGAGAGAGGCCCGAGAGCACATTGAGAACAGAGAGAGGCCCGAGAGCACAGTGAGAACAGAGAGAGGCCGGAGAGCAGAGTGAGAACAGAGAGAGGCCCGAGAGCATAGTGAGAACAGAGAGAGGCCAGAGAGCACAGTGAGAACAGAGAGAGTCCCGAGAGCAAAGTGAGAAGAGCGAGAGGACCGAGAGCACAGTGAGAACAGAGAGAGGCCCGAGAGCAAAGTGAGAACAGAGAGAGGTCCGAGAGCACAGTGAGAACAGAGAGAGGCCCGTGAGCACAGTGAGAACAGAGAGATTCCCGAGAGCAAAGTGAGAAGAGCGAGAGGACCGAGAGAACAGTGAGAACAGAGAGAGGCCCGTGAGCACAGTGAGAACAGCGAGATTCCCGAGAGCACAGTGAGAACAGAGAGATTCCCGAGAGCACAGTGAGAACAGAGAGAGGCCTGAGAGCACAGTGAGAACAGCGAGATTCCCGAGAGCACAGTGAGAACAGAGAGAGGCCTGAGAGCACAGTGAGAACAGCGAGATTCCCGAGAGCACAGTGAGAACAGAGAGAGGCCTTTGAGCAGATTGAGAACAGAGGCCAGAGAGCACAGTGAGAACAGAGAGAGGCCCGAGAGCACAGTGAGAACAGAGAGAGGCCCGCGAGCACATGGAGAACAGAGAGAGGCCCGAGATCACAGTGAGAACAGAGAGAGGCCCAAGAGCAAAGTGAGAACAGAGAGAGGTCCGAGAGCACAGTGAGAACAGAGAGAGGCCTGAGAGCACAGTGAGAACAGAGAGAGGCCTTTGAGCACAGTGAGAACAGAGAGACGCCCGAGAGCACAGTGAGAACAGAGAGAGGCCCGTGTGCACAGTGAGAACAGAGAGAGGCCCAAGAGCAAAGTGAGAACCGAGAGAGGTCCGAGAGCACAGTGAGAACAGAGAGAGGCCTGAGAGCACATTGAGAACAGAGAGAGTCCCGAGAGCACAGTGAGAACAGAGTGAGGCCCGAGAGCACATTGAGAACAGAGAGAGTCCCGAGAGCACAGTGAGAACAGAGAGAGACCCGAGAGCAAAGTGAGAACAGAGAGATTCCCGAGAGCACAGTGAGAATAGCGAGATTCCCGAGAGAACAGTGCGACAGCGAGATGCCCGAGAGCACAGTTAGAACAGAGAGAGGTCCGAGAGCACAGTGAGAACAGAGAGAGGTCTGAGAGCACATTGAGAACAGAGAGAGTCCCGAGAGCACAGTGAGAACAGCGAGAGGCCTTAGAGCATAGAGAGAACAGCGAAACTCCCGAGAGCACAGTGTGAACAGAGAGTGGCGCGGACAGCACAGTGAGAGCAGCGAGATTCCCGAGAGAACAGTGAGAACATGGAGTGACCTGAGGGCACAGTGAGAACATAGAGAGGTCCAGTAGCACAGTGTAAACAGAGAGAGGCCTGAGAGCGCAGTGACAACAGCGACAGTCCCGAGAGCACAGAGAGAACAGAGAGAGGCCCGAGAGCACATTGAGAACAGAGAGAGGCCCGAGAGCACAGTGAGAACAGCGAGATTCCCGAGAGCACAGTGAGAACAGAGAGAGGCCTGAGAGCACAGTGAGAACAGCGAGATTCCCGAGAGCACAGTGAGAACAGAGAGATTCCCGAGAGCACAGTGAGAACAGAGAGATTCCCGAGAGCACAGTGAAACATCGAGAGGCCCGAGAGCACAGTGAGAACAGAGAGAGGACTGAGTGCTCAGTGAGAACAGAGAGAGGCCCGAGAGCATAGAGAAAACAGGGAAATTCCCGAGAGCACAGTGTGAGCAGAGAGTGGCCGGAGAGCACAGCGAGAGCAGCGAGATTCACGAGAGAACAGTGAGAACAGAGAGAGGCCGGAGAGCACAGTGAGAACAGTGAGATTCACGAGAGAACAGTGAGAACAGAGAGAGGCCCGAGAGCAGTGTGAGAACAGAGAGAGGCCTGAAAGAACAGTGAGAATAGCGAGATTCCCGAGAGAACAGTGCGACAGCGATAGGCCCGAGAGCACAGTGAGAACAGAGAGAGGCCCGAGAGCACAGTGAGAACAGCGAGATTCCCGAGAGCATAGTGAGAACAGAGAGAGGCCTGAGAGCACAGTGAGAACAGAGAGATTCCCGAGAGCACAGTGAGAACAGAGAGAGGCCCGAGAGCACAGTGAGAACAGAGAGAGGCCCGAGAGCACAATGAGAATAGCGACAGGCTCGAGAGCACAGTGAGAACAGAGAGACGCCTGAGAGCACAGAGAAAACAGCAAAATTCCCAAGAGCACAGTGAGAACAGAGACAGGCCCGAGAGCGCAGTGAGAACACCGAGAGGGCCGAGAGCACAGCGAGAACCTGGAGTGAGCCGAGAGCACAGTGAGAAAAGCGAGATTTCCGAGAGCACAGTGAGAACAGCGACAGGCCCAACAGCACAGTGAGAACAGTGAGATTCCCGAGAGAACAGTGAGACAGCGAGATTCCCGAGAGCACAGTGAGAACAGGGAGAGACCCGAGAGCTAAGTGAGCACAGAGAGATGCCCGAGATCACAGTGAGAACAGAGAGAGGACCGAGAACACAGTGAGACAGCGAGATTCCCGAGAGCACAGTGAGAACAGGGAGAGACCCGAGAGCTAAGTGAGCACAGAGAGATGCCCGAGAGCACAGTGAGAACAGCGACAGGCCCGACAGCACAGTGAGAACAGAGAGATTACCGAGAAAGCAGTGCGACAGCTAGAGGCCTGAGAGCACAGCGAGTACAGCGAGAGAACCCAGAGCACAGTGAGAGCACAGAGAGGACTGAACGCAGAGTGAGAACAGAGAGAGGCCCGAGAGCACAGTGAGAACAGAGAGAGGCCCGAGAGCACAGTGAGAACAACGAGAGGACTGAGAGCACATTGAGAACAGCGAGATTCCCGAGAGCACAGTGAGAACAGAGAGAGGCCCGAGAGCACAGTGAGAAACGAGAGAGGCCTGAGAGCACAGTGACAACAGTGACAGTCCCGCGAGCACAGAGAGACAGCGAGAGGCACGAGAGCACAGTGAGAACAGAGAGAGGTCTGAGAGCACAGTGAGAACAGAGAGAGGCCTGAGAGCACAGTGAGAACAGCGAGAGGCCTTAGAGCATAGAGAGAACAGCGAAATTCCCGAGAGCACAGTGTGAACAGAGAGTGGCGCGGACAGCACAGTGAGAGCAGCGAGATTCCCGAGAGAACAGTGAGAGCATGGAGTGACCTGAGGGCACAGTGAGAACATAGAGAGGTCCAGTAGCACAGTGTGAACAGAGAGAGGTCTGAGAGCACAGTGACAACAGCGAGATTTCTGAGAGAACAGTGAGACATTGAGAGGCCCGAGAGCACAGTGAGAACAGGGAGACACCTGAGTGCTCAGTGAGAACAGAGAGAGGCTCGAGAGCACAGTGAGAACAGAGAGGGACCTGAGAGCATAGTGAGAACAGAGAGAGCCCCGAGAGCATAGAGAAAACAGCAAAATTCCCTAGAGCACAGTGAGAGCAGCGAGATTCCCGAGAGAACAGTGAGAACAGAGACAGGCCCGAGAGCAAAGTGAGAACCTGGAGTGAGCCGAGAGCACAGTGAGAAAAGCGAGATTTCCGAGAGCACAGTGAGATCAGCGACAGGCCCGAGAGCACAGAGAGAACAGAGAGTGGTCCGACAGCACAGTGAGAACCGAGACAGGCCCGAGAGCACAGTGAGATCAGAGAGAGGCCCTAGAGCACAGTGAGAAGAGAGAGAGGCACAAGAGCACAGAGAACACAGCAAGATTCCCGAGAGCACAGTGAGTACAGAGAGAGGCTCGAGAGCACAGTGAGAATAGCGAGATTCCCAAGAGCACAGTGAGAACAGAGAGAGGCCTGTGAGCCCAGTAAGAACAGCGAGATTCCCGAGAGCACAGTGAGAACAGCGAGATTCCCGAGAGCACAGTGAGAACAGAGACAGGCCCGAGAGCAAAGTGAGAACCTGGAGTGAGCCGAGAGCACAGTGAGAAAAGCGAGATTTCCGAGAGCACAGTGAGATCAGCGACAGGCCCGAGAGCACAGAGAGAACAGAGAGTGGTCCGACAGCACAGTGAGAACCGAGACAGGCCCGAGAGCACAGTGAGAACAGAGAGAGGCCCTAGAGCACAGTGAGAAGAGAGAGAGGCACAAGAGCACAGAGAACACAGCAAGATTCCCGAGAGCACAGTGAGTACAGAGAGACGCCTGAGAGCACAGTGAGAATAGCGAGATTCCCAAGAGCACAGTGAGAACAGAGAGAGGCCTGTGAGCCCAGTAAGAACAGCGAGATTCCCGAGAGCACAGTGAGAACAGCGAGATTCCCGAGAGCACAGTGAGAACAGACAGAGGCCCGAGAGCACAGTGAGAACAGTGAGATTCCCGAGAGAACAGTGAGACAGCGAGATTCCCGAGAGCACAGTGAGAACAGGGAGAGACCCGAGAGCTAAGTGAGCACAGAGAGATGCCCGAGAGCACAGTGAGAACAGCGACAGGCCCGACAGCACAGTGAGAACAGAGAGATTACCGAGAAAGCAGTGCGACAGCTAGAGGCCTGAGAGCACAGCGAGTACAGCGAGAGAACCCAGAGCACAGTGAGAGCACAGAGAGGACTGAACGCAGAGTGAGAACAGAGAGAGGCCCGAGAGCACAGTGAGAACAGAGAGAGGCCCAAGAGCACAGTGAGAACAACGAGAGGACTGAGAGCACATTGAGAACAGTGAGATTCCCGAGAGCACAGTGAGAACAGAGAGAGGCCCGAGAGCACAGTGAGAAACGAGAGAGGCCGGAGAGCACAGTGACAACAGAGACAGTCCCGCGAGCACAGAGAGACAGCGAGAGGCCCGAGAGCATAGTGAGAACAGAGAGAATTCTGAGAGCACAGTGAGAACAGAGAGAGGTCCGAGAGCACAGTGAGAACAGAGAGAGGCCTTTGAGCACAGTGAGAACAGAGGCCAGAGAGCACAGTGAGAACAGAGAGAGGCCCGAGAGCACAGTGAGAACAGAGAGAGGCCTGAGAGCACAGTGAGAACAGAGAGAGGCCTTTGAGCACAGTGAGAACAGAGGCCAGAGAGCACAGTGAGAACAGAAAGAGGCCCGAGAGCACAGTGAGAACAGAGAGAGGCCCGAGAGCACAGTGAGAACAGAGAGAGGCCCAAGAGCAAAGTGAGAACAGAGAGAGGTCCGAGAGCACAGTGAAAACAGAGAGAGGCCTGAGAGCACATTGAGAACAGAGAGAGTCCCGAGAGCACAGTGAGAACAGAGTGAGGCCCGAGAGCACATTGAGAACAGAGAGAGGCCCGAGAGCACAGTGAGAACAGCGAGGTTCCCGAGAGCACAGTGAGAATAGCGAGATTCCCGAGAGAACAGTGCGACAGCGAGATGCCCGAGAGCACAGTGAGAACAAAGGGATCGCTGAGAGCACAGTGAGAACAGCGAGATTCCCGAGAGCACAGTGTGAGCAGAGAGTGGCCGGAGAGCACAGTGAGAGCAGTTAGATTCACGAGAGAACAGTGAGAACAGAGAGAGGCCGGAGAGCACAGTGAGAACAGAGAGAGGCCTGAGAGAACAGTGAGAATAGCGAGATTCCCGAGAGAACAGTGCGACAGAGAGAGGCCCGAGAGCAGCGTGAGAACAGAGAGAATACTGAGCGCAGAGTGAGAACAGAGAGAGGCCCGAGAGCAGCGTGAGAACAGAGAGATTCCCGAGAACACAGTGAGAACATCGAGAGGCCCAAGAGCATAGTGAGAACAGAGAGAGGCCCGAGAGCACAGTGAGAACAGAGAGAGGCCCAAGAGCAAAGTGAGAACAGAGAGAGGTCCGAGAGCACAGTGAAAACAGAGAGAGGCCTGAGAGCACATTGAGAACAGAGAGAGTCCCGAGAGCACAGTGAGAACAGAGTGAGGCCCGAGAGCACATTGAGAACAGAGAGAGGCCCGAGAGCACAGTGAGAACAGCGAGATTCCCGAGAGCACAGTGAGAACAGCGAGAGGACCAAAAGCACAGTGAGAACAGCGAGGTTCCCGAGAGCACAGTGGGAACAGCGAGAGGCCTGAGAGAACAGTGAGAATAGCGAGATTCCCGAGAGAACAGTGCGACAGCGAGAGACCCCAGAGCATAGTGAGAACAGAGAGAGGCCCGAGAGCACAGTGAGAACAGAGAGAGGCCCCAGAGCATAGTGAGAACAGAGAGAGGCCCGAGAGCACAGTGAGAACAGCGAGAGGCCCCAGAGCATAGTGAGAACAGAGAGAGGCCCAAGAGCTCAGAGAGAACAGAGACAGGCCCGAGAGCACAGTGAGAACAGCGAGATTCCCAAGAGCACAGTGAGAACAGAGAGAGGCCCGAGAGCACAGAGAGACAGCGAGAGGCCCGAGAGCACAGTGAGAACAGAGAGAGGTCCGAGAGCACAGTGAGAACAGAGAGAGGCCTGAGAGCACAGTGAGAACAGCGAGAGGCCTGAGAGGACAGTGAGAACAGCGAGAGGCCTTAGAGCATAGAGAGAACAGCGAAATTCCCGAGAGCACGGTGTGAACAGAGAGTGGCGCGGACAGCACAGTGAGAGCAGCGAGATTCCCGAGAGAACAGTGAGAACATGGAGTGACCTGAGGGCACAGTGAGAACATAGAGAGGTCCAGTAGCACAGTGAGAACAGAGAGAGGCCTGAGAGCACAGTGACAACAGCGACAGTCCCGAGAGCACAGTGAGAACAGAGAGAGGCCCGAGAGCACATTGAGAACAGAGAGAGGCCCGAGAGCACACTGAGAACAGAGAGAGGCCCGAGAGCACAGTGAGAACAGCGAGTTTCCCGAGAGCACATTGAGAACAGAGAGAGGCCCGAGAGCACATTGAGAACAGAGAGAGGCCCGAGAGCACAGTGAAAACAGCGAGGGGCCTGAGAGCACAGTGAGAACAGAGAGAGGCCCGAGAGCATAGAGAAAACAGGGAAATTCCCGAGAGCACAGTGTGAGCAGAGAGTGGCCGGAGAGCACAGTGAGAGCAGTGAGATTCACGAGAGAACAGTGAGAACAGAGAGAGGCCGGAGAGCACAGTGAGAACAGAGAGAGGCCTGAGAGAACAGTGAGAATAGCGAGATTCCCGAGAGAACAGTGCGACAGCGAGAGGCCCGAGAGCAGCGTCAGAACAGGGAGAGTACTAAGCGCAGAGTGAGAACAGAGAGAGGCCCGAGAGCAGCGTGAGAACAGAGAGATTCCCGAGAACACAGTGAGAACAGAGAGATTCCCGAGAGCACAGTGAGAACAGAGAGAGGCCCGAGAGCACAGTGAGAGCAGAGAGAGGCCCAAGAGCAAAGTGAGAACAGAGAGAGGTCCGAGAGCACAGTGAGAACAGAGAGAGGCCTGAGAGCACAGTGAGAACAGAGAGAGGCCCGAGAGCACAGTGAGAACAGAGAGATTCCCGAGAGCACAGTGAGAACAGAGAGAGGCCCGAGAGCAGAATGAGAACAGCGAGGTTCCCGAGAGCACAGTGGGAACAGCGAGAGGCCTGAGAGAACAGTGAGAATAGCGAGATTCCTGAGAGAACAGTGCGACAGCGAGATGCATGAGAGCACAGTGAGAACAGCGAGATTCCGGAGAGCACAGTGAGAACAGAAAGATTCCCGAGAGCACAGTGAGAACAGAGAGAGGACCGAGAGCACAGTGAGAACAGCGAGGGGCCTGAGAGCACAGTGAGAACAGAGAGAGGCCTGAGAGCAGAGTGAGAACAGAGAGAGGCCTGAGAGCACAGTGAGAACAGAGAGAGGCGCGAGAGCATAGAGAAAACAGGGAAATTCCCGAGAGCACAGTGTGAGCAGAGAGTGGCCGGAAAGCACAGTGAGAGCAGTGAGATTCACGAGAGAACAGTGAGAACAGAGAGGCCGGAGAGCACAGTGAGAACAGAGAGAGGCCTCAGAGCACAGTGAGAACAGAGAGAGGCCCGAGAGCACAGTGAGAATAGCGAGATTCCCGAGAGAACAGTGCGACAGCAAGAGGCCCGAGAGCAGCGTGAGAACAGAGAGATTCCCGAGAACACAGTGAGAACAGAGAGAGGCCCGAGAACACAATGAGAACAGAGAGAGGCCCAAGAGCTCAGAGAGAACAGTGAGAGGCCTGAGAGCACAGTGAGAACAGCGAGAGGCCCGAGAGCACAGTGAGAACAGAGAGAGGCCCGAGAGCACAGTGAGAACAGCGAGAGGCCTTAGAGCATAGAGAGAACAGCGAAATTCCCGAGAGCACAGTGTGAACAGAGAGTGGCGCGGACAGCACAGTGAGAGCAGCGAGATTCCCGAGAGAACAGTGAGAACATGGAGTGACCTGAGGGCACAGTGAGAACATAGAGAGGTCCAGTAGCACAGTGTGAACAGAGAGAGGCCTGAGAGCACAGTGACAACAGCGACAGTCCCGAGAGCACAGAGAGAACAGAGAGAGGCCCGAGAGCACATTGAGAACAGAGAGAGGCCCGAGAGCACAGTGAGAACAGCGAGATTCCCGAGAGCACAGTGAGAACAGAGAGAGGCCTGAGAGCACATTGAGAACAGAGAGAGGCCCGAGAGCACATTGAGAACAGAGAGAGGCCCGAGAGCACATTGAGAACAGAGAGAGGCCCGAGAGCACAGTGAGAACAGAGAGAGGCCGGAGAGCAGAGTGAGAACAGAGAGAGGCCCGAGAGCATAGTGAGAACAGAGAGAGGCCAGAGAGCACAGTGAGAACAGAGAGAGTCCCGAGAGCAAAGTGAGAAGAGCGAGAGGACCGAGAGCACAGTGAGAACAGCGAGAGGCCCGAGAGCAAAGTGAGAACAGAGAGAGGTCCGAGAGCACAGTGAGAACAGAGAGAGGCCCGTGAGCACAGTGAGAACAGAGAGATTCCCGAGAGCAAAGTGAGAAGAGCGAGAGGACCGAGAGAACAGTGAGAACAGAGAGAGGCCCGTGAGCACAGTGAGAACAGCGAGATTCCCGAGAGCACAGTGAGAACAGAGAGAGTCCCGAGAGCACAGTGAGAACAGAGAGAGGCCTGAGAGCACAGTGAGAACAGCGAGATTCCCGAGAGCACAGTGAGAACAGAGAGAGGCCTGAGAGCACAGTGAGAACAGCGAGATTCCCGAGAGCACAGTGAGAACAGAGAGAGGCCTTTGAGCAGATTGAGAACAGAGGCCAGAGAGCACAGTGAGAACAGAGAGAGGCCCGAGAGCACAGTGAGAACAGAGAGAGGCCCGCGAGCACATGGAGAACAGAGAGAGGCCCGAGATCACAGTGAGAACAGAGAGAGGCCCAAGAGCAAAGTGAGAACAGAGAGAGGTCCGAGAGCACAGTGAGAACAGAGAGAGGCCTGAGAGCACAGTGAGAACAGAGAGAGGCCTTTGAGCACAGTGAGAACAGAGAGACGCCCGAGAGCACAGTGAGAACAGAGAGAGGCCCGTGTGCACAGTGAGAACAGAGAGAGGCCCAAGAGCAAAGTGAGAACCGAGAGAGGTCCAGTAGCACAGTGTAAACAGAGAGAGGCCTGAGAGCGCAGTGACAACAGCGACAGTCCCGAGAGCACAGAGAGAACAGAGAGAGGCCCGAGAGCACAGTGAGAACAGAGAGAGGCCCGAGAGCACAGTGAGAACAGCGAGATTCCCGAGAGCACAGTGAGAACAGAGAGAGGCCTGAGAGCACAGTGAGAACAGCGAGATTCCCGAGAGCACAGTGAGAACAGAGAGAGGCCCGAGAGCACAGTGAGAACAGAGAGATTCCCGAGAGCACAGTGAAACATCGAGAGGCCCGAGAGCACAGTGAGAACAGAGAGAGGACTGAGTGCTCAGTGAGAACAGAGAGAGGCCCGAGAGCATAGAGAAAACAGGGAAATTCCCGAGAGCACAGTGTGAGCAGAGAGTGGCCGGAGAGCACAGCGAGAGCAGCGAGATTCACGAGAGAACAGTGAGAACAGAGAGAGGCCGGAGAGCACAGTGAGAACAGTGAGATTCACGAGAGAACAGTGAGAACAGAGAGAGGCCCGAGAGCAGTGTGAGAACAGAGAGAGGCCTGAGAGAACAGTGAGAATAGCGAGATTCCCGAGAGAACAGTGCGACAGCGATAGGCCCGAGAGCACAGTGAGAACAGCGAGATTCCCGAGAGCACAGTGAGAACAGCGAGATTCCCGAGAGCACAGTGAGAACAGCGAGATTCCCGAGAGCACAGTGAGAACAGCGAGATTCCAGAGAGCACAGTGAGAACAGAGAGAGGCCCGAGAGCACAGTGAGAACAGCGAGATTCCCGAGAGCACAGTGAGAACAGCGAGATTCCAGAGAGCACAGTGAGAACAGCGAGATTCCCGAGAGCACAGTGAGAACAGAGAGAGGCCCGAGAGCACAGTGAGAACAGCGAGATTCCCGAGAGCATAGTGAGAACAGAGAGAGGCCTGAGAGCACAGTGAGAACAGAGAGATTCCCGAGAGCACAGTGAGAACAGAGACAGGCCCGAGAGCACAGTGAGAACAGAGAGAGGCCCGAGAGCACAATGAGAATAGCGACAGGCTCGAGAGCACAGTGAGAACAGAGAGACGCCTGAGAGCACAGAGAAAACAGCAAAATTCCCAAGAGCACAGTGAGAACAGAGACAGGCCCGAGAGCGCAGTGAGAACACCGAGAGGGCCGAGAGCACAGCGAGAACCTGGAGTGAGCCGAGAGCACAGTGAGAAAAGCGAGATTTCCGAGAGCACAGTGAGAACAGCGACAGGCCCAACAGCACAGTGAGAACAGTGAGATTCCCGAGAGAACAGTGAGACAGCGAGATTCCCGAGAGCACAGTGAGAACAGGGAGAGACCCGAGAGCTAAGTGAGCACAGAGAGATGCCCGAGAGCACAGTGAGAACAGCGACAGGCCCGACAGCACAGTGAGAACAGAGAGATTACCGAGAAAGCAGTGCGACAGCTAGAGGCCTGAGAGCACAGCGAGTACAGCGAGAGAACCCAGAGCACAGTGAGAGCACAGAGAGGACTGAACGCAGAGTGAGAACAGAGAGAGGCCCGAGAGCACAGTGAGAACAGAGAGAGGCCCGAGAGCACAGTGAGAACAACGAGAGGACTGAGAGCACATTGAGAACAGCGAGATTCCCGAGAGCACAGTGAGAAACGAGAGAGGCCTGAGAGCACAGTGACAACAGTGACAGTCCCGCGAGCACAGAGAGACAGCGAGAGGCACGAGAGCACAGTGAGAACAGAGAGAGGTCTGAGAGCACAGTGAGAACAGAGAGAGGCCTGAGAGCACAGTGAGAACAGCGAGAGGCCTTAGAGCATAGAGAGAACAGCGAAATTCCCGAGAGCACAGTGTGAACAGAGAGTGGCGCGGACAGCACAGTGAGAGCAGCGAGATTCCCGAGAGAACAGTGAGAGCATGGAGTGACCTGAGGGCACAGTGAGAACATAGAGAGGTCCAGTAGCACAGTGTGAACAGAGAGAGGTCTGAGAGCACAGTGACAACAGCGAGATTTCTGAGAGAACAGTGAGACATTGAGAGGCCCGAGAGCACAGTGAGAACAGGGAGACACCTGAGTGCTCAGTGAGAACAGAGAGAGGCTCGAGAGCACAGTGAGAACAGAGAGGGACCTGAGAGCATAGTGAGAACAGAGAGAGCCCCGAGAGCATAGAGAAAACAGCAAAATTCCCTAGAGCACAGTGAGAGCAGCGAGATTCCCGAGAGAACAGTGAGAACAGAGACAGGCCCGAGAGCAAAGTGAGAACCTGGAGTGAGCCGAGAGCACAGTGAGAAAAGCGAGATTTCCGAGAGCACAGTGAGATCAGCGACAGGCCCGAGAGCACAGAGAGAACAGAGAGTGGTCCGACAGCACAGTGAGAACCGAGACAGGCCCGAGAGCACAGTGAGATCAGAGAGAGGCCCTAGAGCACAGTGAGAAGAGAGAGAGGCACAAGAGCACAGAGAACACAGCAAGATTCCCGAGAGCACAGTGAGTACAGAGAGAGGCTCGAGAGCACAGTGAGAATAGCGAGATTCCCAAGAGCACAGTGAGAACAGAGAGAGGCCTGTGAGCCCAGTAAGAACAGCGAGATTCCCGAGAGCACAGTGAGAACAGCGAGATTCCCGAGAGCACAGTGAGAACAGAGACAGGCCCGAGAGCAAAGTGAGAACCTGGAGTGAGCCGAGAGCACAGTGAGAAAAGCGAGATTTCCGAGAGCACAGTGAGATCAGCGACAGGCCCGAGAGCACAGAGAGAACAGAGAGTGGTCCGACAGCACAGTGAGAACCGAGACAGGCCCGAGAGCACAGTGAGAACAGAGAGAGGCCCTAGAGCACAGTGAGAAGAGAGAGAGGCACAAGAGCACAGAGAACACAGCAAGATTCCCGAGAGCACAGTGAGTACAGAGAGACGCCTGAGAGCACAGTGAGAATAGCGAGATTCCCAAGAGCACAGTGAGAACAGAGAGAGGCCTGTGAGCCCAGTAAGAACAGCGAGATTCCCGAGAGCACAGTGAGAACAGCGAGATTCCCGAGAGCACAGTGAGAACAGACAGAGGCCCGAGAGCACAGTGAGAACAGTGAGATTCCCGAGAGAACAGTGAGACAGCGAGATTCCCGAGAGCACAGTGAGAACAGGGAGAGACCCGAGAGCTAAGTGAGCACAGAGAGATGCCCGAGAGCACAGTGAGAACAGCAACAGGCCCGAGAGCACAGTGAGAACAGAGAGATTACCGAGAAAGCAGTGCGACAGCTAGAGGCCTGAGAGCACAGCGAGTACAGCGAGAGAACCCAGAGCACAGTGAGAGCACAGAGAGGACTGAACGCAGAGTGAGAACAGAGAGAGGCCCGAGAGCACAGTGAGAACAGAGAGAGGCCCAAGAGCACAGTGAGAACAACGAGAGGACTGAGAGCACATTGAGAACAGTGAGATTCCCGAGAGCACAGTGAGAACAGAGAGAGGCCCGAGAGCACAGTGAGAAACGAGAGAGGCCTGAGAGCACAGTGACAACAGTGACAGTCCCGCGAGCACAGAGAGACAGCGAGAGGCCCGAGAGCATAGTGAGAACAGAGAGAATTCTGAGAGCACAGTGAGAACAGAGAGAGGCCTGAGAGCACAGTGAGAACAGAGAGAGGCCTGAGAGCACAGTGAGAACAGAGAGAGGCCTTTGAGCACAGTGAGAACAGAGGCCAGAGAGCACAGTGAGAACAGAGAGAGGCCCGAGAGCACAGTGAGAACAGAGAGAGGCCTGAGAGCACAGTGAGAACAGAGAGAGGCCTTTGAGCACAGTGAGAACAGAGGCCAGAGAGCACAGTGAGAACAGAAAGAGGCCCGAGAGCACAGTGAGAACAGAGAGAGGCCCGAGAGCACAGAGAGACAGCGAGAGGCCCGAGAGCACAGTGAGAACAGAGAGAGGCCTTTGAGCACAGTGAGAACAGAGGCCAGAGAGCCCAATGAGAACAGAGAGAGGCTCGAGAGCACAGTGAGAACAGAGAGAGGCCCGAGAGCACAGTGAGAACAGAGAGAGGCCCAAGAGCAAAGTGAGAACAGAGAGAGGTCCGAGAGCACAGTGAAAACAGAGAGAGGCCTGAGAGCACATTGAGAACAGAGAGAGTCCCGAGAGCACAGTGAGAACAGAGTGAGGCCCGAGAGCACATTGAGAACAGAGAGAGGCCCGAGAGCACAGTGAGAACAGCGAGGTTCCCGAGAGCACAGTGAGAATAGCGAGATTCCCGAGAGAACAGTGCGACAGCGAGATGCCCGAGAGCACAGTGAGAACAAAGGGATCGCTGAGAGCACAGTGAGAACAGCGAGATTCCCGAGAGCACAGTGTGAGCAGAGAGTGGCCGGAGAGCACAGTGAGAGCAGTTAGATTCACGAGAGAACAGTGAGAACAGAGAGAGGCCGGAGAGCACAGTGAGAACAGAGAGAGGCCTGAGAGAACAGTGAGAATAGCGAGATTCCCGAGAGAACAGTGCGACAGAGAGAGGCCCGAGAGCAGCGTGAGAACAGAGAGAATACTGAGCGCAGAGTGAGAACAGAGAGAGGCCCGAGAGCAGCGTGAGAACAGAGAGATTCCCGAGAACACAGTGAGAACATCGAGAGGCCCAAGAGCATAGTGAGAACAGAGAGAGGCCCGAGAGCACAGTGAGAACAACGAGAGGACTGAGAGCACATTGAGAACAGAGAGAGGCCCGAGAGCACAGTGAGAACAGCGAGATTCCCGAGAGCACAGTGAGAACAGCGAGAGGACCAAAAGCACAGTGAGAACAGCGAGGTTCCCGAGAGCACAGTGGGAACAGCGAGAGGCCTGAGAGAACAGTGAGAATAGCGAGATTCCCGAGAGAACAGTGCGACAGCGAGAGACCCCAGAGCATAGTGAGAACAGAGAGAGGCCCGAGAGCACAGTGAGAACAGAGAGAGGCCCCAGAGCATAGTGAGAACAGAGAGAGGCCCGAGAGCACAGTGAGAACAGCGAGAGGCCCCAGAGCATAGTGAGAACAGAGAGAGGCCCAAGAGCTCAGAGAGAACAGAGACAGGCCCGAGAGCACAGTGAGAACAGCGAGATTCCCAAGAGCACAGTGAGAACAGAGAGAGGCCCGAGAGCACAGAGAGACAGCGAGAGGCCCGAGAGCACAGTGAGAACAGAGAGAGGTCCGAGAGCACAGTGAGAACAGAGAGAGGCCTGAGAGCACAGTGAGAACAGCGAGAGGCCTGAGAGGACAGTGAGAACAGCGAGAGGCCTTAGAGCATAGAGAGAACAGCGAAATTCCCGAGAGCACGGTGTGAACAGAGAGTGGCGCGGACAGCACAGTGAGAGCAGCGAGATTCCCGAGAGAACAGTGAGAACATGGAGTGACCTGAGGGCACAGTGAGAACATAGAGAGGTCCAGTAGCACAGTGAGAACAGAGAGAGGCCTGAGAGCACAGTGACAACAGCGACAGTCCCGAGAGCACAGTGAGAACAGAGAGAGGCCCGAGAGCACATTGAGAACAGAGAGAGGCCCGAGAGCACACTGAGAACAGAGAGAGGCCCGAGAGCACAGTGAGAACAGCGAGTTTCCCGAGAGCACATTGAGAACAGAGAGAGGCCCGAGAGCACATTGAGAACAGAGAGAGGCCCGAGAGCACAGTGAAAACAGCGAGGGGCCTGAGAGCACAGTGAGAACAGAGAGAGGCCCGAGAGCATAGAGAAAACAGGGAAATTCCCGAGAGCACAGTGTGAGCAGAGAGTGGCCGGAGAGCACAGTGAGAGCAGTGAGATTCACGAGAGAACAGTGAGAACAGAGAGAGGCCGGAGAGCACAGTGAGAACAGAGAGAGGCCTGAGAGAACAGTGAGAATAGCGAGATTCCCGAGAGAACAGTGCGACAGCGAGAGGCCCGAGAGCAGCGTCAGAACAGGGAGAGTACTAAGCGCAGAGTGAGAACAGAGAGAGGCCCGAGAGCAGCGTGAGAACAGAGAGATTCCCGAGAACACAGTGAGAACAGAGAGATTCCCGAGAGCACAGTGAGAACAGAGAGAGGCCCGAGAGCACAGTGAGAGCAGAGAGAGGCCCAAGAGCAAAGTGAGAACAGAGAGAGGTCCGAGAGCACAGTGAGAACAGAGAGAGGCCTGAGAGCACAGTGAGAACAGAGAGAGGCCCGAGAGCACAGTGAGAACAGAGAGATTCCCGAGAGCACAGTGAGAACAGAGAGAGGCCCGAGAGCAGAATGAGAACAGCGAGGTTCCCGAGAGCACAGTGGGAACAGCGAGAGGCCTGAGAGAACAGTGAGAATAGCGAGATTCCTGAGAGAACAGTGCGACAGCGAGATGCATGAGAGCACAGTGAGAACAGCGAGATTCCGGAGAGCACAGTGAGAACAGAAAGATTCCCGAGAGCACAGTGAGAACAGAGAGAGGACCGAGAGCACAGTGAGAACAGCGAGGGGCCTGAGAGCACAGTGAGAACAGAGAGAGGCCTGAGAGCAGAGTGAGAACAGAGAGAGGCCTGAGAGCACAGTGAGAACAGAGAGAGGCGCGAGAGCATAGAGAAAACAGGGAAATTCCCGAGAGCACAGTGCGAGCAGAGAGTGGCCGGAAAGCACAGTGAGAGCAGTGAGATTCACGAGAGAACAGTGAGAACAGAGAGGCCGGAGAGCACAGTGAGAACAGAGAGAGGCCTCAGAGCACAGTGAGAACAGAGAGAGGCCCGAGAGCACAGTGAGAATAGCGAGATTCCCGAGAGAACAGTGCGACAGCAAGAGGCCCGAGAGCAGCGTGAGAACAGAGAGATTCCCGAGAACACAGTGAGAACAGAGAGAGGCCCGAGAACACAATGAGAACAGAGAGAGGCCCAAGAGCTCAGAGAGAACAGTGAGAGGCCTGAGAGCACAGTGAGAACAGCGAGAGGCCCGAGAGCACAGTGAGAACAGAGAGAGGCCCGAGAGCACAGTGAGAACAGCGAGAGGCCTTAGAGCATAGAGAGAACAGCGAAATTCCCGAGAGCACAGTGTGAACAGAGAGTGGCGCGGACAGCACAGTGAGAGCAGCGAGATTCCCGAGAGAACAGTGAGAACATGGAGTGACCTGAGGGCACAGTGAGAACATAGAGAGGTCCAGTAGCACAGTGTGAACAGAGAGAGGCCTGAGAGCACAGTGACAACAGCGACAGTCCCGAGAGCACAGAGAGAACAGAGAGAGGCCCGAGAGCACATTGAGAACAGAGAGAGGCCCGAGAGCACAGTGAGAACAGCGAGATTCCCGAGAGCACAGTGAGAACAGAGAGAGGCCTGAGAGCACATTGAGAACAGAGAGAGGCCCGAGAGCACATTGAGAACAGAGAGAGGCCCGAGAGCACATTGAGAACAGAGAGAGGCCCGAGAGCACAGTGAGAACAGAGAGAGGCCGGAGAGCAGAGTGAGAACAGAGAGAGGCCCGAGAGCATAGTGAGAACAGAGAGAGGCCAGAGAGCACAGTGAGAACAGAGAGAGTCCCGAGAGCAAAGTGAGAAGAGCGAGAGGACCGAGAGCACAGTGAGAACAGAGAGAGGCCCGAGAGCAAAGTGAGAACAGAGAGAGGTCCGAGAGCACAGTGAGAACAGAGAGAGGCCCGTGAGCACAGTGAGAACAGAGAGATTCCCGAGAGCAAAGTGAGAAGAGCGAGAGGACCGAGAGAACAGTGAGAACAGAGAGAGGCCCGTGAGCACAGTGAGAACAGCGAGATTCCCGAGAGCACAGTGAGAACAGAGAGATTCCCGAGAGCACAGTGAGAACAGAGAGAGGCCTGAGAGCACAGTGAGAACAGCGAGATTCCCGAGAGCACAGTGAGAACAGAGAGAGGCCTGAGAGCACAGTGAGAACAGCGAGATTCCCGAGAGCACAGTGAGAACAGAGAGAGGCCTTTGAGCAGATTGAGAACAGAGGCCAGAGAGCACAGTGAGAACAGAGAGAGGCCCGAGAGCACAGTGAGAACAGAGAGAGGCCCGCGAGCACATGGAGAACAGAGAGAGGCCCGAGATCACAGTGAGAACAGAGAGAGGCCCAAGAGCAAAGTGAGAACAGAGAGAGGTCCGAGAGCACAGTGAGAACAGAGAGAGGCCTGAGAGCACAGTGAGAACAGAGAGAGGCCTTTGAGCACAGTGAGAACAGAGAGACGCCCGAGAGCACAGTGAGAACAGAGAGAGGCCCGTGTGCACAGTGAGAACAGAGAGAGGCCCAAGAGCAAAGTGAGAACCGAGAGAGGTCCGAGAGCACAGTGAGAACAGAGAGAGGCCTGAGAGCACATTGAGAACAGAGAGAGTCCCGAGAGCACAGTGAGAACAGAGTGAGGCCCGAGAGCACATTGAGAACAGAGAGAGTCCCGAGAGCACAGTGAGAACAGAGAGAGACCCGAGAGCAAAGTGAGAACAGAGAGATTCCCGAGAGCACAGTGAGAATAGCGAGATTCCCGAGAGAACAGTGCGACAGCGAGATGCCCGAGAGCACAGTTAGAACAGAGAGAGGTCCGAGAGCACAGTGAGAACAGAGAGAGGTCTGAGAGCACATTGAGAACAGAGAGAGTCCCGAGAGCACAGTGAGAACAGCGAGAGGCCTTAGAGCATAGAGAGAACAGCGAAACTCCCGAGAGCACAGTGTGAACAGAGAGTGGCGCGGACAGCACAGTGAGAGCAGCGAGATTCCCGAGAGAACAGTGAGAACATGGAGTGACCTGAGGGCACAGTGAGAACATAGAGAGGTCCAGTAGCACAGTGTAAACAGAGAGAGGCCTGAGAGCGCAGTGACAACAGCGACAGTCCCGAGAGCACAGAGAGAACAGAGAGAGGCCCGAGAGCACATTGAGAACAGAGAGAGGCCCGAGAGCACAGTGAGAACAGCGAGATTCCCGAGAGCACAGTGAGAACAGAGAGAGGCCTGAGAGCACAGTGAGAACAGCGAGATTCCCGAGAGCACAGTGAGAACAGAGAGATTCCCGAGAGCACAGTGAGAACAGAGAGATTCCCGAGAGCACAGTGAAACATCGAGAGGCCCGAGAGCACAGTGAGAACAGAGAGAGGACTGAGTGCTCAGTGAGAACAGAGAGAGGCCCGAGAGCATAGAGAAAACAGGGAAATTCCCGAGAGCACAGTGTGAGCAGAGAGTGGCCGGAGAGCACAGCGAGAGCAGCGAGATTCACGAGAGAACAGTGAGAACAGAGAGAGGCCGGAGAGCACAGTGAGAACAGTGAGATTCACGAGAGAACAGTGAGAACAGAGAGAGGCCCGAGAGCAGTGTGAGAACAGAGAGAGGCCTGAGAGAACAGTGAGAATAGCGAGATTCCCGAGAGAACAGTGCGACAGCGATAGGCCCGAGAGCACAGTGAGAACAGAGAGAGGCCCGAGAGCACAGTGAGAACAGCGAGATTCCCGAGAGCATAGTGAGAACAGAGAGAGGCCTGAGAGCACAGTGAGAACAGAGAGATTCCCGAGAGCACAGTGAGAACAGAGAGAGGCCCGAGAGCACAGTGAGAACAGAGAGAGGCCCGAGAGCACAATGAGAATAGCGACAGGCTCGAGAGCACAGTGAGAACAGAGAGACGCCTGAGAGCACAGAGAAAACAGCAAAATTCCCAAGAGCACAGTGAGAACAGAGACAGGCCCGAGAGCGCAGTGAGAACACCGAGAGGGCCGAGAGCACAGCGAGAACCTGGAGTGAGCCGAGAGCACAGTGAGAAAAGCGAGATTTCCGAGAGCACAGTGAGAACAGCGACAGGCCCAACAGCACAGTGAGAACAGTGAGATTCCCGAGAGAACAGTGAGACAGCGAGATTCCCGAGAGCACAGTGAGAACAGGGAGAGACCCGAGAGCTAAGTGAGCACAGAGAGATGCCCGAGATCACAGTGAGAACAGAGAGAGGACCGAGAACACAGTGAGACAGCGAGATTCCCGAGAGCACAGTGAGAACAGGGAGAGACCCGAGAGCTAAGTGAGCACAGAGAGATGCCCGAGAGCACAGTGAGAACAGCGACAGGCCCGACAGCACAGTGAGAACAGAGAGATTACCGAGAAAGCAGTGCGACAGCTAGAGGCCTGAGAGCACAGCGAGTACAGCGAGAGAACCCAGAGCACAGTGAGAGCACAGAGAGGACTGAACGCAGAGTGAGAACAGAGAGAGGCCCGAGAGCACAGTGAGAACAGAGAGAGGCCCGAGAGCACAGTGAGAACAACGAGAGGACTGAGAGCACATTGAGAACAGCGAGATTCCCGAGAGCACAGTGAGAACAGAGAGAGGCCCGAGAGCACAGTGAGAAACGAGAGAGGCCTGAGAGCACAGTGACAACAGTGACAGTCCCGTGAGCACAGAGAGACAGCGAGAGGCACGAGAGCACAGTGAGAACAGAGAGAGGTCTGAGAGCACAGTGAGAACAGAGAGAGGCCTGAGAGCACAGTGAGAACAGCGAGAGGCCTTAGAGCATAGAGAGAACAGCGAAATTCCCGAGAGCACAGTGTGAACAGAGAGTGGCGCGGACAGCACAGTGAGAGCAGCGAGATTCCCGAGAGAACAGTGAGAGCATGGAGTGACCTGAGGGCACAGTGAGAACATAGAGAGGTCCAGTAGCACAGTGTGAACAGAGAGAGGTCTGAGAGCACAGTGACAACAGCGAGATTTCTGAGAGAACAGTGAGACATTGAGAGGCCCGAGAGCACAGTGAGAACAGGGAGACACCTGAGTGCTCAGTGAGAACAGAGAGAGGCTCGAGAGCACAGTGAGAACAGAGAGGGACCTGAGAGCATAGTGAGAACAGAGAGAGCCCCGAGAGCATAGAGAAAACAGCAAAATTCCCTAGAGCACAGTGAGAGCAGCGAGATTCCCGAGAGAACAGTGAGAACAGAGACAGGCCCGAGAGCAAAGTGAGAACCTGGAGTGAGCCGAGAGCACAGTGAGAAAAGCGAGATTTCCGAGAGCACAGTGAGATCAGCGACAGGCCCGAGAGCACAGAGAGAACAGAGAGTGGTCCGACAGCACAGTGAGAACCGAGACAGGCCCGAGAGCACAGTGAGATCAGAGAGAGGCCCTAGAGCACAGTGAGAAGAGAGAGAGGCACAAGAGCACAGAGAACACAGCAAGATTCCCGAGAGCACAGTGAGTACAGAGAGAGGCTCGAGAGCACAGTGAGAATAGCGAGATTCCCAAGAGCACAGTGAGAACAGAGAGAGGCCTGTGAGCCCAGTAAGAACAGCGAGATTCCCGAGAGCACAGTGAGAACAGCGAGATTCCCGAGAGCACAGTGAGAACAGAGACAGGCCCGAGAGCAAAGTGAGAACCTGGAGTGAGCCGAGAGCACAGTGAGAAAAGCGAGATTTCCGAGAGCACAGTGAGATCAGCGACAGGCCCGAGAGCACAGAGAGAACAGAGAGTGGTCCGACAGCACAGTGAGAACCGAGACAGGCCCGAGAGCACAGTGAGAACAGAGAGAGGCCCTAGAGCACAGTGAGAAGAGAGAGAGGCACAAGAGCACAGAGAACACAGCAAGATTCCCGAGAGCACAGTGAGTACAGAGAGACGCCTGAGAGCACAGTGAGAATAGCGAGATTCCCAAGAGCACAGTGAGAACAGAGAGAGGCCTGTGAGCCCAGTAAGAACAGCGAGATTCCCGAGAGCACAGTGAGAACAGCGAGATTCCCGAGAGCACAGTGAGAACAGACAGAGGCCCGAGAGCACAGTGAGAACAGTGAGATTCCCGAGAGAACAGTGAGACAGCGAGATTCCCGAGAGCACAGTGAGAACAGGGAGAGACCCGAGAGCTAAGTGAGCACAGAGAGATGCCCGAGAGCACAGTGAGAACAGCAACAGGCCCGAGAGCACAGTGAGAACAGAGAGATTACCGAGAAAGCAGTGCGACAGCTAGAGGCCTGAGAGCACAGCGAGTACAGCGAGAGAACCCAGAGCACAGTGAGAGCACAGAGAGGACTGAACGCAGAGTGAGAACAGAGAGAGGCCCGAGAGCACAGTGAGAACAGAGAGAGGCCCAAGAGCACAGTGAGAACAACGAGAGGACTGAGAGCACATTGAGAACAGTGAGATTCCCGAGAGCACAGTGAGAACAGAGAGAGGCCCGAGAGCACAGTGAGAAACGAGAGAGGCCTGAGAGCACAGTGACAACAGTGACAGTCCCGCGAGCACAGAGAGACAGCGAGAGGCCCGAGAGCATAGTGAGAACAGAGAGAATTCTGAGAGCACAGTGAGAACAGAGAGAGGTCCGAGAGCACAGTGAGAACAGAGAGAGGCCTTTGAGCACAGTGAGAACAGAGGCCAGAGAGCACAGTGAGAACAGAGAGAGGCCCGAGAGCACAGTGAGAACAGAGAGAGGCCTGAGAGCACAGTGAGAACAGAGAGAGGCCTTTGAGCACAGTGAGAACAGAGGCCAGAGAGCACAGTGAGAACAGAAAGAGGCCCGAGAGCACAGTGAGAACAGAGAGAGGCCCGAGAGCACAGAGAGACAGCGAGAGGCCCGAGAGCACAGTGAGAACAGAGAGAGGCCTTTGAGCACAGTGAGAACAGAGGCCAGAGAGCCCAATGAGAACAGAGAGAGGCTCGAGAGCACAGTGAGAACAGAGAGAGGCCCGAGAGCACAGTGAGAACAGAGAGAGGCCCAAGAGCAAAGTGAGAACAGAGAGAGGTCCGAGAGCACAGTGAAAACAGAGAGAGGCCTGAGAGCACATTGAGAACAGAGAGAGTCCCGAGAGCACAGTGAGAACAGAGTGAGGCCCGAGAGCACATTGAGAACAGAGAGAGGCCCGAGAGCACAGTGAGAACAGCGAGGTTCCCGAGAGCACAGTGAGAATAGCGAGATTCCCGAGAGAACAGTGCGACAGCGAGATGCCCGAGAGCACAGTGAGAACAAAGGGATCGCTGAGAGCACAGTGAGAACAGCGAGATTCCCGAGAGCACAGTGTGAGCAGAGAGTGGCCGGAGAGCACAGTGAGAGCAGTTAGATTCACGAGAGAACAGTGAGAACAGAGAGAGGCCGGAGAGCACAGTGAGAACAGAGAGAGGCCTGAGAGAACAGTGAGAATAGCGAGATTCCCGAGAGAACAGTGCGACAGAGAGAGGCCCGAGAGCAGCGTGAGAACAGAGAGAATACTGAGCGCAGAGTGAGAACAGAGAGAGGCCCGAGAGCAGCGTGAGAACAGAGAGATTCCCGAGAACACAGTGAGAACATCGAGAGGCCCAAGAGCATAGTGAGAACAGAGAGAGGCCCGAGAGCACAGTGAGAACAACGAGAGGACTGAGAGCACATTGAGAACAGAGAGAGGCCCGAGAGCACAGTGAGAACAGCGAGATTCCCGAGAGCACAGTGAGAACAGCGAGAGGACCAAAAGCACAGTGAGAACAGCGAGGTTCCCGAGAGCACAGTGGGAACAGCGAGAGGCCTGAGAGAACAGTGAGAATAGCGAGATTCCCGAGAGAACAGTGCGACAGCGAGAGACCCCAGAGCATAGTGAGAACAGAGAGAGGCCCGAGAGCACAGTGAGAACAGAGAGAGGCCCCAGAGCATAGTGAGAACAGAGAGAGGCCCGAGAGCACAGTGAGAACAGCGAGAGGCCCCAGAGCATAGTGAGAACAGAGAGAGGCCCAAGAGCTCAGAGAGAACAGAGACAGGCCCGAGAGCACAGTGAGAACAGCGAGATTCCCAAGAGCACAGTGAGAACAGAGAGAGGCCCGAGAGCACAGAGAGACAGCGAGAGGCCCGAGAGCACAGTGAGAACAGAGAGAGTTCCGAGAGCACAGTGAGAACAGAGAGAGGCCTGAGAGCACAGTGAGAACAGCGAGAGGCCTGAGAGGACAGTGAGAACAGCGAGAGGCCTTAGAGCATAGAGAGAACAGCGAAATTCCCGAGAGCACGGTGTGAACAGAGAGTGGCGCGGACAGCACAGTGAGAGCAGCGAGATTCCCGAGAGAACAGTGAGAACATGGAGTGACCTGAGGGCACAGTGAGAACATAGAGAGGTCCAGTAGCACAGTGAGAACAGAGAGAGGCCTGAGAGCACAGTGACAACAGCGACAGTCCCGAGAGCACAGTGAGAACAGAGAGAGGCCCGAGAGCACATTGAGAACAGCGAGGGGCCTGAGAGCACAGTGAGAACAGAGAGAGGCCCGAGAGCATAGAGAAAACAGGGAAATTCCCGAGAGCACAGTGTGAGCAGAGAGTGGCCGGAGAGCACAGTGAGAGCAGTGAGATTCACGAGAGAACAGTGAGAACAGAGAGAGGCCGGAGAGCACAGTGAGAACAGAGAGAGGCCTGAGAGAACAGTGAGAATAGCGAGATTCCCGAGAGAACAGTGCGACAGCGAGAGGCCCGAGAGCAGCGTCAGAACAGGGAGAGTACTAAGCGCCGAGTGAGAACAGAGAGAGGCCCGAGAGCAGCGTGAGAACAGAGAGATTCCCGAGAACACAGTGAGAACAGAGAGATTCCCGAGAGCACAGTGAGAACAGAGAGAGGCCCGAGAGCACAGTGAGAGCAGAGAGAGGCCCAAGAGCAAAGTGAGAACAGAGAGAGGTCCGAGAGCACAGTGAGAACAGAGAGAGGCCTGAGAGCACAGTGAGAACAGAGAGAGGCCCGAGAGCACAGTGAGAACAGAGAGATTCCCGAGAGCACAGTGAGAACAGAGAGAGGCCCGAGAGCAGAATGAGAACAGCGAGGTTCCCGAGAGCACAGTGGGAACAGCGAGAGGCCTGAGAGAACAGTGAGAATAGCGAGATTCCTGAGAGAACAGTGCGACAGCGAGATGCATGAGAGCACAGTGAGAACAGCGAGATTCCGGAGAGCACAGTGAGAACAGAAAGATTCCCGAGAGCACAGTGAGAACAGAGAGAGGACCGAGAGCACAGTGAGAACAGCGAGGGGCCTGAGAGCACAGTGAGAACAGAGAGAGGCCTGAGAGCAGAGTGAGAACAGAGAGAGGCCTGAGAGCACAGTGAGAACAGAGAGAGGCGCGAGAGCATAGAGAAAACAGGGAAATTCCCGAGAGCACAGTGTGAGCAGAGAGTGGCCGGAAAGCACAGTGAGAGCAGTGAGATTCACGAGAGAACAGTGAGAACAGAGAGGCCGGAGAGCACAGTGAGAACAGAGAGAGGCCTCAGAGCACAGTGAGAACAGAGAGAGGCCCGAGAGCACAGTGAGAATAGCGAGATTCCCGAGAGAACAGTGCGACAGCAAGAGGCCCGAGAGCAGCGTGAGAACAGAGAGATTCCCGAGAACACAGTGAGAACAGAGAGAGGCCCGAGAACACAATGAGAACAGAGAGAGGCCCAAGAGCTCAGAGAGAACAGTGAGAGGCCTGAGAGCACAGTGAGAACAGCGAGAGGCCCGAGAGCACAGTGAGAACAGAGAGAGGCCCGAGAGCACAGTGAGAACAGCGAGAGGCCTTAGAGCATAGAGAGAACAGCGAAATTCCCGAGAGCACAGTGTGAACAGAGAGTGGCGCGGACAGCACAGTGAGAGCAGCGAGATTCCCGAGAGAACAGTGAGAACATGGAGTGACCTGAGGGCACAGTGAGAACATAGAGAGGTCCAGTAGCACAGTGTGAACAGAGAGAGGCCTGAGAGCACAGTGACAACAGCGACAGTCCCGAGAGCACAGAGAGAACAGAGAGAGGCCCGAGAGCACATTGAGAACAGAGAGAGGCCCGAGAGCACAGTGAGAACAGCGAGATTCCCGAGAGCACAGTGAGAACAGAGAGAGGCCTGAGAGCACATTGAGAACAGAGAGAGGCCCGAGAGCACATTGAGAACAGAGAGAGGCCCGAGAGCACATTGAGAACAGAGAGAGGCCCGAGAGCACAGAGAGAACAGAGAGAGGCCGGAGAGCAGAGTGAGAACAGAGAGAGGCCCGAGAGCATAGTGAGAACAGAGAGAGGCCAGAGAGCACAGTGAGAACAGAGAGAGTCCCGAGAGCAAAGTGAGAAGAGCGAGAGGACCGAGAGCACAGTGAGAACAGAGAGAGGCCCGAGAGCAAAGTGAGAACAGAGAGAGGTCCGAGAGCACAGTGAGAACAGAGAGAGGCCCGTGAGCACAGTGAGAACAGAGAGATTCCCGAGAGCAAAGTGAGAAGAGCGAGAGGACCGAGAGAACAGTGAGAACAGAGAGAGGCCCGTGAGCACAGTGAGAACAGCGAGATTCCCGAGAGCACAGTGAGAACAGAGAGATTCCCGAGAGCACAGTGAGAACAGAGAGAGGCCTGAGAGCACAGTGAGAACAGCGAGATTCCCGAGAGCACAGTGAGAACAGAGAGAGGCCTGAGAGCACAGTGAGAACAGCGAGATTCCCGAGAGCACAGTGAGAACAGAGAGAGGCCTTTGAGCAGATTGAGAACAGAGGCCAGAGAGCACAGTGAGAACAGAGAGAGGCCCGAGAGCACAGTGAGAACAGAGAGAGGCCCGCGAGCACATGGAGAACAGAGAGAGGCCCGAGATCACAGTGAGAACAGAGAGAGGCCCAAGAGCAAAGTGAGAACAGAGAGAGGTCCGAGAGCACAGTGAGAACAGAGAGAGGCCTGAGAGCACAGTGAGAACAGAGAGAGGCCTTTGAGCACAGTGAGAACAGAGAGACGCCCGAGAGCACAGTGAGAACAGAGAGAGGCCCGAGTGCACAGTGAGAACAGAGAGAGGCCCAAGAGCAAAGTGAGAACCGAGAGAGGTCCGAGAGCACAGTGAGAACAGAGAGAGGCCTGAGAGCACATTGAGAACAGAGAGAGTCCCGAGAGCACAGTGAGAACAGAGTGAGGCCCGAGAGCACATTGAGAACAGAGAGAGTCCCGAGAGCACAGTGAGAACAGAGAGAGACCCGAGAGCAAAGTGAGAACAGAGAGATTCCCGAGAGCACAGTGAGAATAGCGAGATTCCCGAGAGAACAGTGCGACAGCGAAATGCCCGAGAGCACAGTGAGAACAGAGGGATCGCTGAGAGCACAGTGAGAACACAGAGAGTCCCGAGAGCACAGTGAGAACAGAGTGAGGCCCGAGAGCACATTGAGAACAGAGAGAGGCCCGAGAGCAGCGTGAGAACAGCGAGAGGCCCGAGAACACAGTGAGAACAGAGAGAGGCCCGAGAGCACAGTGAGAACAGCGAGAGGACCGAGAGCATAGTGAGAACAGAGAGAGGCCCGAGAGCATAGTGAGAACAGAGAGAGGCCCGAGAGCACAGTGGGAACAGCGAGAGGCCTGAAAGAACAGTGAGAATAGCGAGATTCCCGAGAGAACAGTGCGACAGCGAGAGGCCCGAGAGCAGCGTGAGAACAGAGAGAGGCCCGAGAACACAGTGAGAACAGAGAGAGGCCCGAGAGCACAGTGAGAACAACGAGAGTCCCGAGAGCATAGTGAGAACAGAGAGAGGCCCGAGAGCACAGTGAGAACAACGAGAGGACTGAGAGCACATTGAGAACAGAGAGAGGCCCGAGAGCACAGTGGCAACAGCAAGATTCCCAAGAGCACAGTGGGAACAGCGAGAGGCCTGAGAGAACAGTGAGAATAGCGAGATTCCCGAGAGAACAGTGCGACAGCGAGATGCCCGAGAGCACAGTTAGAACAGAGAGAGGTCCGAGAGCACAGTGAGAACAGCGAGATTCCCGAGAGAACAGTGCGACAGCGAGATGCCCGAGAGCACAGTTAGAACAGAGAGAGGTCCGAGAGCACGGTGAGAACAGAGAGAGGTCTGAGAGCACATTGAGAACAGAGAGAGTCCCGAGAGCACAGTGAGAACAGCGAGAGGCCTTAGAGCATAGAGAGAACAGCGAAACTCCCGAGAGCACAGTGTGAACAGAGAGTGGCGCGGACAGCACAGTGAGAGCAGCGAGATTCCCGAGAGAACAGTGAGAACATGGAGTGACCTGAGGGCACAGTGAGAACATAGAGAGGTCCAGTAGCACAGTGTAAACAGAGAGAGGCCTGAGAGCGCAGTGACAACAGCGACAGTCCCGAGAGCACAGAGAGAACAGAGAGAGGCCCGAGAGCACATTGAGAACAGAGAGAGGCCCGAGAGCACAGTGAGAACAGCGAGATTCCCGAGAGCACAGTGAGAACAGAGAGAGGCCTGAGAGCACAGTGAGAACAGCGAGATTCCCGAGAGCACAGTGAGAACAGAGAGATTCCCGAGAGCACAGTGAGAACAGAGAGATTCCCGAGAGCACAGTGAAACATCGAGAGGCCCGAGAGCACAGTGAGAACAGAGAGAGGACTGAGTGCTCAGTGAGAACAGAGAGAGGCCCGAGAGCATAGAGAAAACAGGGAAATTCCCGAGAGCACAGTGTGAGCAGAGAGTGGCCGGAGAGCACAGCGAGAGCAGCGAGATTCACGAGAGAACAGTGAGAACAGAGAGAGGCCGGAGAGCACAGTGAGAACAGTGAGATTCACGAGAGAACAGTGAGAACAGAGAGAGGCCCGAGAGCAGTGTGAGAACAGAGAGAGGCCTGAGAGAACAGTGAGAATAGCGAGATTCCCGAGAGAACAGTGCGACAGCGATAGGCCCGAGAGCACAGTGAGAACAGAGAGAGTCCCGAGAGCACAGTGAGAACAGAGAGAGGCCCGAGAGCACAGTGAGAACAGCGAGATTCCCGAGAGCATAGTGAGAACAGAGAGAGGCCTGAGAGCACAGTGAGAACAGAGAGATTCCCGAGAGCACAGTGAGAACAGAGACAGGCCCGAGAGCACAGTGAGAACAGAGAGAGGCCCGAGAGCACAATGAGAATAGCGACAGGCTCGAGAGCACAGTGAGAACAGAGAGACGCCTGAGAGCACAGAGAAAACAGCAAAATTCCCAAGAGCACAGTGAGAACAGAGACAGGCCCGAGAGCGCAGTGAGAACACCGAGAGGGCCGAGAGCACAGTGAGAACCTGGAGTGAGCCGAGAGCACAGTGAGAAAAGCGAGATTTCCGAGAGCACAGTGAGAACAGCGACAGGCCCAACAGCACAGTGAGAACAGTGAGATTCCCGAGAGAACAGTGAGACAGCGAGATTCCCGAGAGCACAGTGAGAACAGGGAGAGACCCGAGAGCTAAGTGAGCACAGAGAGATGCCCGAGAGCACAGTGAGAACAGCGACAGGCCCGACAGCACAGTGAGAACAGAGAGATTACCGAGAAAGCAGTGCGACAGCTAGAGGCCTGAGAGCACAGCGAGTACAGCGAGAGAACCCAGAGCACAGTGAGAGCACAGAGAGGACTGAACGCAGAGTGAGAACAGAGAGAGGCCCGAGAGCACAGTGAGAACAGAGAGAGGCCCGAGAGCACAGTGAGAACAACGAGAGGACTGAGAGCACATTGAGAACAGCGAGATTCCCGAGAGCACAGTGAGAACAGAGAGAGGCCCGAGAGCACAGTGAGAAACGAGAGAGGCCTGAGAGCACAGTGACAACAGTGACAGTCCCGCGAGCACAGAGAGACAGCGAGAGGCACGAGAGCACAGTGAGAACAGAGAGAGGTCTGAGAGCACAGTGAGAACAGAGAGAGGCCTGAGAGCACAGTGAGAACAGCGAGAGGCCTTAGAGCATAGAGAGAACAGCGAAATTCCCGAGAGCACAGTGTGAACAGAGAGTGGCGCGGACAGCACAGTGAGAGCAGCGAGATTCCCGAGAGAACAGTGAGAGCATGGAGTGACCTGAGGGCACAGTGAGAACATAGAGAGGTCCAGTAGCACAGTGTGAACAGAGAGAGGTCTGAGAGCACAGTGACAACAGCGACAGTCCCGAGAGCACAGTGGGAACAGAGAGAGGTCTGAGAGCACAATGAGAACAGCGAGATTTCTGAGAGAACAGTGAGACAGCGAGATTCCCGAGAGCACAGTGAGAACAGGGAGAGACCCGAGAGCTAAGTGAGCACAGAGAGATGCCCGAGAGCACAGTGAGAACAGCGACAGGCCCGACAGCACAGTGAGAACAGAGAGATTACCGAGAAAGCAGTGCGACAGCTAGAGGCCTGAGAGCACAGCCAGTACAGTGAGAGAACCCAGAGCACAGTGAGAGCACAGAGAGGACTGAACGCAGAGTGAGAACAGAGAGAGGCCCGAGAGCACAGTGAGAACAGAGAGAGGCCCGAGAGCACAGTGAGAACAACGAGAGGACTGAGAGCACATTGAGAACAGCGAGATTCCCGAGAGCACAGTGAGAACAGAGAGAGGCCCGAGAGCACAGTGAGAAACGAGAGAGGCCTGAGAGCACAGTGACAACAGTGACAGTCCCGCGAGCACAGAGAGACAGCGAGAGGCACGAGAGCACAGTGAGAACAGAGAGAGGTCTGAGAGCACAGTGAGAACAGAGAGAGGCCTGAGAGCACAGTGAGAACAGCGAGAGGCCTTAGAGCATAGAGAGAACAGCGAAATTCCCGAGAGCACAGTGTGAACAGAGAGTGGCGCGGACAGCACAGTGAGAGCAGCGAGATTCCCGAGAGAACAGTGAGAGCATGGAGTGACCTGAGGGCACAGTGAGAACATAGAGAGGTCCAGTAGCACAGTGTGAACAGAGAGAGGTCTGAGAGCACAGTGACAACAGCGACAGTCCCGAGAGCACAGTGGGAACAGAGAGAGGTCTGAGAGCACAATGAGAACAGCGAGATTTCTGAGAGAACAGTGAGACATTGAGAGGCCCGAGAGCACAGTGAGAACAGGGAGACACCTGAGTGCTCAGTGAGAACAGAGAGAGGCTCGAGAGCACAGTGAGAACAGAGAGGGACCTGAGAGCATAGTGAGAACAGAGAGAGCCCCGAGAGCATAGAGAAAACAGCAAAATTCCCTAGAGCACAGTGAGAGCAGCGAGATTCCCGAGAGAACAGTGAGAACAGAGACAGGCCCGAGAGCAAAGTGAGAACCTGGAGTGAGCCGAGAGCACAGTGAGAAAAGCGAGATTTCCGAGAGCACAGTGAGATCAGCGACAGGCCCGAGAGCACAGAGAGAACAGAGAGTGGTCCGACAGCACAGTGAGAACCGAGACAGGCCCGAGAGCACAGTGAGAACAGAGAGAGGCCCTAGAGCACAGTGAGAAGAGAGAGAGGCACAAGAGCACAGAGAACACAGCAAGATTCCCGAGAGCACAGTGAGTACAGAGAGAGGCTCGAGAGCACAGTGAGAATAGCGAGATTCCCAAGAGCACAGTGAGAACAGAGAGAGGCCTGTGAGCCCAGTAAGAACAGCGAGATTCCCGAGAGCACAGTGAGAACAGCGAGATTCCCGAGAGCACAGTGAGAACAGACAGAGGCCCGAGAGCACAGTGAGAACAGTGAGATTCCCGAGAGAACAGTGAGACAGCGAGATTCCCGAGAGCACAGTGAGAACAGGGAGAGACCCGAGAGCTAAGTGAGCACAGAGAGATGCCCGAGAGCACAGTGAGAACAGCGACAGGCCCGACAGCACAGTGAGAACAGAGAGATTACCGAGAAAGCAGTGCGACAGCTAGAGGCCTGAGAGCACAGCGAGTACAGCGAGAGAACCCAGAGCACAGTGAGAGCACAGAGAGGACTGAACGCAGAGTGAGAACAGAGAGAGGCCCGAGAGCACAGTGAGAACAGAGAGAGGCCCAAGAGCACAGTGAGAACAACGAGAGGACTGAGAGCACATTGAGAACAGTGAGATTCCCGAGAGCACAGTGAGAACAGAGAGAGGCCCGAGAGCACAGTGAGAAACGAGAGAGGCCTGAGAGCACAGTGACAACAGTGACAGTCCCGCGAGCACAGAGAGACAGCGAGAGGCCCGAGAGCATAGTGAGAACAGAGAGAATTCTGAGAGCACAGTGAGAACAGAGAGAGGTCTGAGAGCACAGTGAGAACAGAGAGAGGCCTGAGAGCACAGTGAGAACAGCGAGAGGCCTTAGAGCATAGAGAGAACAGCGAAATTCCCGAGAGCACAGTGTGAACAGAGAGTGGCGCGGACAGCACAGTGAGATCAGCGAGATTCCCGAGAGAACAGTGAGAGCATGGAGTGACCTGAGGGCACAGTGAGAACATAGAGAGGTCCAGTAGCACAGTGTGAACAGAGAGAGGTCTGAGAGCACAGTGACAACAGCGAGATTTCTGAGAGAACAGTGAGACATTGAGAGGCCCGAGAGCACAGTGAGAACAGGGAGACACCTGAGTGCTCAGTGAGAACAGAGAGAGGCTCGAGAGCACAGTGAGAACAGAGAGGGACCTGAGAGCATAGTGAGAACAGAGAGAGCCCCGAGAGCATAGAGAAAACAGCAAAATTCCCTAGAGCACAGTGAGAGCAGCGAGATTCCCGAGAGAACAGTGAGAACAGAGACAGGCCCGAGAGCAAAGTGAGAACCTGGAGTGAGCCGAGAGCACAGTGAGAAAAGCGAGATTTCCGAGAGCACAGTGAGATCAGCGACAGGCCCGAGAGCACAGAGAGAACAGAGAGTGGTCCGACAGCACAGTGAGAACCGAGACAGGCCCGAGAGCACAGAGAGAACAGAGAGTGGTCCGACAGCACAGTGAGAAGAGAGAGAGGCACAAGAGCACAGAGAACACAGCAAGATTCCCGAGAGCACAGTGAGTACAGAGAGACGCCTGAGAGCACAGTGAGAATAGCGAGATTCCCAAGAGCACAGTGAGAACAGAGAGAGGCCTGTGAGCCCAGTAAGAACAGCGAGATTCCCGAGAGCACAGTGAGAACAGCGAGATTCCCGAGAGCACAGTGAGAACAGACAGAGGCCCGAGAGCACAGTGAGAACAGTGAGATTCCCGAGAGAACAGTGAGACAGCGAGATTCCCGAGAGCACAGTGAGAACAGGGAGAGACCCGAGAGCTAAGTGAGCACAGAGAGATGCCCGAGAGCACAGTGAGAACAGCGACAGGCCCGACAGCACAGTGAGAACAGAGAGATTACCGAGAAAGCAGTGCGACAGCTAGAGGCCTGAGAGCACAGCGAGTACAGCGAGAGAACCCAGAGCACAGTGAGAGCACAGAGAGGACTGAACGCAGAGTGAGAACAGAGAGAGGCCCGAGAGCACAGTGAGAACAGAGAGAGGCCCAAGAGCACAGTGAGAACAACGAGAGGCCCGAGAGCACAGTGAGAAACGAGAGAGGCCTGAGAGCACAGTGACAACAGTGACAGTCCCGCGAGCACAGAGAGACAGCGAGAGGCCCGAGAGCATAGTGAGAACAGAGAGAATTCCGAGAGCACAGTGAGAACAGAGAGAGGTCCGAGAGCACAGTGAGAACAGAGAGAGGCCTTTGAGCACAGTGAGAACAGAGGCCAGAGAGCACAGTGAGAACAGAGAGAGGCCCGAGAGCACAGTGAGAACAGAGAGAGGCCTGAGAGCACAGTGAGAACAGAGAGAGGCCTTTGAGCACAGTGAGAACAGAGGCCAGAGAGCACAGTGAGAACAGAGAGAGGCCCGAGAGCACAGTGAGAACAGAGAGAGGCCCGAGAGCACAGAGAGACAGCGAGAGGCCCGAGAGCACAGTGAGAACAGAGAGAGGCCTTTGAGCACAGTGAGAACAGAGGCCAGAGAGCCCAATGAGAACAGAGAGAGGCTCGAGAGCACAGTGAGAACAGAGAGAGGCCCGAGAGCACAGTGAGAACAGAGAGAGGCCCAAGAGCAAAGTGAGAACAGAGAGAGGCCCGAGAGCACAGTGAGAACAGAGAGAGGCCCAAGAGCAAAGTGAGAACAGAGAGAGGCCTGAGAGCACATTGAGAACAGAGAGAGTCCCGAGAGCACAGTGAGAACAGAGTGAGGCCCGAGAGCACATTGAGAACAGAGAGAGGCCCGAGAGCACAGTGAGAACAGCGAGGTTCCCGAGAGCACAGTGAGAATAGCGAGATTCCCGAGAGAACAGTGCGACAGCGAGATGCCCGAGAGCACAGTGAGAACAAAGGGATCGCTGAGAGCACAGTGAGAACAGCGAGATTCCCGAGAGCACAGTGTGAGCAGAGAGTGGCCGGAGAGCACAGTGAGAGCAGCTAGATTCACGAGAGAACAGTGAGAACAGAGAGAGGCCGGAGAGCACAGTGAGAACAGAGAGAGGCCCGAGAGCAGCGTGAGAACAGAGAGAATACTGAGCGCAGAGTGAGAACAGAGAGAGGCCCGAGAGCAGCGTGAGAACAGAGAGATTCCCGAGAACACAGTGAGAACATCGAGAGGCCCAAGAGCATAGTGAGAACAGAGAGAGGCCCGAGAGCACAGTGAGAACAACGAGAGGACTGAGAGCACATTGAGAACAGAGAGAGGCCCGAGAGCACAGTGAGAACAGCGAGATTCCCGAGAGCACAGTGAGAACAGCGAGAGGACCAAAAGCACAGTGAGAACAGCGAGGTTCCCGAGAGCACAGTGGGAACAGCGAGAGGCCTGAGAGAACAGTGAGAATAGCGAGATTCCCGAGAGAACAGTGCGACAGCGAGAGACCCCAGAGCATAGTGAGAACAGAGAGAGGCCCGAGAGCACAGTGAGAACAGAGAGAGGCCCCAGAGCATAGTGAGAACAGAGAGAGGCCCGAGAGCACAGTGAGAACAGCGAGAGGCCCCAGAGCATAGTGAGAACAGAGAGAGGCCCAAGAGCTCAGAGAGAACAGAGACAGGCCCGAGAGCACAGTGAGAACAGCGAGATTCCCAAGAGCACAGTGAGAACAGAGAGAGGCCCGAGAGCACAGAGAGACAGCGAGAGGCCCGAGAGCACAGTGAGAACAGAGAGAGGTCCGAGAGCACAGTGAGAACAGAGAGAGGCCTGAGAGCACAGTGAGAACAGCGAGAGGCCTGAGAGGACAGTGAGAACAGCGAGAGGCCTTAGAGCATAGAGAGAACAGCGAAATTCCCGAGAGCACGGTGTGAACAGAGAGTGGCGCGGACAGCACAGTGAGAGCAGCGAGATTCCCGAGAGAACAGTGAGAACATGGAGTGACCTGAGGGCACAGTGAGAACATAGAGAGGTCCAGTAGCACAGTGAGAACAGAGAGAGGCCTGAGAGCACAGTGACAACAGCGACAGTCCCGAGAGCACAGTGAGAACAGAGAGAGGCCCGAGAGCACATTGAGAACAGAGAGAGGCCCGAGAGCACACTGAGAACAGAGAGAGGCCCGAGAGCACAGTGAGAACAGCGAGTTTCCCGAGAGCACATTGAGAACAGAGAGAGGCCCGAGAGCACATTGAGAACAGAGAGAGGCCCGAGAGCACAGTGAAAACAGCGAGGGGCCTGAGAGCACAGTGAGAACAGAGAGAGGCCCGAGAGCATAGAGAAAACAGGGAAATTCCCGAGAGCACAGTGTGAGCAGAGAGTGGCCGGAGAGCACAGTGAGAGCAGTGAGATTCACGAGAGAACAGTGAGAACAGAGAGAGGCCTGAGAGAACAGTGAGAATAGCGAGATTCCCGAGAGAACAGTGCGACAGCGAGAGGCCCGAGAGCAGCGTCAGAACAGGGAGAGTACTAAGCGCAGAGTGAGAACAGAGAGAGGCCCGAGAGCAGCGTGAGAACAGAGAGATTCCCGAGAGCACAGTGAGAGCAGAGAGAGGCCCAAGAGCAAAGTGAGAACAGAGAGAGGTCCGAGAGCACAGTGAGAACAGAGAGAGGCCCGAGAGCACAGTGAGAACAGAGAGAGGCCCGAGAGCACAGTGAGAACAGAGAGAGGCCCGAGAGCAGAGTGAGAACAGCGAGGTTCCCGAGAGCACAGTGAGAATAGCGAGAGGCCTGAGAGAACAGTGCGACAGCGAGATGCATGAGAGCACAGTGAGAACAGCGAGATTCCGGAGAGCACAGTGAGAACAGAAAGATTCCCGAGAGCACAGTGAGAACAGAGAGAGGACCGAGAGCACAGTGAGAACAGCGAGGGGCCTGAGAGCACAGTGAGAACAGAGAGAGGCCTGAGAGCAGAGTGAGAACAGAGAGAGGCCTGAGAGCACAGTGAGAACAGAGAGAGGCGCGAGAGCATAGAGAAAACAGGGAAATTCCCGAGAGCACAGTGTGAGCAGAGAGTGGCCGGAAAGCACAGTGAGAGCAGTGAGATTCACGAGAGAACAGTGAGAACAGAGAGGCCGGAGAGCACAGTGAGAACAGAGAGAGGCCTCAGAGCATAGTGAGAACAGAGAGATTCCCGAGAGCACAGTGAGAATAGCGAGATTCCCGAGAGAACAGTGCGACAGCAAGAGGCCCGAGAGCAGCGTGAGAACAGAGAGATTCCCGAGAACACAGTGAGAACAGAGAGAGGCCCGAGAACACAATGAGAACAGCGAGAGGCCCGAGAGCATAGTGAGAACAGAGAGAGGCCCGAGAGCACAGTGAGAACAGAGAGAAGCCTGAGAGCACATTGAGAACAGAGAGAGGCCCGAGAGCACAGTGGGAACAGCGAGAGGCCTGAGAGAACAGTGAGAATAGCGAGATTCCCGAGAGAACAGTGCGACAGCGAGATGCCCGAGAGCACAGTGAGAACAAAGGGATCGCTGAGAGCACAGTGAGAACAGCGAGATTCCCGAGAGCACAGTGTGAGCAGAGAGTGGCCGGAGAGCACAGTGAGAGCAGCTAGATTCACGAGAGAACAGTGAGAACAGAGAGAGGCCGGAGAGCACAGTGAGAACAGAGAGAGGCCCGAGAGCAGCGTGAGAACAGAGAGAATACTGAGCGCAGAGTGAGAACAGAGAGAGGCCCGAGAGCAGCGTGAGAACAGAGAGATTCCCGAGAACACAGTGAGAACATCGAGAGGCCCAAGAGCATAGTGAGAACAGAGAGAGGCCCGAGAGCACAGTGAGAACAACGAGAGGACTGAGAGCACATTGAGAACAGAGAGAGGCCCGAGAGCACAGTGAGAACAGCGAGATTCCCGAGAGCACAGTGAGAACAGCGAGAGGACCAAAAGCACAGTGAGAACAGCGAGGTTCCCGAGAGCACAGTGGGAACAGCGAGAGGCCTGAGAGAACAGTGAGAATAGCGAGATTCCCGAGAGAACAGTGCGACAGCGAGAGACCCCAGAGCATAGTGAGAACAGAGAGAGGCCCGAGAGCACAGTGAGAACAGAGAGAGGCCCCAGAGCATAGTGAGAACAGAGAGAGGCCCGAGAGCACAGTGAGAACAGCGAGAGGCCCCAGAGCATAGTGAGAACAGAGAGAGGCCCAAGAGCTCAGAGAGAACAGAGACAGGCCCGAGAGCACAGTGAGAACAGCGAGATTCCCAAGAGCACAGTGAGAACAGAGAGAGGCCCGAGAGCACAGAGAGACAGCGAGAGGCCCGAGAGCACAGTGAGAACAGAGAGAGGTCCGAGAGCACAGTGAGAACAGAGAGAGGCCTGAGAGCACAGTGAGAACAGCGAGAGGCCTGAGAGGACAGTGAGAACAGCGAGAGGCCTTAGAGCATAGAGAGAACAGCGAAATTCCCGAGAGCACGGTGTGAACAGAGAGTGGCGCGGACAGCACAGTGAGAGCAGCGAGATTCCCGAGAGAACAGTGAGAACATGGAGTGACCTGAGGGCACAGTGAGAACATAGAGAGGTCCAGTAGCACAGTGAGAACAGAGAGAGGCCTGAGAGCACAGTGACAACAGCGACAGTCCCGAGAGCACAGTGAGAACAGAGAGAGGCCCGAGAGCACATTGAGAACAGAGAGAGGCCCGAGAGCACACTGAGAACAGAGAGAGGCCCGAGAGCACAGTGAGAACAGCGAGTTTCCCGAGAGCACATTGAGAACAGAGAGAGGCCCGAGAGCACATTGAGAACAGAGAGAGGCCCGAGAGCACAGTGAAAACAGCGAGGGGCCTGAGAGCACAGTGAGAACAGAGAGAGGCCCGAGAGCATAGAGAAAACAGGGAAATTCCCGAGAGCACAGTGTGAGCAGAGAGTGGCCGGAGAGCACAGTGAGAGCAGTGAGATTCACGAGAGAACAGTGAGAACAGAGAGAGGCCTGAGAGAACAGTGAGAATAGCGAGATTCCCGAGAGAACAGTGCGACAGCGAGAGGCCCGAGAGCAGCGTCAGAACAGGGAGAGTACTAAGCGCAGAGTGAGAACAGAGAGAGGCCCGAGAGCAGCGTGAGAACAGAGAGATTCCCGAGAGCACAGTGAGAGCAGAGAGAGTCCCAAGAGCAAAGTGAGAACAGAGAGAGGTCCGAGAGCACAGTGAGAACAGAGAGAGGCCTGAGAGCACAGTGAGAACAGAGAGACGCCCGAGAGCACAGTGAGAACAGAGAGAGGCCCGAGAGCACAGTGAGAACAGAGAGAGGCCCGAGAGCAGAGTGAGAACAGCGAGGTTCCCGAGAGCACAGTGAGAATAGCGAGAGGCCTGAGAGAACAGTGCGACAGCGAGATGCATGAGAGCACAGTGAGAACAGCGAGATTCCGGAGAGCACAGTGAGAACAGAAAGATTCCCGAGAGCACAGTGAGAACAGAGAGAGGACCGAGAGCACAGTGAGAACAGCGAGGGGCCTGAGAGCACAGTGAGAACAGAGAGAGGCCTGAGAGCAGAGTGAGAACAGAGAGAGGCCTGAGAGCACAGTGAGAACAGAGAGAGGCGCGAGAGCATAGAGAAAACAGGGAAATTCCCGAGAGCACAGTGTGAGCAGAGAGTGGCCGGAAAGCACAGTGAGAGCAGTGAGATTCACGAGAGAACAGTGAGAACAGAGAGGCCGGAGAGCACAGTGAGAACAGAGAGAGGCCTCAGAGCATAGTGAGAACAGAGAGATTCCCGAGAGCACAGTGAGAATAGCGAGATTCCCGAGAGAACAGTGCGACAGCAAGAGGCCCGAGAGCAGCGTGAGAACAGAGAGATTCCCGAGAACACAGTGAGAACAGAGAGAGGCCCGAGAACACAATGAGAACAGCGAGAGGCCCGAGAGCATAGTGAGAACAGAGAGAGGCCCGAGAGCACAGTGAGAACAGAGAGAAGCCTGAGAGCACATTGAGAACAGAGAGAGGCCCGAGAGCACAGTGGGAACAGCGAGAGGCCTGAGAGAACAGTGAGAATAGCGAGATTCCCGAGAGAACAGTGCGACAGCGAGATGCCCGAGAGCACAGTGAGAACAGAGGGAGGCCTGAGAGCACAGTGAGAACAGCGAGATTCCCGAGAGCACAGTGAGAACAGAGAGAGGCCTGAGAGCACAGTGAGAACAGAGAGATTCCCGAGAACACAGTGAGAACAGCGAGAGGCCCGAGAGCATAGTGAGAACAGAGAGAGGCCCGAGAGCACAGTGAGAACAACGAGAGGACTGAGAGCACATTGAGAACAGAGAGAGGCCCGAGAGCAGAGTGAGACCAGCGAAGTTCCCGAGAGCACAGTGGGAACAGCGAGAGGCCTGAGAGAACAGTGAGAATAGCGAGATTCCCGAGAGAACAGTGCGACAGCGAGATGCCCGAGAGCACAGTGAGAACAGAGGGAGGCCTGAGAGCACAGTGAGAACAGTGAGATTCCCGAGAGCACATTGAGAACAGAGAGAGGCCCAAGAGCTCAGAGAGAACAGTGAGAGGCCTGAGAGCACAGTGAGAACAGCGAGAGGCCCGAGAGCACAGTGAGAACAGAGAGAGGCCCGAGAGCACAGTGAGAACAGCGAGAGGCCTTAGAGCATAGAGAGAACAGCGAAATTCCCGAGAGCACAGTGTGAACAGAGAGTGGCACGGACAGCACAGTGAGAGCAGCGAGATTCCCGAGAGAACAGTGAGAACATGGAGTGACCTGAGGGCACAGTGAGAACATAGAGAGGTCCAGTAGCACAGTGTGAACAGAGAGAGGCCTGAGAGCACAGTGACAACAGCGACAGTCCCGAGAGCACAGAGAGAACAGAGAGAGGCCCGAGAGCACATTGAGAACAGAGAGAGGCCCGAGAGCACAGTGAGAACAGCGAGATTCCCGAGAGCACAGTGAGAACAGAGAGAGGCCTGAGAGCACATTGAGAACAGAGAGAGGCCCGAGAGCACATTGAGAACAGAGAGAGGCCGGAGAGCAGAGTGAGAACAGAGAGAGGCCCGAGAGCACATTGAGAACAGAGAGAGGCCCGAGAGCACAGTGAGAACAGAGAGAGGCCGGAGAGCAGAGTGAGAACAGAGAGAGGCCCGAGAGCACATTGAGAACAGAGAGAGGCCCGAGAGCACAGTGAGAACAGAGAGAGGCCCGAGAGCACATTGAGAACAGAGAGAGGCCCGAGAGCACAGTGAGAACAGAGAGAGGCCCGAGAGCACATTGAGAACAGAGAGAGGCCCGAGAGCACAGTGAGAACAGAGAGAGGCCCGAGAGCACATTGAGAACAGAGAGAGGCCCGAGAGCACAGTGAGAACAGAGAGAGGCCGGAGAGCAGAGTGAGAACAGAGAGAGGCCCGAGAGCATAGTGAGAACAGAGAGAGGCCAGAGAGCACAGTGAGAACAGAGAGATTCCCGAGAGCAAAGTGAGAAGAGCGAGAGGACCGAGAGCACAGTGAGAACAGAGAGAGGCCCGAGAGCAAAGTGAGAACAGAGAGAGGTCCGAGAGCACAGTGAGAACAGAGAGAGGCCCGTGAGCACAGTGAGAACAGAGAGATTCCCGAGAGCAAAGTGAGAAGAGCGAGAGGACCGAGAGAACAGTGAGAACAGAGAGAGGCCCGTGAGCACAGTGAGAACAGCGAGATTCCCGAGAGCACAGTGAGAACAGAGAGAGGCCCGTGAGCACAGTGAGAACAGAGAGATTCCCGAGAGCACAGTGAGAACAGAGAGAGGCCTGAGAGCACAGTGAGAACAGCGAGATTCCCGAGAGCACAGTGAGAACAGAGAGAGGCCTGAGAGCACAGTGAGAACAGCGAGATTCCCGAGAGCACAGTGAGAACAGAGAGAGGCCCGAGAGCACAGTGAGAACAGAGAGAGGCCCGCGAGCACATGGAGAACAGAGAGAGGCCCGAGATCACAGTGAGAACAGAGAGAGGCCCAAGAGCAAAGTGAGAACAGAGAGAGGTCCGAGAGCACAGTGAGAACAGAGAGAGGCCAGAGAGCACAGTGAGAACAGAGAGAGGCCTTTGAGCACAGTGAGAACAGAGAGAGGCTTTTGAGCACAGTGAGAACAGAGGGCAGAGAGCACAGTGAGAACAGAGAGACGCCCGAGAGCACAGTGAGAACAGAGAGACGCCCGAGAGCACAGTGAGAACAGAGAGAGGCCTTTGAGCACAGTGAGAACAGAGAGACGCCCGAGAGCACAGTGAGAACAGAGAGAGGCCCGTGTGCACAGTGAGAACAGAGAGAGGCCCAAGAGCAAAGTGAGAACCGAGAGAGGTCCGAGAGCACAGTGAGAACAGAGAGAGGCCTGAGAGCACATTGAGAACAGAGAGAGTCCCGAGAGCACAGTGAGAACAGAGTGAGGCCCGAGAGCACATTGAGAACAGAGAGAGTCCCGAGAGCACAGTGAGAACAGAGAGAGACCCGAGAGCAAAGTGAGAACAGAGAGATTCCCGAGAGCACAGTGAGAATAGCGAGATTCCCGAGAGAACAGTGCGACAGCGAAATGCCCGAGAGCACAGTGAGAACAGACGGATCGCTGAGAGCACAGTGAGAACAGAGAGAGTCCCGAGAGCACAGTGAGAACAGAGTGAGGCCCGAGAGCACATTGAGAACAGAGAGAGGCCCGAGAGCAGCGTGAGAACAGCGAGAGGCCCGAGAACACAGTGAGAACAGAGAGAGGCCCGAGAGCACAGTGAGAACAGCGAGAGGACCGAGAGCATAGTGAGAACAGAGAGAGGCCCGAGAGCATAGTGAGAACAGAGAGAGGCCCGAGAGCACAGTGGGAACAGCGAGAGGCCTGAAAGAACAGTGAGAATAGCGAGATTCCCGAGAGAACAGTGCGACAGCGAGAGGCCCGAGAGCAGCGTGAGAACAGAGAGAGGCCCGAGAACACAGTGAGAACAGAGAGAGGCCCGAGAGCACAGTGAGAACAACGAGAGTCCCGAGAGCATAGTGAGAACAGAGAGAGGCCCGAGAGCACAGTGAGAACAACGAGAGGACTGAGAGCACATTGAGAACAGAGAGAGGCCCGAGAGCACAGTGAGAACAGAGAGATTCCCGAGAGCACAGTGAGAACAGAGAGAGGCCCGAGAGCAGAATGAGAACAGCGAGGTTCCCGAGAGCACAGTGGGAACAGCGAGAGGCCTGAGAGAACAGTGAGAATAGCGAGATTCCTGAGAGAACAGTGCGACAGCGAGATGCATGAGAGCACACTGAGAACAGCGAGATTCCGGAGAGCACAGTGAGAACAGAAAGATTCCCGAGAGCACAGTGAGAACAGAGAGAGGACCGAGAGCACAGTGAGAACAGCGAGGGGCCTGAGAGCACAGTGAGAACAGAGAGAGGCCTGAGAGCAGAGTGAGAACAGAGAGAGGCCTGAGAGCACAGTGAGAACAGAGAGAGGCGCGAGAGCATAGAGAAAACAGGGAAATTCCCGAGAGCACAGTGTGAGCAGAGAGTGGCCGTAAAGCACAGTGAGAGCAGCGAGATTCACGAGAGAACAGTGAGAACAGAGAGGCCGGAGAGCACAGTGAGAACAGAGAGAGGCCTCAGAGCATAGTGAGAACAGAGAGATTCCCGAGAGCACAGTGAGAATAGCGAGATTCCCGAGAGAACAGTGCGACAGCAAGAGGCCCGAGAGCAGCGTGAGAACAGAGAGATTCCCGAGAACACAGTGAGAACAGAGAGAGGCCCGAGAACACAATGAGAACAGCGAGAGGCCCGAGAGCATAGTGAGAACAGAGAGAGGCCCGAGAGCACAGTGAGAACAGAGAGAAGCCTGAGAGCACATTGAGAACAGAGAGAGGCCCGAGAGCACAGTGAGAACAGCGAGAGGCCTGAGAGAACAGTGAGAATAGCGAGATTCCCGAGAGAACAGTGCGACAGCGAGATGCCCGAGAGCACAGTGAGAACAGAGGGAGGCCTGAGAGCACAGTGAGAACAGCGAGATTCCCGAGAGCACAGTGAGAACAGAGAGAGGCCTGAGAGCACAGTGAGAACAGAGAGATTCCCGAGAACACAGTGAGAACAGCGAGAGGCCCGAGAGCATAGTGAGAACAGAGAGAGGCCCGAGAGCACAGTGAGAACAACGAGAGGACTGAGAGCAATTGAGAACAGAGAGAGGCCCGAGAGCAGAGTGAGACCAGCGAAGTTCCCGAGAGCACAGTGGGAACAGCGAGAGGCCTGAGAGAACAGTGAGAATAGCGAGATTCCCGAGAGAACAGTGCGACAGCGAGATGCCCGAGAGCACAGTGAGAATAGAGGGAGGCCTGAGAGCACAGTGAGAACAGCGAGATTCCCGAGAGCACATTGAGAACAGAGAGAGGCCCAAGAGCTCAGAGAGAACAGTGAGAGGCCTGAGAGCACAGTGAGAACAGCGAGAGGCCCGAGAGCACAGTGAGAACAGCGAGAGGCCTTAGAGCATAGAGAGAACAGCGAAATTCCCGAGAGCACAGTGTGAACAGAGAGTGGCGCGGACAGCACAGTGAGAGCAGCGAGATTCCCGAGAGAACAGTGAGAACATGGAGTGACCTGAGGGCACAGTGAGAACATAGAGAGGTCCAGTAGCACAGTGTGAACAGAGAGAGGCCTGAGAGCACAGTGACAACAGCGACAGTCCCGAGAGCACAGAGAGAACAGAGAGAGGCCCGAGAGCACATTGAGAACAGAGAGAGGCCCGAGAGCACAGTGAGAACAGCGAGATTCCCGAGAGCACAGTGAGAACAGAGAGAGGCCTGAGAGCACATTGAGAACAGAGAGAGGCCCGAGAGCACATTGAGAACAGAGAGAGGCCCGAGAGCACATTGAGAACAGAGAGAGGCCCGAGAGCACAGTGAGAACAGAGAGAGGACGGAGAGCAGAGTGAGAACAGAGAGAGGCCCGAGAGCATAGTGAGAACAGAGAGAGGCCAGAGAGCACAGTGAGAACAGAGAGATTCCCGAGAGCAAAGTGAGAAGAGCGAGAGGACCGAGAGCACAGTGAGAACAGAGAGAGGCCCGAGAGCAAAGTGAGAACAGAGAGAGGTCCGAGAGCACAGTGAGAACAGAGAGATTCCCGAGAGCAAAGTGAGAAGAGCGAGAGGACCGAGAGAACAGTGAGAACAGAGAGAGGCCCGTGAGCACAGTGAGAACAGCGAGATTCCCGAGAGCACAGTGAGAACAGAGAGAGGCCCGTGAGCACAGTGAGAACAGAGAGATTCCCGAGAGCACAGTGAGAACAGAGAGAGGCCTGAGAGCACAGTGAGAACAGCGAGATTCCCGAGAGCACAGTGAGAACAGAGAGAGGCCTGAGAGCACAGTGAGAACAGCGAGATTCCCGAGAGCACAGTGAGAACAGAGAGAGGCCTTTGAGCAGATTGAGAACAGAGGCCAGAGAGCACAGTGAGAACAGAGAGAGGCCCGAGAGCACAGTGAGAACAGAGAGAGGCCCGAGAGCACAGTGAGAACAGAGAGAGGCCCGCGAGCACATGGAGAACAGAGAGAGGCCCGAGATCACAGTGAGAACAGAGAGAGGCCCAAGAGCAAAGTGAGAACAGAGAGAGGTCCGAGAGCACAGTGAGAACAGAGAGAGGCCTGAGAGCACAGTGAGAACAGAGAGAGGCCTTTGAGCACAGTGAGAACAGAGAGAGGCTTTTGAGCACAGTGAGAACAGAGGCCAGAGAGCACAGTGAGAACAGAGAGACGCCCGAGAGCACAGTGAGAACAGAGAGACGCCCGAGAGCACAGTGAGAACAGAGAGAGGCCTTTGAGCACAGTGAGAACAGAGAGACGCCCGAGAGCACAGTGAGAACAGAGAGAGGCCCGTGTGCACAGTGAGAACAGAGAGAGGCCCAAGAGCAAAGTGAGAACCGAGAGAGGTCCGAGAGCACAGTGAGAACAGAGAGAGGCCTGAGAGCACATTGAGAACAGAGAGAGTCCCGAGAGCACAGTGAGAACAGAGTGAGGCCCGAGAGCACATTGAGAACAGAGAGAGTCCCGAGAGCACAGTGAGAACAGAGAGAGACCCGAGAGCAAAGTGAGAACAGAGAGATTCCCGAGAGCACAGTGAGAATAGCGAGATTCCCGAGAGAACAGTGCGACAGCGAAATGCCCGAGAGCACAGTGAGAACAGAGGGATCGCTAAGAGCACAGTGAGAACAGAGAGAGTCCCGAGAGCACAGTGAGAACAGAGTGAGGCCCGAGAGCACATTGAGAACAGAGAGAGGCCCGAGAGCAGCGTGAGAACAGCGAGAGGCCCGAGAACACAGTGAGAACAGAGAGAGGCCTGAGAGCACAGTGAGAACAGCGAGATTCCCGAGAGCACAGTGAGAACAGAGAGAGGCCTGAGAGCACAGTGAGAACAGCGAGATTCCCGAGAGCACAGTGAGAACAGAGAGAGGCCCGAGAGCACAGTGAGAACAGAGAGAGGCCCGCGAGCACATGGAGAACAGAGAGAGGCCCGAGATCACAGTGAGAACAGAGAGAGGCCCAAGAGCAAAGTGAGAACAGAGAGAGGTCCGAGAGCACAGTGAGAACAGAGAGAGGCCTGAGAGCACAGTGAGAACAGAGAGAGGCCTTTGAGCACAGTGAGAACAGAGAGAGGCTTTTGAGCACAGTGAGAACAGAGGCCAGAGAGCACAGTGAGAACAGAGAGACGCCCGAGAGCACAGTGAGAACAGAGAGACGCCCGAGAGCACAGTGAGAACAGAGAGAGGCCTTTGAGCACAGTGAGAACAGAGAGACGCCCGAGAGCACAGTGAGAACAGAGAGAGGCCTTTGAGCACAGTGAGAACAGAGAGACGCCCGAGAGCACAGTGAGAACAGAGAGAGGCCTGAGAGCACATTGAGAACAGAGAGAGTCCCGAGAGCACAGTGAGAACAGAGTGAGGCCCGAGAGCACATTGAGAACAGAGAGAGTCCCGAGAGCACAGTGAGAACAGAGAGAGACCCGAGAGCAAAGTGAGAACAGAGAGATTCCCGAGAGCACAGTGAGAACAGAGTGAGGCCCGAGAGCACATTGAGAACAGAGAGAGGCCCGAGAGCAGCGTGAGAACAGCGAGATTCCCGAGAGAACAGTGCGACAGCGAAATGCCCGAGAGCACAGTGAGAACAGACGGATCGCTGAGAGCACAGTGAGAACAGAGAGAGTCCCGAGAGCACAGTGAGAACAGAGTGAGGCCCGAGAGCACATTGAGAACAGAGAGAGGCCCGAGAGCAGCGTGAGAACAGCGAGAGGCCCGAGAACACAGTGAGAACAGAGAGAGGCCCGAGAGCACAGTGAGAACAGCGAGAGGACCGAGAGCATAGTGAGAACAGAGAGAGGCCCGAGAGCATAGTGAGAACAGAGAGAGGCCCGAGAGCACAGTGGGAACAGCGAGAGGCCTGAAAGAACAGTGAGAATAGCGAGATTCCCGAGAGAACAGTGCGACAGCGAGAGGCCCGAGAGCAGCGTGAGAACAGAGAGAGGCCCGAGAACACAGTGAGAACAGAGAGAGGCCCGAGAGCACAGTGAGAACAACGAGAGTCCCGAGAGCATAGTGAGAACAGAGAGAGGCCCGAGAGCACAGTGAGAACAACGAGAGGACTGAGAGCACATTGAGAACAGAGAGAGGCCCGAGAGCACAGTGAGAACAGAGAGATTCCCGAGAGCACAGTGAGAACAGAGAGAGGCCCGAGAGCAGAATGAGAACAGCGAGGTTCCCGAGAGCACAGTGGGAACAGCGAGAGGCCTGAGAGAACAGTGAGAATAGCGAGATTCCTGAGAGAACAGTGCGACAGCGAGATGCATGAGAGCACACTGAGAACAGCGAGATTCCGGAGAGCACAGTGAGAACAGAAAGATTCCCGAGAGCACAGTGAGAACAGAGAGAGGACCGAGAGCACAGTGAGAACAGCGAGGGGCCTGAGAGCACAGTGAGAACAGAGAGAGGCCTGAGAGCAGAGTGAGAACAGAGAGAGGCCTGAGAGCACAGTGAGAACAGAGAGAGGCGCGAGAGCATAGAGAAAACAGGGAAATTCCCGAGAGCACAGTGTGAGCAGAGAGTGGCCGTAAAGCACAGTGAGAGCAGTGAGATTCACGAGAGAACAGTGAGAACAGAGAGGCCGGAGAGCACAGTGAGAACAGAGAGAGGCCTCAGAGCATAGTGAGAACAGAGAGATTCCCGAGAGCACAGTGAGAATAGCGAGATTCCCGAGAGAACAGTGCGACAGCAAGAGGCCCGAGAGCAGCGTGAGAACAGAGAGATTCCCGAGAACACAGTGAGAACAGAGAGAGGCCCGAGAACACAATGAGAACAGCGAGAGGCCCGAGAGCATAGTGAGAACAGAGAGAGGCCCGAGAGCACAGTGAGAACAGAGAGAAGCCTGAGAGCACATTGAGAACAGAGAGAGGCCCGAGAGCACAGTGGGAACAGCGAGAGGCCTGAGAGAACAGTGAGAATAGCGAGATTCCCGAGAGAACAGTGCGACAGCGAGATGCCCGAGAGCACAGTGAGAACAGAGGGAGGCCTGAGAGCACAGTGAGAACAGCGAGATTCCCGAGAGCACAGTGAGAACAGAGAGAGGCCTGAGAGCACAGTGAGAACAGAGAGATTCCCGAGAACACAGTGAGAACAGCGAGAGGCCCGAGAGCATAGTGAGAACAGAGAGAGGCCCGAGAGCACAGTGAGAACAACGAGAGGACTGAGAGCAATTGAGAACAGAGAGAGGCCCGAGAGCAGAGTGAGACCAGCGAAGTTCCCGAGAGCACAGTGGGAACAGCGAGAGGCCTGAGAGAACAGTGAGAATAGCGAGATTCCCGAGAGAACAGTGCGACAGCGAGATGCCCGAGAGCACAGTGAGAATAGAGGGAGGCCTGAGAGCACAGTGAGAACAGCGAGATTCCCGAGAGCACATTGAGAACAGAGAGAGGCCCAAGAGCTCAGAGAGAACAGTGAGAGGCCTGAGAGCACAGTGAGAACAGCGAGAGGCCCGAGAGCACAGTGAGGACAGAGAGAGGCCCGAGAGCACAGTGAGAACAGCGAGAGGCCTTAGAGCATAGAGAGAACAGCGAAATTCCCGAGAGCACAGTGTGAACAGAGAGTGGCGCGGACAGCACAGTGAGAGCAGCGAGATTCCCGAGAGAACAGTGAGAACATGGAGTGACCTGAGGGCACAGTGAGAACATAGAGAGGTCCAGTAGCACAGTGTGAACAGAGAGAGGCCTGAGAGCACAGTGACAACAGCGACAGTCCCGAGAGCACAGTGAGAACAGAGAGAGGCCTGAGAGCACATTGAGAACAGAGAGAGGCCCGAGAGCACATTGAGAACAGAGAGAGGCCCGAGAGCACATTGAGAACAGAGAGAGGCCCGAGAGCACAGTGAGAACAGAGAGAGGCCGGAGAGCAGAGTGAGAACAGAGAGAGGCCCGAGAGCATAGTGAGAACAGAGAGAGGCCAGAGAGCACAGTGAGAACAGAGAGATTCCCGAGAGCAAAGTGAGAAGAGCGAGAGGACCGAGAGCACAGTGAGAACAGAGAGAGGCCCGAGAGCAAAGTGAGAACAGAGAGAGGTCCGAGAGCACAGTGAGAACAGAGAGATTCCCGAGAGCAAAGTGAGAAGAGCGAGAGGACCGAGAGAACAGTGAGAACAGAGAGAGGCCCGTGAGCACAGTGAGAACAGCGAGATTCCCGAGAGCACAGTGAGAACAGAGAGAGGCCCGTGAGCACAGTGAGAACAGAGAGATTCCCGAGAGCACAGTGAGAACAGAGAGAGGCCTGAGAGCACAGTGAGAACAGCGAGATTCCCGAGAGCACAGTGAGAACAGAGAGAGGCCTGAGAGCACAGTGAGAACAGCGAGATTCCCGAGAGCACAGTGAGAACAGAGAGAGGCCTTTGAGCAGATTGAGAACAGAGGCCAGAGAGCACAGTGAGAACAGAGAGAGGCCCGAGAGCACAGTGAGAACAGAGAGAGGCCCGAGAGCACAGTGAGAACAGAGAGAGGCCCGCGAGCACATGGAGAACAGAGAGAGGCCCGAGATCACAGTGAGAACAGAGAGAGGCCCAAGAGCAAAGTGAGAACAGAGAGAGGTCCGAGAGCTCAGTGAGAACAGAGAGAGGCCCGAGAGCACAGTGAGAACAGAGAGAGGCCCACGAGCACATGGAGAACAGAGAGAGGCCCGAGATCACAGTGAGAACAGAGAGAGGCCCAAGAGCACAGTGAGAACAGAGAGAGGCTTTTGAGCACAGTGAGAACAGAGGCCAGAGAGCACAGTGAGAACAGAGAGACGCCCGAGAGCACAGTGAGAACAGAGAGACGCCCGAGAGCACAGTGAGAACAGAGAGAGGCCTTTGAGCACAGTGAGAACAGAGAGACGCCCGAGAGCACAGTGAGAACAGAGAGAGGCCCGTGTGCACAGTGAGAACAGAGAGAGGCCCAAGAGCAAAGTGAGAACCGAGAGAGGTCCGAGAGCACAGTGAGAACAGAGAGAGGCCTGAGAGCACATTGAGAACAGAGAGAGTCCCGAGAGCACAGTGAGAACAGAGTGAGGCCCGAGAGCACATTGAGAACAGAGAGAGTCCCGAGAGCACAGTGAGAACAGAGAGAGACCCGAGAGCAAAGTGAGAACAGAGAGATTCCCGAGAGCACAGTGAGAATAGCGAGATTCCCGAGAGAACAGTGCGACAGCGAAATGCCCGAGAGCACAGTGAGAACAGAGGGATCGCTGAGAGCACAGTGAGAACAGAGAGAGTCCCGAGAGCACAGTGAGAACAGAGTGAGGCCCGAGAGCACATTGAGAACAGAGAGAGGCCCGAGAGCAGCGTGAGAACAGCGAGAGGCCCGAGAACACAGTGAGAACAGAGAGAGGCCCGAGAGCACAGTGAGAACAGCGAGAGGACCGAGAGCATAGTGAGAACAGAGAGAGGCCCGAGAGCATAGTGAGAACAGAGAGAGGCCCGAGAGCACAGTGGGAACAGCGAGAGGCCTGAAAGAACAGTGAGAATAGCGAGATTCCCGAGAGAACAGTGCGACAGCGAGAGGCCCGAGAGCAGCGTGAGAACAGAGAGAGGCCCGAGAACACAGTGAGAACAGAGAGAGGCCCGAGAGCACAGTGAGAACAACGAGAGGACTGAGAGCACATTGAGAACAGAGAGAGACCTGAGAGCACAGTGGCAACAGCAAGATTCCCAAGAGCACAGTGGGAACAGCGAGAGGCCTGAGAGAACAGTGAGAATAGCGAGATTCCCGAGAGAACAGTGCGACAGCGAGATGCCCGAGAGCACAGTTAGAACAGAGAGAGGTCCGAGAGCACAGTGAGAACAGAGAGAGGTCTGAGAGCACATTGAGAACAGAGAGAGTCCCGAGAGCACAGTGAGAACAGCGAGAGGCCTTAGAGCATAGAGAGAACAGCGAAACTCCCGAGAGCACAGTGTGAACAGAGAGTGGCGCGGACAGCACAGTGAGAGCAGCGAGATTCCCGAGAGAACAGTGAGAACATGGAGTGACCTGAGGGCACAGTGAGAACATAGAGAGGTCCAGTAGCACAGTGTAAACAGAGAGAGGCCTGAGAGCGCAGTGACAACAGCGACAGTCCCGAGAGCACAGAGAGAACAGAGAGAGGCCCGAGAGCACATTGAGAACAGAGAGAGGCCCGAGAGCACAGTGAGAACAGCGAGATTCCCGAGAGCACAGTGAGAACAGAGAGAGGCCTGAGAGCACAGTGAGAACAGCGAGATTCCCGAGAGCACAGTGAGAACAGAGAGATTCCCGAGAGCACAGTGAAACATCGAGAGGCCCGAGAGCACAGTGAGAACAGAGAGAGGACTGAGTGCTCAGTGAGAACAGAGAGAGGCCCGAGAGCATAGAGAAAACAGGGAAATTCCCGAGAGCACAGTGTGAGCAGAGAGTGGCCGGAGAGCACAGCGAGAGCAGCGAGATTCACGAGAGAACAGTGAGAACAGAGAGAGGCCGGAGAGCACAGTGAGAACAGTGAGATTCACGAGAGAACAGTGAGAACAGAGAGAGGCCCGAGAGCAGTGTGAGAACAGTGAGAGGCCTGAGAGAACAGTGAGAATAGCGAGATTCCCGAGAGAACAGTGCGACAGCGATAGGCCCGAGAGCACAGTGAGAACAGAGAGAGGCCCGAGAGCACAGTGAGAACAGCGAGATTCCCGAGAGCATAGTGAGAACAGAGAGAGGCCTGAGAGCACAGTGAGAACAGAGAGATTCCCGAGAGCACAGTGAGAACAGAGACAGGCCCGAGAGCACAGTGAGAACAGAGAGAGGCCCGAGAGCACAGTGAGAACAGAGAGAGGCCCGAGAGCAGCGTGAGAACAGAGAGATTCCCGAGAACACAGTGAGAACAGCGAGATTCCCGAGAGCACAGTGAGAACAGCGAGATTCCCGAGAGAACAGTGCGACAGCGAGATGCCCGAGAGCACAGTGAGAACAGAGAGTGGCGCGGACAGCACAGTGAGAGCAGCGAGATTCCCGAGAGAACAGTGAGAACATGGAGTGACGTGAGGGCACAGTGAGAACATAGAGAGGTCCAGTAGCACAGTGTGAAAAGAGAGAGGCCTGAGAGCGCAGTGACAACAGCGACAGTCCCGAGAGCACAGAGAGAACAGAGAGAGGCCCGAGAGCACATTGAGAACAGAGAGTGGCCCGAGAGCACAGTGAGAACAGCGAGAGGCCCCAGAGCATAGTGAGAACAGAGAGAGGCCCGAGAGCACAGTGAGAACAACGGGAGGACTGAGAGCACATTGAGAACAGAGAGAGGCCCAAGAGCTCAGAGAGAACAGTGAGAGGCCCAAGAGCACAGTGAGAACAGCGAGATTCCCGAGAGCACAGAGAGAACAGAGAGAGGCCCGAGAGCACAGAGAGACAGTGAGATGCCCGAGAGCACAGTGAGAACAGAGAGAGGTCCGAGAGCACAGTGAGAACAGAGAGAGGCCCGAGAGCACATTGAGAACAGAGAGAGTCCCAAGAGCACAGTGAGAACAGCGAGAGGCCTTAGAGCATAGAGAGAACAGCGAAATTCCCGAGAGTACAGTGTGAACAGAGAGTGGCGCGGACAGCACAGTGAGAGCAGCGAGATTCCCGAGAGAACAGTGAGAACATGGAGTGACGTGAGGGCACAGTGAGAACATAGAGAGGTCCAGTAGCACAGTGTGAAAAGAGAGAGGCCTGAGAGCGCAGTGACAACAGCGACAGTCCCGAGAGCACAGAGAGAACAGAGAGAGGCCCGAGAGCACATTGAGAACAGAGAGTGGCCCGAGAGCACAGTGAGAACAGCGAGAGGCCCCAGAGCATAGTGAGAACAGAGAGAGGCCCGAGAGCACAGTGAGAACAACGGGAGGACTGAGAGCACATTGAGAACAGAGAGAGGCCCAAGAGCTCAGAGAGAACAGTGAGAGGCCCAAGAGCACAGAGAGAACAGAGAGAGGCCCAAGAGCTCAGAGAGAACAGTGAGAGGCCCAAGAGCACAGTGAGAACAGCGAGATTCCCGAGAGCACAGAGAGAACAGAGAGAGGCCCGAGAGCACAGAGAGTCAGTGAGATGCCCGAGAGCACAGTGAGAACAGAGAGAGGTCCGAGAGCACAGTGAGAACAGAGAGAGGCCCGAGAGCACATTGAGAACAGAGAGAGTCCCGAGAGCACAGTGAGAACAGCGAGAGGCCTTAGAGCATAGAGAGAACAGCGAAATTCCCGAGAGTACAGTGTGAACAGAGAGTGGCGCGGACAGCACAGTGAGAGCAGCGAGATTCCCGAGAGAACAGTGAGAACATGGAGTGACGTGAGGGCACAGTGAGAACATAGAGAGGTCCAGTAGCACAGTGTGAAAAGAGAGAGGCCTGAGAGCGCAATGACAACAGCGACAGTCCCGAGAGCACAGAGAGAACAGAGAGAGGCCCGAGAGCACATTGAGAACAGAGAGTGGCCCGAGAGCACAGTGAGAACAGCGAGATTCCCGAGAGCACAGTGAGAACAGAGAGAGGCCCGAGAGCACAGTGCGAACAGAGGGAGGGCTGAGAGCACAGTGAGAATAGAGAGATTCCCGAGAGCACAGTGAGAACAGAGAGATTCCCGAGAGCACAGTGAGAACAGAGAGATTCCCGAGAGCACAGTGAAACATCGAGAGGCCCGAGAGCACAGTGAGAACAGGGAGACACCTGAGAGCTCAGTGAGAACAGAGAGAGGCCTTTGAGCACAGTGAGAAAAGAGGCCAGAGAGCACAGTGAGAACAGGGAGAAACCTGAGAGCACAGTGAGAACAGAGAGAGGCCCGAGAGCACAGTGAGAGCAGAGAGTGGCCGGGGAGCACAGTGAGAGCAGTGAGATTCACGAGAGAACAGTGAGAACAGAGAGAGGCCCGAGAGCATAGAGAAAACAGGGAATTTCCCGAGAGCACAGTGTGAGCAGAGAGAGGCCGGAGAGCACAGTGAGAGCAGCGAGATTCACGAGAGAACAGTGAGAACAGAGAGAGGCCGGAGAGCCCAGTGAGAACAGAGAGAGGCCCGAGAGCACAGTGAGAATAGCGAGATTCCCGTGAGAACAGTGCGACAGCGTGAGGCCCGAGAGCAGCGTGAGAACAGAGAGAGTACTGAGTGCAGAGTGAGAACAGAGAGAGGCCCGAGAGCACAGTGAGAACAACGAGATTCCCCAGAGCACAGTGAGAACAGAGAGAGTCCCGAGAGTACAGTGAGAACAGAGAGAGTCCCGAGAGCACAGTGAGAAACGAGAGAGGCCTGAGAGCACAGTGAGAACAGAGAGAGGTCCGAGAGCACAGTGAGAACAGCGAGAGGCCCGAGAGCAGAGTGAGAACAGCGAGGTTCCCGAGAGCACAGTGAGAACAGAGAGTGGCGCGGACAGCACAGTGAGAGCAGCGAGATTCCCGAGAGAACAGTGAGAACATGGAGTGACCTGAGGGCACAGTGAGAACATAGAGAGGTCCAGTAGCACAGTGTAAACAGAGAGAGGCCTGAGAGCGCAGTGACAACAGCGACAGTCCCGAGAGCACAGAGAGAACAGAGAGAGGCCCGAGAGCACATTGAGAACAGAGAGAGGCCCGAGAGCACAGTGAGAACAGCGAGATTCCCGAGAGCACAGTGAGAACAGAGAGAGGCCTGAGAGCACAGTGAGAACAGCGAGATTCCCGAGAGCACAGTGAGAACAGAGAGATTCCCGAGAGCACAGTGAAACATCGAGAGGCCCGAGAGCACAGTGAGAACAGAGAGAGGACTGAGTGCTCAGTGAGAACAGAGAGAGGCCCGAGAGCATAGAGAAAACAGGGAAATTCCCGAGAGCACAGTGTGAGCAGAGAGTGGCCGGAGAGCACAGCGAGAGCAGCGAGATTCACGAGAGAACAGTGAGAACAGAGAGAGGCCGGAGAGCACAGTGAGAACAGTGAGATTCACGAGAGAACAGTGAGAACAGAGAGAGGCCCGAGAGCAGTGTGAGAACAGTGAGAGGCCTGAGAGAACAGTGAGAATAGCGAGATTCCCGAGAGAACAGTGCGACAGCGATAGGCCCGAGAGCACAGTGAGAACAGAGAGAGGCCCGAGAGCACAGTGAGAACAGCGAGATTCCCGAGAGCATAGTGAGAACAGAGAGAGGCCTGAGAGCACAGTGAGAACAGAGAGATTCCCGAGAGCACAGTGAGAACAGAGACAGGCCCGAGAGCACAGTGAGAACAGAGAGAGGCCCGAGAGCACAGTGAGAACAGAGAGAGGCCCGAGAGCAGCGTGAGAACAGAGAGATTCCCGAGAACACAGTGAGAACAGCGAGATTCCCGAGAGCACAGTGAGAACAGCGAGATTCCCGAGAGAACAGTGCGACAGCGAGATGCCCGAGAGCACAGTGAGAACAGAGAGTGGCGCGGACAGCACAGTGAGAGCAGCGAGATTCCCGAGAGAACAGTGAGAACATGGAGTGACGTGAGGGCACAGTGAGAACATAGAGAGGTCCAGTAGCACAGTGTGAAAAGAGAGAGGCCTGAGAGCGCAGTGACAACAGCGACAGTCCCGAGAGCACAGAGAGAACAGAGAGAGGCCCGAGAGCACATTGAGAACAGAGAGTGGCCCGAGAGCACAGTGAGAACAGCGAGAGGCCCCAGAGCATAGTGAGAACAGAGAGAGGCCCGAGAGCACAGTGAGAACAACGGGAGGACTGAGAGCACATTGAGAACAGAGAGAGGCCCAAGAGCTCAGAGAGAACAGTGAGAGGCCCAAGAGCACAGTGAGAACAGCGAGATTCCCGAGAGCACAGAGAGAACAGAGAGAGGCCCGAGAGCACAGAGAGACAGTGAGATGCCCGAGAGCACAGTGAGAACAGAGAGAGGTCCGAGAGCACAGTGAGAACAGAGAGAGGCCCGAGAGCACATTGAGAACAGAGAGAGTCCCAAGAGCACAGTGAGAACAGCGAGAGGCCTTAGAGCATAGAGAGAACAGCGAAATTCCCGAGAGTACAGTGTGAACAGAGAGTGGCGCGGACAGCACAGTGAGAGCAGCGAGATTCCCGAGAGAACAGTGAGAACATGGAGTGACGTGAGGGCACAGTGAGAACATAGAGAGGTCCAGTAGCACAGTGTGAAAAGAGAGAGGCCTGAGAGCGCAGTGACAACAGCGACAGTCCCGAGAGCACAGAGAGAACAGAGAGAGGCCCGAGAGCACATTGAGAACAGAGAGTGGCCCGAGAGCACAGTGAGAACAGCGAGAGGCCCCAGAGCATAGTGAGAACAGAGAGAGGCCCGAGAGCACAGTGAGAACAACGGGAGGACTGAGAGCACATTGAGAACAGAGAGAGGCCCAAGAGCTCAGAGAGAACAGTGAGAGGCCCAAGAGCACAGAGAGAACAGAGAGAGGCCCAAGAGCTCAGAGAGAACAGTGAGAGGCCCAAGAGCACAGTGAGAACAGCGAGATTCCCGAGAGCACAGAGAGAACAGAGAGAGGCCCGAGAGCACAGAGAGTCAGTGAGATGCCCGAGAGCACAGTGAGAACAGAGAGAGGTCCGAGAGCACAGTGAGAACAGAGAGAGGCCCGAGAGCACATTGAGAACAGAGAGAGTCCCGAGAGCACAGTGAGAACAGCGAGAGGCCTTAGAGCATAGAGAGAACAGCGAAATTCCCGAGAGTACAGTGTGAACAGAGAGTGGCGCGGACAGCACAGTGAGAGCAGCGAGATTCCCGAGAGAACAGTGAGAACATGGAGTGACGTGAGGGCACAGTGAGAACATAGAGAGGTCCAGTAGCACAGTGTGAAAAGAGAGAGGCCTGAGAGCGCAATGACAACAGCGACAGTCCCGAGAGCACAGAGAGAACAGAGAGAGGCCCGAGAGCACATTGAGAACAGAGAGTGGCCCGAGAGCACAGTGAGAACAGCGAGATTCCCGAGAGCACAGTGAGAACAGAGAGAGGCCCGAGAGCACAGTGCGAACAGAGGGAGGGCTGAGAGCACAGTGAGAATAGAGAGATTCCCGAGAGCACAGTGAGAACAGAGAGATTCCCGAGAGCACAGTGAGAACAGAGAGATTCCCGAGAGCACAGTGAAACATCGAGAGGCCCGAGAGCACAGTGAGAACAGGGAGACACCTGAGAGCTCAGTGAGAACAGAGAGAGGCCTTTGAGCACAGTGAGAAAAGAGGCCAGAGAGCACAGTGAGAACAGGGAGAAACCTGAGAGCACAGTGAGAACAGAGAGAGGCCCGAGAGCACAGTGAGAGCAGAGAGTGGCCGGGGAGCACAGTGAGAGCAGTGAGATTCACGAGAGAACAGTGAGAACAGAGAGAGGCCCGAGAGCATAGAGAAAACAGGGAATTTCCCGAGAGCACAGTGTGAGCAGAGAGAGGCCGGAGAGCACAGTGAGAGCAGCGAGATTCACGAGAGAACAGTGAGAACAGAGAGAGGCCGGAGAGCCCAGTGAGAACAGAGAGAGGCCCGAGAGCACAGTGAGAATAGCGAGATTCCCGTGAGAACAGTGCGACAGCGTGAGGCCCGAGAGCAGCGTGAGAACAGAGAGAGTACTGAGTGCAGAGTGAGAACAGAGAGAGGCCCGAGAGCACAGTGAGAACAACGAGATTCCCCAGAGCACAGTGAGAACAGAGAGAGTCCCGAGAGTACAGTGAGAACAGAGAGAGTCCCGAGAGCACAGTGAGAAACGAGAGAGGCCTGAGAGCACAGTGAGAACAGAGAGAGGTCCGAGAGCACAGTGAGAACAGCGAGAGGCCCGAGAGCAGAGTGAGAACAGCGAGGTTCCCGAGAGCACAGTGAGAACAGAGAGTGGCGCGGACAGCACAGTGAGAGCAGCGAGATTCCCGAGAGAACAGTGAGAACATGGAGTGACCTGAGGGCACAGTGAGAACATAGAGAGGTCCAGTAGCACAGTGTGAACAGAGAGAGGCCTGAGAGCACAGTGACAACAGCGACAGTCCCGAGAGCACAGTGGGAACAGAGAGAGGTCTGAGAGCACAATGAGAACAGAGAGAGGTCCGAGAGCACATTGGGAACAGCGAGAGGCCTGAGAGAACAGTGAGAATAGCGAGATTCCCGAGAGAACAGTGCGACAGCGAGATGGCTGAGAGCACAGTGAGAACAGAGGGAGGCCTGAGAGCACAGTGAGAACAGCGAGATTCCCGAGAGCAGCGTGAGAACAGCGAGATTCCAGAGAGCACAGTGAGAACAGAGAGAGGCCCGAGAGCTCAGAGAGAACAGTGAGAGGCCCAAGAGCACAGTGAGAACAGCGACAGTCCCGCGAGCACAGAGAGACAGCGAGAGGCCCGAGAGCACAGTGAGAACAGAGAGAGGTCCGCGAGCACAGTGAGAACAGAGAGAGGCCCGAGAGCAGAGTGAGAACAGCGAGGTTCCCGAGAGCACATTGGGAACAGCGAGATGTCTGAGAGCACAGTGAGAAAAGAGAGAGGCCCGAGAGCACAGTGAGAACAGCGAGGTTCCCGAGAGCACAGTGAGAACAGAGAGAGATCCGAGAGCACAGTGAGAGCAGCGAGAGGCCTTAGAGCATAGAGAGAACAGCGAAAGTCCCGAGAGCACAGTGAGAACAGAGAGTGGCGCGGACAGCACAGTGAGAGCAGTGAGATTCCCGAGAGAACAGTGAGAGCATGGAGTGACCTGAGGGCACAGTGAGAACATAGAGAGGTCCAGTAGCACAGTGAGAACAGAGAGAGGCCTGAGAGAACAGTGAGAAAAGAGAGAGGACTGAGTGCTCAGTGAGAACAGAGATAGGCCTTTGAGCACAGTGAGAAAAGAGGCCAGAGAGCTCAGAGAGAACAGTGAGAGGCCCAAGAGCACAGTGAGAACAGCGAGATTCCCGAGAGCACAGTGAGAACAGAGAGAGGCCCGAGAGCACAGTGAGAACAGAGAGAGGCCCGAGAGCACAGTGAGAACAGAGAGAGACCCGAGAGCACAGTGAGAACAGCAAGAGGCCTTAGAGCATAGAGAGAACATCGAAATTCCCGAGAGCACAGTGTGAACAGAGAGTGGCGCGGACAGCACAGTGAGAGCAGCGAGATTCCCGAGAGAACAGTCAGAGCATGGAGTGACCTGAGGGCACAGTGAGAACATAGAGAGGTCCAGTAGCACAGTGTGAACAGAGAGAGGTCTGAGAGCACAGTGTGAACAGAGAGAGGCCTGAGAGCACAGTGAGAACAGCGAGAGGCCTGAGAGAACAGTGAGAATAGCGAGATTCCCGAGAGCACAGTGAGAACAGAGAGATTCCCGAGAGCACAGTGAGAACAGAGAGATTCCCGAGAGTACAGTGAGAACAGAGAGAGGCCCGAGAGCACAGTGAGAACAGAGAGATTTCTGAGAGCACAGTGAGAACAGAGAGAGGCCCGAGAGCACAGTGAGAACAGAGAGAGGCCCGAGAGCACAGTGAGAACAGAGAGAGGCCCGAGAGCACAGAGAGAACAGAGAGATTTCTGAGAGCACAGTGAAACATCGAGAGGCCCGAGAGCACAGTGAGAACAGGGAGACACCTGAGAGCACAGTGAGAACAGAGAAAGGGCCGAGAGCACATTGAGAACCTGGAGTGAGCCGAGAGCAGTGAGAAAACCGAGATTTCCGAGAGAACAGTGAGATAAGAGAAAGGCCCGAGAGCACAGTGAGAACAGCGAGATGCCTGAGAGCACAGTGAGAACAGCGAGATGCCTGAGAGCACAGTGAAAAGACAGAGAGGCCCGAGAGCACAGTGAGAACAGAGACAGGCCCGAGAGCACAGTGAGAACAGCGAGAGGCCTGAGAGCACAGTGTGAACAGAGAGATTCCCGAGAGCACAGTGAGAACAGCGAGAGGCCTGAGAGCACAGTGAGAACAGAGAGATTCCCGAGAGCACAGTGAGAACAGCGAGAGGCCTGAGAGCACAGTGAGAACAGAGAGAGGCCTGAACGCAGAGTGAGAACAGAGAGAGGCCTGAGAGCACAGCGAGTACAGCGAGAGAACCGAGAGCACAGTGAGAACAGAGAGAGGCCTGAGAGCACAGTCAGAACAGCGAAGTTCCCGAGAGCACAGTGAGAACAGCGAAGTTCCCGAGAGCACAGTGAGAACAGAGAGAGGACCGAGAGCACAGTGAGAACAGCGAGATTCCCGAGAGCACAGTGAGAACAGCGAGAGGACCGAGAGTACAGTGAGAACAGCGAGGTTCCCGAGAGCACAGTGAGAACAGCGAGGTTCCCGAGAGCACAGTGAGAACAGCGAGAGGACCGAGAGTACAGTGAGAACAGCGAGGTTCCCGAGAGCACAGTGAGAACAGCGAGAGGACCGAGAGCACAGTGAGAACAGAGAGAGGCCGGAGAGCACATTGAGAACAGAGAGTTGCCCGTGAGCACAGTGAGAACAGAGAGAGGCCGGAGAGCAGAGTGAGAACAGAGAGAGGCCCGAGAGCACAGTGAGAACAGAGAGAGGAGCGAGAGCACAGTGAGAACAGAGAGAGGCCCGAGAGCACAGTGAGAACAGAGAGAAGCCTCAGAGCACAGTGAGAACAGACAGAGGCCCGAGAGCACAGTGAGAACAGAGAGAGGCACAAGAGCACAGTGAGAACAGAGAGAGGCCTGAGAGCACATTGAGAACAGAGAGTTGCCCGTGAGCACAGTGAGAACAGAGAGAGGACGGAGAGCAGAGTGAGAACAGAGAGAGGAGCGAGAGCACAGTGAGAACAGAGAGAGGCCCGAGAGCACAGTGAGAACAGACAGAGGCCTGAGAGCACAGTGAGAACAGAGAGAGGCACAAGAGCACAGTGAGAACAGAGAGAGGCCTGAGAGCACATTGAGAACAGAGAGAGGAGCGAGAGCACAGTGAGAACAGAGAGAGGCCCGAGAGCACAGTGAGAACAGACAGAGAGAAGCCTCAGAGCACAGTGAGAACAGACAGAGGCCCGAGAGCACAGTGAGAACAGAGAGAGGCACAAGAGCACAGTGAGAACAGAGAGAGGCCTGAGAGCACATTGAGAACAGAGAGTTGCCCGTGAGCACAGTGAGAACAGAGAGAGGACGGAGAGCAGAGTGAGAACAGAGAGAGGCCCGAGAGCACAGTGAGAACAGAGAGAGGACCGAGAGCACAGTGAGAACAGAGAGAGGCCCGTGTGCACAGTGAGAACAGAGAGAGGCCCAAGAGCAAAGTGAGAACCGAGAGAGGTCCGAGAGCACAGTGAGAACAGAGAGAGGCCTGAGAGCACAGTGAGAACAGAGAGATTCCCGAGAGCACAGTGAGAACAGAGAGAGGCCCGAGAGCACAGTGAGAACAACGGGAGGACTGAGAGCACATTGAGAACAGGGAGAGGCCCAAGAGCTCAGAGAGAACAGTGAGAGGCCCAAGAGCACAGTGAGAACAGCGAGATTCCCGAGAGCACAGAGAGAACAGAGAGAGGCCCGAGAGCACAGAGAGACAGTGAGTTGCCCGAGAGCACAGTGAGAACAGAGAGAGGTCCGAGAGCACAGTGAGAACAGAGAGAGGCCCGAGAGCACATTGAGAACAGAGAGAGTCCGAGAGCACAGTGAGAATAGCGAGAGGCCTTAGAGCATAGAGAGAACAGCGAAATTCCCGAGAGTACAGTGTGAACAGAGAGTGGCGCGTACAGCACAGTGAGAGCAGCGAGATTCCCGAGAGAACAGTGAGAACATGGAGTGACGTGAGGGCACAGTGAGAACATAGAGAGGTCCAGTAGCACAGTGTGAAAAGAGAGAGGACTGAGAGCGCAGTGACAACAGCGACAGTCCCGAGAGCACAGAGAGAACAGAGAGAGGCCCGAGAGCACATTGAGAACAGAGAGTGGCCCGAGAGCACAGTGAGAACAGCGAGATTCCCGAGAGCACAGTGAGAACAGAGAGAGGCCCGAGAGCACAGTGCGAACAGAGGGAGGGCTGAGAGCACAGTGAGAATAGAGAGATTCCCGAGAGCACAGTGAAACATCGAGAGGCCCGAGAGCACAGTGAGAACAGGGAGACACCTGAGAGCTCAGTGAGAACAGAGAGAGGCCCGAGAGCACAGTGAGAGCAGAGAGTGGCCGGGGAGCACAGTGAGAGCAGTGAGATTCACGAGAGAACAGTGAGAAAGGAGAGAGGCCCGAGAGCATAGAGAAAACAGGGAAATTCCCGAGAGCACAGTGTGAGCAGAGAGTGGCCGGAGAGCACAGTGAGAGCAGCGAGATTCACGAGAGAACAGTGAGAACAGAGAGAGGCCGGAGAGCCCAGTCAGAACAGAGAGAGGCCCGAGAGCACAGTGAGAATAGCGAGATTCCCGTGAGAACAGTGCGACAGCGTGAGGCCCGAGAGCAGCGTGAGAACAGAGAGAGTACTGAGTGCAGAGTGAGAACAGAGAGAGGCCCGAGAGCACAGTGAGAACAACGAGATTCCCCAGAGCACAGTGAGAACAGAGAGAGTCCCGAGAGTACAGTGAGAACAGAGAGAGTCCCGAGAGCACAGTGAGAAACGAGAGAGGCCTGAGAGCACAGTGAGAACAGAGAGAGTCCCGAGAGTACAGTGAGAACAGAGAGAGTCCCGAGAGCACAGTGAGAAACGAGAGAGGCCTGAGAGCACAGTGAGAACAGAGAGAGGTCCGAGAGCACAGTGAGAACAGCGAGAGGCCCGAGAGCAGAGTGAGAACAGCGAGGTTCCCGAGAGCACAGTGAGAACAGAGAGTGGCGCGGACAGCACAGTGAGAGCAGCGAGATTCCCGAGAGAACAGTGAGAACAGAGAGAAGCCTGAGAGCACATTGAGAACAGAGAGAGGCCCGAGAGCACAGTGGGAACAGCGAGAGGCCTGAGAGAACAGTGAGAATAGCGAGATTCCCGAGAGAACAGTGCGACAGCGAGATGCCCGAGAGCACAGTGAGAACAGAGGGAGGCCTGAGAGCACAGTGAGAACAGCGAGATTCCCGAGAGCACAGTGAGAACAGAGAGAGGCCTGAGAGCACAGTGAGAACAGAGAGATTCCCGAGAACACAGTGAGAACAGCGAGAGGCCCGAGAGCATAGTGAGAACAGAGAGAGGCCCGAGAGCACAGTGAGAACAACGAGAGGACTGAGAGCACATTGAGAACAGAGAGAGGCCCGAGAGCAGAGTGAGACCAGCGAAGTTCCCGAGAGCACAGTGGGAACAGCGAGAGGCCTGAGAGAACAGTGAGAATAGCGAGATTCCCGAGAGAACAGTGCGACAGCGAGATGCCCGAGAGCACAGTGAGAACAGAGGGAGGCCTGAGAGCACAGTGAGAACAGCGAGATTCCCGAGAGCACATTGAGAACAGAGAGAGGCCCAAGAGCTCAGAGAGAACAGTGAGAGGCCTGAGAGCACAGTGAGAACAGCGAGAGGCCCGAGAGCACAGTGAGAACAGAGAGAGGCCCGAGAGCACAGTGAGAACAGCGAGAGGCCTTAGAGCATAGAGAGAACAGCGAAATTCCCGAGAGCACAGTGTGAACAGAGAGTGGCGCGGACAGCACAGTGAGAGCAGCGAGATTCCCGAGAGAACAGTGAGAACATGGAGTGACCTGAGGGCACAGTGAGAACATAGAGAGGTCCAGTAGCACAGTGTGAACAGAGAGAGGCCTGAGAGCACAGTGACAACAGCGACAGTCCCGAGAGCACAGTGGGAACAGAGAGAGGTCTGAGAGCACAATGAGAACAGAGAGAGGTCCGAGAGCACATTGGGAACAGCGAGAGGCCTGAGAGAACAGTGAGAATAGCGAGATTCCCGAGAGAACAGTGCGACAGCGAGATGGCTGAGAGCACAGTGAGAACAGAGGGAGGCCTGAGAGCACAGTGAGAACAGCGAGATTCCCGAGAGCAGCGTGAGAACAGCGAGATTCCAGAGAGCACAGTGAGAACAGAGAGAGGCCCGAGAGCTCAGAGAGAACAGTGAGAGGCCCAAGAGCACAGTGACAACAGCGACAGTCCCGCGAGCACAGAAAGACAGCGAGAGGCCCGAGAGCACAGTGAGAACAGCGACAGTCCCGCGAGCACAGAGAGACAGCGAGAGGCCCGAGAGCACAGTGAGAACAGAGAGAGGCCCGAGAGCAGAGTGAGAACAGCGAGGTTCCCGAGAGCACATTGGGAACAGCGAGATGTCTGAGAGCACAGTGAGAAAAGAGAGAGGCCCGAGAGCACAGTGAGACCAGCGAGGTTCCCGAGAACACAGTGAGAACAGAGAGAGATCCGAGAGCACAGTGAGAGCAGCGAGAGGCCTTAGAGCATAGAGAGAACAGCGAAATTCCCGAGAGCACAGTGAGAACAGAGAGTGGCGCGGACAGCACAGTGAGAGCAGTGAGATTCCCGAGAGAACAGTGAGAGCATGGAGTGACCTGAGGGCACAGTGAGAACATAGAGAGGTCCAGTAGCACAGTGAGAACAGAGAGAGGCCTGAGAGAACAGTGACAAAAGAGAGAGGACTGAGTGCTCAGTGAGAACAGAGATAGGCCTTTGAGCACAGTGAGAAAAGAGGCCAGAGAGCTCAGAGAGAACAGTGAGAGGCCCAAGAGCACAGTGAGAACAGCGAGATCCCGAGAGCACAGTGAGAACAGAGAGAGGCCCGAGAGCACAGTGAGAACAGAGAGAGGCCCGAGAGCACAGTGAGAACAGAGAGAGATCCGAGAGCACAGTGAGAACAGCGAGAGGCCTTAGAGCATAGAGAGAACAGCGAAATTCCCGAGAGCACAGTGTGAACAGAGAGTGGCGCGGACAGCACAGTGAGAGCAGCGAGATTCCCGAGAGAACAGTCAGAGCATGGAGTGACCTGAGGGCACAGTGAGAACATAGAGAGGTCCAGTAGCACAGTGTGAACAGAGAGAGGTCTGAGAGCACAGTGAGAACAGCGAGAGGCCTGAGAGAACAGTGAGAACAGAGAGATTCCCGAGAGCACAGTGAGAACAGAGAGATTCCCGAGAGCACAGTGAGAACAGAGAGATTCCCGAGAGCACAGTGAGAACAGAGAGATTCCCGAGAGCACAGTGAGAACAGACAGAAGCCCGAGAGCACAGTGAGAACAGAGAGAGGCCCGAGAGCACAGTGAGAACAGAGAGAGGCCCGAGAGGACAGTGAGAACAGAGAGAGGCCCTAGAGCACAGTGAGAACAGAGAGAGGCCCGAGAGCACAGAGAGAACAGAGAGATTTCTGAGAGCACAGTGAAACATCGAGAGGCCCGAGAGCACAGTGAGAACAGGGAGACACCTGAGAGCACAGTGAAAAGACAGAGAGGCCCGAGAGCACAGTGAGAACAGAGACAGGCCCGAGAGCACAGTGAGAACAGCGAGAGGCCTGAGAGCACAGTGAGAACAGAGAGATTCCCGAGAGCACAGTGAGAACAGCGGGAGGCCTGAGAGCACAGTGAGAACAGAGAGATTCCCGAGAGCTCAGTGAGAACAGCGAGAGGCCTGAGAGCACAGTGAGAACAGAGAGAGGCCTGAACGCAGAGTGAGAACAGAGAGAGGCCTGAGAGCACAGCGAGTACAGCGAGAGAACCGAGAGCACAGTGAGAACAGAGAGAGGCCTGAGAGCACAGTGAGAACAGCGAAGTTCCCGAGAGCACAGTGAGAACAGCGAAGTTCCCGAGAGCACAGTGAGAACAGAGAGAGGACCGAGAGCACAGTGAGAACAGCGAGATTCCCGAGAGCACAGTGAGAACAGCGAGAGGACCGAGAGTACAGTGAGAACAGCGAGGTTCCCGAGAGCACAGTGAGAACAGCGAGGTTCCCGAGAGCACAGTGAGAACAGCGAGAGGACCGAGAGTACAGTGAGAACAGTGAGGTTCCCGAGAGCACAGTGAGAACAGCGAGAGGACCGAGAGCACAGTGAGAACAGAGAGACGCCTGAGAGCACAGTGAGAACAGCGAGGTTCCCGAGAGCACAGTGAGAACAGCGAGAAGACCGAGAGTACAGTGAGAACAGCGAGGTTCCCGAGAGCACAGTGAGAACAGCGAGAGGACCGAGAGCACAGTGAGAACAGAGAGAGGCCGGAGAGCACATTGAGAACAGAGAGTTGCCCGTGAGCACAGTGAGAACAGAGAGAGGCCGGAGAGCAGAGTGAGAACAGAGAGAGGCCCGAGAGCACAGTGAGAACAGAGAGAGGAGCGAGAGCACAGTGAGAACAGAGAGAGGCCCGAGAGCACAGTGAGAACAGAGAGAAGCCTCAGAGCACAGTGAGAACAGACAGAGGGCCGAGAGCACAGTGAGAACAGAGAGAGGCACAAGAGCACAGTGAGAACAGAGAGAAGCCTCAGAGCACAGTGAGAACAGACAGAGGCCCGAGAGCACAGTGAGAACAGAGAGAGGCACAAGAGCACAGTGAGAACAGAGAGAGGCCTGAGAGCACATTGAGAACAGAGAGAGGAGCGAGAGCACAGTGAGAACAGAGAGAGGCCCGAGAGCACAGTGAGAACAGACAGAGAGAAGCCTCAGAGCACAGTGAGAACAGACAGAGGCCCGAGAGCACAGTGAGAACAGAGAGAGGCACAAGAGCACAGTGAGAACAGAGAGAGGCCTGAGAGCACATTGAGAACAGAGAGTTGCCCGTGAGCACAGTGAGAACAGAGAGAGGCGGAGAGCAGAGTGAGAACAGAGAGAGGCCCGAGAGCACAGTGAGAACAGAGAGAGGACCGAGAGCACAGTGAGAACAGAGAGAGGCCCGTGTGCACAGTGAGAACAGAGAGAGGCCCAAGAGCAAAGTGAGAACCGAGAGAGGTCCGAGAGCACAGTGAGAACAGAGAGAGGCCTGAGAGCACATTGAGAACAGAGAGAGTCCCGAGAGCACAGTGAGAACAGAGTGAGGCCCGAGAGCACAGTGAGAACAGCGAGAGGCCTTAGAGCATAGAGAGAACAGCGAAACTCCCGAGAGCACAGTGTGAACAGAGAGTGGCGCGGACTGCACAGTGAGAGCAGCGAGATTCCCGAGAGAACAGTGAGAACATGGAGTGACCTGAGGGCACAGTGAGAACATAGAGAGGTCCAGTAGCACAGTGTAAACAGAGAGAGGCCTGAGAGCGCAGTGACAACAGCGACAGTCCCGAGAGCACAGAGAGAACAGAGAGAGGCCCGAGAGCACAGTGAGAACAGAGAGAGGACAGAGTGCTCAGTGAGAACAGAGAGAGGCCCGAGAGCATAGAGAAAACAGGGAAATTCCCGAGAGCACAGTGTGAGCAGAGAGTGGCCGGAGAGCACAGCGAGAGCAGCGAGATTCACGAGAGAACAGTGAGAACAGAGAGAGGCCGGAGAGCACAGTGAGAACAGTGAGATTCACGAGAGAACAGTGAGAACAGAGAGAGGCCCGAGAGCAGTGTGAGAACAGAGAGAGGCCTGAGAGAACAGTGAGAATAGCGAGATTCCCGAGAGAACAGTGCGACAGCGATAGGCCCGAGAGCACAGTGAGAACAGAGATAGGCCCGAGAGCACAGTGAGAACAGAGAGAGGCCCGAGAGCACAGTGAGAACAGCGAGATTCCCGAGAGCATAGTGAGAACAGAGAGATTCCTGAGAGCACAGTGAGAACAGAGAGATTCCCGAGAGCACAGTGAGAACAGAGACAGGCCCGAGAGCACAGTGAGAACAGAGACAGGCCCGAGAGCACAGTGAGAACAGAGAGAGGCCCGAGAGCAGCGTGAGAACAGAGAGATTCCCGAGAACACAGTGAGAACAGCGAGATTCCCGAGAGCACAGTGAGAACAGCGAGATTCCCGAGAGAACAGTGCGACAGCGAGATGCCCGAGAGCACAGTGAGAACAGAGGGAGGCCTGAGAGCACAGTGAGAACAGCGAGATTCCCGAGAGCACAGTGAGAACAGCGAGAGGCCCCAGAGCATAGTGAGAACAGAGAGAGGCCCGAGAGCACAGTGAGAACAACGGGAGGACTGAGAGCACATTGAGAACAGAGAGAGGCCCAAGAGCTCAGAGAGAACAGTGAGAGGCCCAAGAGCACAGTGAGAACAGTGAGATTCCCGAGAGCACAGAGAGAACCGAGAGAGGCCCGAGAGCACAGTGAGAACAGAGAGAGGCCCGAGAGCACAGAGAGACAGTGAGATGCCCGAGAGCACAGTGAGAACAGAGAGAGGTCCGAGAGCACAGTGAGAACAGAGAGAGGCCCGAGAGCACATTGAGAACAGAGAGAGTCCCGAGAGCACAGTGAGAACAGCGAGAGGCCTTAGAGCATAGAGAGAACAGCGAAATTCCCGAGAGTACAGTGTGAACAGAGAGTGGCGCGGACAGCACAGTGAGAGCAGCGAGATTCCCGAGAGAACAGTGAGAACATGGAGTGACGTGAGGGCACAGTGAGAACATAGAGAGGTCCAGTAGCACAGTGTGAAAAGAGAGAGGCCTGAGAGCGCAGTGACAACAGCGACAGTCCCGAGAGCACAGAGAGAACAGAGAGAGGCCCGAGAGCACATTGAGAACAGAGAGTGGCCCGAGAGCACAGTGAGAACAGCGAGATTCCCGAGAGCACAGTGAGAACAGAGAGAGGCCCGAGAGCACAGTGCGAACAGAGGGAAGGCTGAGAGCACAGTGAGAATAGAGAGATTCCCGAGAGCACAGTGAGAACAGAGAGCTTCCCGAGAGCACAGTGAGAACAGAGAGATTCCCGAGAGCACAGTGAGAAAAGAGGCCAGAGAGCACAGTGAGAACAGGGAGAAACCTGAGAGCACAGTGAGAACAGAGAGAGGCCCGAGAGCACAGTGAGAGCAGAGAGTGGCCGGGGAGCACAGTGAGAGCCGTGAGATTCACGAGAGAACAGTGAGAACAGAGAGAGGCCCGAGAGCATAGAGAAAACAGGGAAATTCCCGAGAGCACAGTGTGAGCAGAGAGTGGCCGGAGAGCACAGTGAGAGCAGCGAGATTCACGAGAGAACAGTGAGAACAGAGAGAGGCCCGAGAGCACAGTGAGAATAGCGAGATTCCCGTGAGAACAGTGCGACAGCGTGAGGCCCGAGAGCAGCGTGAGAACAGAGAGAGTACTGAGTGCAGAGTGAGAACAGAGAGAGGCCCAAGAGCACAGTGAGAACAGCGAGATTCCCCAGAGCACAGTGAGAACAGAGAGAGTCCCGAGAGTACAGTGAGAACAGAGAGAGTCCCGAGAGCACAGTGAGAACAGCGAGAGGCCCGAGAGCAGAGTGAGAACAGCGAGGTTCCCGAGAGCACAGTGAGAACAGAGAGTGGCGCGGACAGCACAGTGAGAGCAGCGAGATTCCCGAGAGAACAGTGAGAACATGGAGTGACCTGAGGGCACAGTGAGAACATAGAGAGGTCCAGTAGCACAGTGTGAACAGAGAGAGGCCTGAGAGCACAGTGACAACAGCGACAGTCCCGAGAGCACAGTGGGAACAGAGAGAGGTCTGAGAGCACAATGAGAACAGAGAGAGGTCCGAGAGCACATTGGGAACAGCGAGAGGCCTGAGAGAACAGTGAGAATAGCGAGATTCCCGAGAGAACAGTGCGACAGCGAGATGGCTGAGAGCACAGTGAGAACAGAGGGAGGCCTGAGAGCACAGTGAGAACAGCGAGATTCCCGAGAGCAGCGTGAGAACAGCGAGATTCCAGAGAGCACAGTGAGAACAGAGAGAGGCCCGAGAGCTCAGAGAGAACAGTGAGAGGCCCAAGAGCACAGTGACAACAGCGACAGTCCCGCGAGCACAGAAAGACAGCGAGAGGCCCGAGAGCACAGTGAGAACAGAGAGAGGTCTGAGAGCACAGAGAGACAGAGAGAGACCCGAGAGCACAGTGAGAACAGAGAGAGGTCTGAGAGCACAGAGAGACAGAGAGAGACCCGAGAGCACAGTGAGAACAGCAAGAGGCCTTAGAGCATAGAGAGAACAGCGAAATTCCCGAGAGCACAGTGTGAACAGAGAGTGGCGCGGACAGCACAGTGAGAGCAGCGAGATTCCCGAGAGAACAGTCAGAGCATGGAGTGACCTGAGGGCACAGTGAGAACATAGAGAGGTCCAGTAGCACGTTGTGAACAGAGAGAGGTCTGAGAGCACAGTGTGAACAGAGAGAGGCCTGAGAGCACAGTGAGAACAGCGAGAGGCCTGAGAGAACAGTGAGAATAGCGAGATTCCCGAGAGCACAGTGAGAACAGCGAGATTCCCGAGAGCACAGTGAGAACAGAGAGATTCCCGAGAGCACAGTGAGAACAGAGAGATTCCCGAGAGCACAGTGAGAACAGAGAGAGGCCCGAGAGCACAGTGAGAACAGAGAGATTTCTGAGAGCACAGTGAGAACAGAGAGAGGCCCGAGAGCACAGTGAGAACAGAGAGAGGCCCGAGAGGACAGTGAGAACAGAGAGAGGCCCGAGAGCACAGTGAGAACAGAGAGAGGCCCGAGAGCACAGAGAGAACAGAGAGATTTCTGAGAGCACAGTGAAACATCGAGAGGCCCGAGAGCACAGTGAGAACAGGGAGACACCTGAGAGCACAGTGAGAACAGAGAAAGGGCCGAGAGCACATTGAGAACCTGGAGTGAGCCGAGAGCAGTGAGAAAACCGAGATTTCCGAGAGAACAGTGAGATAAGTGAAAGGCCCGAGAGCACAGTGAGAACAGCGAGAGGCCTGAGAGTACAGTGAGAACAGCGAGGTTCCCGAGAGCACAGTGAGAACAGCGAGAGGACCGAGAGTACAGTGAGAACAGCGAGGTTCCCGAGAGCACAGTGAGAACAGCGAGAGGACCGAGAGCACAGTGAGAACAGAGAGACGCCTGAGAGCACAGTGAGAACAGCGAGGTTCCCGAGAGCACAGTGAGAACAGCGAGAGGACCGAGAGCACAGTGAGAACAGCGAGAGGACCGAGAGCACAGTGAGAACAGAGAGACGCCTGAGAGCACAGTGAGAACAGCGAGGTTCCCGAGAGCACAGTGAGAACAGCGAGAGGACCGAGAGCACAGTGAGAACAGAGAGACGCCTGAGAGCACAGTGAGAACAGCGAGGTTCCCGAGAGCACAGTGAGAACAGCGAGGTTCCCGAGAGCACAGTGAAAACAGTGAGAGTCCCGAGAGCACAGTGAGAACAGAGAGAGGCCGGAGAGCACATTGAGAACAGAGAGTTGCCCGTGAGCACAGTGAGAACAGAGAGACGCCTGAGAGCACAGTGAGAACAGAGAGAGACCCAAGAGCACAGTGAGAACAGAGAGAGGCCTGAGAGCACAGTGAGAACAGAGAGAGGACCGAGAGCACAGTGAGAACAGAGAGACGCCTGAGAGCACAGTGAGAACAGCGAGGTTCCCGAGAGCACAGTGAGAACAGCGAGAGGACCGAGAGTACAGTGAGAACAGCGAGGTTCCCGAGAGCACAGTGAAAACAGTGAGAGTCCCGAGAGCACAGTGAGAACAGAGAGAGGCCGGAGAGCACATTGAGAACAGAGAGTTGCCCGTGAGCACAGTGAGAACAGAGAGAGGCCGGAGAGCAGAGTGAGAACAGAGAGAGGCCCGAGAGCACAGTGAGAACAGAGAGAGGAGCGAGAGCACAGTGAGAACAGAGAGAGGCCCGAGAGCACAGTGAGAACAGAGAGAAGCCTCAGAGCACAGTGAGAACAGACAGAGGCCCGAGAGCACAGTGAGAACAGAGAGAGGCACAAGAGCACAGTGAGAACAGAGAGAGGCCTGAGAGCACATTGAGAACAGAGAGTTGCCCGTGAGCACAGTGAGAACAGAGAGAGGACGGAGAGCAGAGTGAGAACAAAGACAGGAGCGAGAGCACAGTGAGAACAGAGAGAGGCCCGAGAGCACAGTGAGAACAGACAGAGAGAAGCCTCAGAGCACAGTGAGAACAGACAGAGGCCCGAGAGCACAGTGAGAACAGAGAGAGGCACAAGAGCACATTGAGAACAGAGAGAGGAGCGAGAGCACAGTGAGAACAGACAGAGAGAAGCCTCAGAGCACAGTGAGAACAGACAGAGGCCCGAGAGCACAGTGAGAACAGAGAGAGGCACAAGAGCACAGTGAGAACAGAGAGAGGCCTGAGAGCACATTGAGAACAGAGAGTTGCCCGTGAGCACAGTGAGAACAGAGAGAGGAAGGAGAGCAGAGTGAGAACAGAGAGAGGCCCGAGAGCACAGTGAGAACAGAGAGAGGAGCGAGAGCACAGTGAGAACAGAGAGAGGCCCGAGAGCACAGTGAGAACAGAGAGAGGCACAAGAGCACAGTGAGAACAGAGAGAGGCCTGAGAGCACAGTGAGAACAGAGAGTTGCCCGAGAGCACAGTCTGAACAGAGAGTTGCCCGAGAGCACAGTGTGAACAGAGAGAGGCCCGAGAGCACAGTGAGAACAGAGAGTTGCCCGAGAGCACAGTGTGAACAGAGAGTTGCCCGAGAGCACAGTGTGAACAGAGAGAGGCCCGAGAGCACAGTGAGAACAGAGAGACGCCTGAGAGCACAGTGAGAACAGAGAGTTGCCCGAGAGTGCAGTGAGAACAGCAAGAGTCCCAAGAGCACAGTGAGAACAGAAAGAGGCCTGTGAGCACAGTAAGAACAGCGAGATTCCCGAGAGCACAGTGAGAAAAGCGAGATTTCCGAGAGCACAGTGAGAACAGCGAAAGGCCCGACAGCACAGTGAGAACAGAGAGATTACCGAGAAAGCAGTGAGACAGCTAGAGGCCTGAGAGCACAGCGAGTACAGCGAGAGAACCCAGAGCACAGTGAGAGCACAGAGAGGACTGAACGCAGAGTGAGAACAGAGAGAGGCCCGAGAGCACAGTGAGAACAGAGAGAGGCCCAAGAGCACATTGAGAACAGAGAGTTGCCCGTGAGCAGAGTGAGAACAGAGAGAGGCCGGAGAGCAGAGTGAGAACAGAGAGAGGCCGGAGAGCAGAGTGAGAACAGAGAGAGGCCCGAGAGCACAGTGAGAACAGAGAGAGGACCGAGAGCACAGTGAGAACAGAGAGAGGCCCGTGTGCACAGTGAGAACAGAGAGAGGCCCAAGAGCAAAGTGAGAACCGAGAGAGGTCCGAGAGCAAAGTGAGAACAGAGAGAGGCCTGAGAGCACATTGAGAACAGAGAGAGTCCCGAGAACACAGTGAGAACAGAGTGAGGCCCGAGAGCACATTGAGAACAGAGAGAGTCCCGAGAGCACAGTGAGAACAGCGAGAGGCCTTAGAGCATAGAGAGAACAGCGAAACTCCCGAGAGCACAGTGTGAACAGAGAGTGGCGCGGACTGCACAGTGAGAGCAGCGAGATTCCCGAGAGAACAGTGAGAACATGGAGTGACCTGAGGGCACAGTGAGAACATAGAGAGGTCCAGTAGCACAGTGTAAACAGAGAGAGGCCTGAGAGCGCAGTGACAACAGCGACAGTCCCGAGAGCACAGAGAGAACAGAGAGAGGCCCGAGAGCACATTGAGAACAGAGAGAGGCCCGAGAGCACAGTGAGAACAGCGAGATTCCCGAGAGCACAGTGAGAACAGAGAGATTCCCGAGAGCACAGTGAAACATCGAGAGGCCCGAGAGCACAGTGAGAACAGAGAGAGGACTGAGTGCTCAGTGAGAACAGAGAGAGTCCCGAGAGCATAGAGAAAACAGGGAAATTCCCGAGAGCACAGTGTGAGCAGAAAGTGGCCGGAGAGCACAGCGAGAGCAGCGAGATTCACGAGAGAACAGTGAGAACAGAGAGAGGCCGGAGAGCACAGTGAGAACAGTGAGATTCACGAGAGAACAGTGAGAACAGAGAGAGGCCCGAGAGCAGTGTGAGAACAGAGAGAGGCCTGAGAGAACAGTGAGAATAGCGAGATTCCCGAGAGAACAGTGCGGCAGCGATAGGCCCGAGAGCACAGTGAGAACAGCGAGATTCCCGAGAGCATAGTGAGAACAGAGAGATTCCTGAGAGCACAGTGAGAACAGAGAGATTCCCGAGAGCACAGTGAGAACAGAGACAGGCCCGAGAGCACAGTGAGAACAGAGACAGGCCCGAGAGCACAGTGAGAACAGAGAGAGGCCCGAGAGCAGCGTGAGAACAGAGAGATTCCCGAGAACACAGTGAGAACAGCGAGATTCCCGAGAGCACAGTGAGAACAGAGAGAGGCCCGAGAGCACAGTGAGAACAGCGAGATTCCCGAGAGAACAGTGCGACAGCGAGATGCCCGAGAGCACAGTGAGAACAGAGGGAGGCCTGAGAGCACAGTGAGAACAGCGAGTTTCCCGAGAGCACAGTGAGAACAGCGAGAGGCCCCAGAGCATAGTGAGAACAGAGAGAGGCCCGAGAGCACAGTGAGAACAACGGGAGGACTGAGAGCACATTGAGAACAGAGAGAGGCCCAAGAGCTCAGAGAGAACAGTGAGAGGCCCAAGAGCACAGTGAGAACAGCGAGATTCCCGAGAGCACAGAGAGAACAGAGAGAGGCCCGAGAGCACAGAGAGACAGTGAGATGCCCGAGAGCACAGTGAGAACAGAGAGAGGTCCGAGAGCACAGTGAGAACAGAGAGAGGCCCGAGAGCACATTGAGAACAGAGAGAGTCCCGAGAGCACAGTGAGAACAGCGAGAGGCCTTAGAGCATAGAGAGAACAGCGAAATTCCCGAGAGTACAGTGTGAACAGAGAGTGGCGCGGACAGCACAGTGAGAGCAGCGAGATTCCCGAGAGAACAGTGAGAACATGGAGTGACGTGAGGGCACAGTGAGAACATAGAGAGGTCCAGTAGCACAGTGTGAAAAGAGAGAGGCCTGAGAGCGCAGTGACAACAGCGACAGTCCCGAGAGCACAGAGAGAACAGAGAGAGGCCCGAGAGCACATTGAGAACAGAGAGTGGCCCGAGAGCACAGTGAGAACAGCGAGATTCCCGAGAGCACAGTGAGAACAGAGAGAGGCCCGAGAGCACAGTGCGAACAGAGGGAAGGCTGAGAGCACAGTGAGAATAGAGAGATTCCCGAGAGCACAGTGAGAACAGAGAGCTTCCCGAGAGCACAGTGAGAACAGAGAGATTCCCGAGAGCACAGTGAAACATCGAGAGGCCCGAGAGCACAGTGAGAACAGGGAGACACCTGAGAGCTCAGTGAGAACAGAGAGAGGCCTTTGAGCACAGTGAGAAAAGAGGCCAGAGAGCACAGTGAGAACAGGGAGAAACCTGAGAGCACAGTGAGAACAGAGAGAGGCCCGAGAGCACAGTGAGAGCAGAGAGTGGCCGGGGAGCACAGTGAGAGCAGTGAGATTCACGAGAGAACAGTGAGAACAGAGAGAGGCCCGAGAGCATAGAGAAAACAGGGAAATTCCCGAGAGCACAGTGTGAGCAGAGAGTGGCCGGAGAGCACAGTGAGAGCAGCGAGATTCACGAGAGAACAGTGAGAACAGAGAGAGGCCGGAGAGCACAGTGAGAACAGAGAGAGGCCCGAGAGCACAGTGAGAATAGCGAGATTCCCGTGAGAACAGTGCGACAGCGTGAGGCCCGAGAGCAGCGTGAGAACAGAGAGAGTACTGAGTGCAGAGTGAGAACAGAGAGAGGCCCGAGAGCACAGTGAGAACAGCGAGATTCCCCAGAGCACAGTGAGAACAGAGAGAGTCCCGAGAGTACAGTGAGAACAGAGAGAGTCCCGAGAGCACAGTGAGAAACGAGAGAGGCCTGAGAGCACAGTGAGAACAGAGAGAGGTCCGAGAGCACAGTGAGAACAGCGAGATTCCCGAGAGCAGAGTGAGAACAGCGAGGTTCCCGAGAGCACAGTGAGAACAGAGAGTGGCGCGGACAGCACAGTGAGAGCAGCGAGATTCCCGAGAGAACAGTGAGAACATGGAGTGACCTGAGGGCACAGTGAGAACATAGAGAGGTCCAGTAGCACAGTGTGAACAGAGAGAGGCCTGAGAGCACAGTGACAACAGCGACAGTCCCGAGAGCACAGTGGGAACAGAGAGAGGTCTGAGAGCACAATGAGAACAGAGAGAGGTCCGAGAGCACATTGGGAACAGCGAGAGGCCTGAGAGAACAGTGAGAATAGCGAGATTCCCGAGAGAACAGTGCGACAGCGAGATGGCTGAGAGCACAGTGAGAACAGAGGGAGGCCTGAGAGCACAGTGAGAACAGCGAGATTCCCGAGAGCAGCGTGAGAACAGCGAGATTCCAGAGAGCACAGTGAGAACAGAGAGAGGCCCGAGAGCTCAGAGAGAACAGTGAGAGGCCCAAGAGCACAGTGAGAACAGCGACAGTCCCGCGAGCACAGAAAGACAGCGAGAGGCCCGAGAGCACAGTGAGAACAGCGACAGTCCCGCGAGCACAGAGAGACAGCGAGAGGCCCGAGAGCACAGTGAGAACAGAGAGAGGTCTGAGAGCACAGAGAGACAGAGAGAGACCCGAGAGCACAGTGTGAACAGAGAGTGGCGCGGACAGCACAGTGAGAGCAGCGAGATTCCCGAGAGAACAGTCAGAGCATGGAGTGACCTGAGGGCACAGTGAGAACATAGAGAGGTCCAGTAGCACGGTGTGAACAGAGAGAGGTCTGAGAGCACAGTGTGAACAGAGAGAGGCCTGAGAGCACAGTGAGAACAGCGAGAGGCCTGAGAGAACAGTGAGAATAGCGAGATTCCCGAGAGCACAGTGAGAACAGCGAGATACCCGAGAGCACAGTGAGAACAGAGAGATTCCCGAGAGCACAGTGAGAACAGAGAGATTCCCGAGAGCACAGTGAGAACAGAGAGAGGCCCGAGAGCACAGTGAGAACAGAGAGATTTCTGAGAGCACAGTGAGAACAGAGAGAGGCCCGAGAGCACAGTGAGAACAGAGAGAGGCCCGAGAGGACAGTGAGAACAGAGAGAGGCCCGAGAGCACAGTGAGAACAGAGAGAGGCCCGAGAGCACAGAGAGAACAGAGAGATTTCTGAGAGCACAGTGAAACATCGAGAGGCCCGAGAGCACAGTGAGAACAGGGAGACACCTGAGAGCACAGTGAGAACAAAGAAAGGGCCGAGAGCACATTGAGAACCTGGAGTGAGCCGAGAGCAGTGAGAAAACCGAGATTTCCGAGAGAACAGTGAGATAAGTGAAAGGCCCGAGAGCACAGTGAGAACAGCGAGATGCCTGAGAGCACAGTGAAAATACAGAGAGGCCCGAGAGCACAGTGAGAACAGAGAGAGGCCCGAGAGCACAGTGAGAACAGCGAGAGGCCTGAGAGCACAGTGAGAACAGAGAGATTCCCGAGAGCACAGTGAGAACAGCGAGAGGCCTGAGAGCACAGTGAGAACAGAGAGATTCCCGAGAGCACAGTGAGAACAGCGAGAGGCCTGAGAGCACAGTGAGAACAGAGAGAGGCCTGAACGCAGAGTGAGAACAGAGAGAGGCCTGAGAGCACAGCGAGTACAGCGAGAGAACCGAGAGCACAGTGAGAACAGAGAGAGGCCTGAGAGCACAGTCAGAACAGCGAAGTTCCCGAGAGCACAGTGAGAACAGCGAAGTTCCCGAGAGCACAGTGAGAACAGAGAGAGGACCGAGAGCACAGTGAGAACAGCGAGATTCCCGAGAGCACAGTGAGAACAGCGAGAGGACCGAGAGTACAGTGAGAACAGCGAGGTTCCCGAGAGCACAGTGAGAACAGCGAGGTTCCCGAGAGCACAGTGAGAACAGCGAGAGGACCGAGAGTACAGTGAGAACAGCGAGGTTCCCGAGAGCACAGTGAGAACAGCGAGAGGACCGAGAGCACAGTGAGAACAGAGAGACGCCTGAGAGCACAGTGAGAACAGCGAGGTTCCCGAGAGCACAGTGAGAACAGCGAGAGGACCGAGAGTACAGTGAGAACAGCGAGGTTCCCGAGAGCACAGTGAGAACAGCGAGAGGACCGAGAGCACAGTGAGAACAGAGAGAGGCCGGAGAGCACATTGAGAACAGAGAGTTGCCCGTGAGCACAGTGAGAACAGAGAGAGGCCGGAGAGCAGAGTGAGAACAGAGAGTTGCCCGTGAGCACAGTGAGAACAGAGAGAGGCCGGAGAGCAGAGTGAGAACAGAGAGAGGCCCGATAGCACAGTGAGAACAGCGAGAGGAGCGAGAGCACAGTGAGAACAGAGAGAGGCCCGAGAGCACAGTGAGAACAGCGAGAGGAGCGAGAGCACAGTGAGAACAGAGAGAAGCCTCAGAGCACAGTGAGAACAGACAGAGGCCCGAGAGCACAGTGAGAACAGAGAGAGGCACAAGAGCACAGTGAGAACAGAGAGAGGCCTGAGAGCACATTGAGAACAGAGAGTTGCCCGTGAGCACAGTGAGAACAGAGAGAGGACGGAGAGCAGAGTGAGAACAGAGAGAGGAGCGAGAGCACAGTGAGAACAGAGAGAGGCCCGAGAGCACAGTGAGAACAGACAGAGAGAAGCCTCAGAGCACAGTGAGAACAGACAGAGGCCCGAGAGCACAGTGAGAACAGAGAGAGGCACAAGAGCACAGTGAGAACAGAGAGAGGCCTGAGAGTACATTGAGAACAGAGAGTTGCCCGTGAGCACAGTGAGAACAGAGAGAGGACGGACAGCAGAGTGAGAACAGAGAGAGGAGCGAGAGCACAGTGAGAACAGAGAGAGGCCCGAGAGCACAGTGAGAACAGACAGAGAGAAGCCTCAGAGCACAGTGAGAACAGACAGAGGCCTGAGAGCACAGTGAGAACAGAGAGAGGCACAAGAGCACAGTGAAACCAGAGAGAGGCCTGAGAGCACATTGAGAACAGAGAGTTGCCCGTGAGCACAGTGAGAACAGAGAGAGGACGGAGAGCAGAGTGAGAACAGAGAGAGGCCCGAGAGCACAGTGAGAACAGAGAGAGGACCGAGAGCACAGTGAGAACAGAGAGAGGCCTGAGAGCACATTGAGAACAGAGAGTTGCCCGTGAGCACAGTGAGAACAGAGAGAGGACGGAGAGCAGAGTGAGAACAGAGAGAGGCCCGAGAGCACAGTGAGAACAGAGAGAGGACCGAGAGCACAGTGAGAACAGAGAGAGGCCCGAGAGCACAGTGAGAACAGAGAGAGGACGGAGAGCAGAGTGAGAACAGAGAGAGGCCCGAGAGCACAGTGAGAACAGAGAGAGGACCGAGAGCACAGTGAGAACAGAGAGAGGCCCGAGAGCACAGTGAGAACAGAGAGAGGCCCGAGAGCACAGTGAGAACAGAGAGAGGCACAAGAGCACAGTGAGAACAGAGAGAGGCCTGAGAGCACAGTGAGAACAGAGAGTTGCCCGAGAGCACAGTGTGAACAGAGAGTTGCCCGAGAGCACAGTGTGAACAGAGAGAGGCCCGAGAGCACAGTGAGAACAGAGAGACGCCTGAGAGCACAGTGAGAATAGCGAGATTCCCGAGAGCACAGTGAGACAGCGAGATTCCCGAGAGCACAGTGAGACAGCGAGATTCCCGAGAGCACAGTGAGAACAGGGAGAGACCCGAGAGCACAGTGAGAACAGAGAGAGGCCCAAGAGCACAGTGAGAACAGAGAGAGGCCCGAGAGCACAGTGAGAACAGAGAGAGGCCCAAGAGCACAGTGAGAACAGAGAGAGGACCGAGAGCACAGTGAGAACAGAGATTCCCGAGAGCACAGTGAGAACAGAGACAGGCCCGAGAGCACAGTGAGAACAGAGAGAGACCCGAGAGCACAGTGAGAACAGAGAGAAGCCTGAGAGCACTGTGAGAACAGACAGAGGCCCGAGAGCACAGTGAGAACAGAGAGAGGCAAAAGAGCACAGAGAGAACAGCAAGAGTCCCGAGAGCACAGTGAGAACAGAGAGACGCCTGAGAGCACAGTGAGAACAGCAAGGTTCCCGAGAGCACAGTGAGAACAGCGAGAGGACCGAGAGCACAGTGAGAACAGAGAGAGACCTGAGAGCACAGTGAGAACAGTGAGATTCCCGAGGGCACAGTGAGAACAGGGAGAGACCCGAGAGCTAAGTGAGAACAGAGAGATGCCCGAGAGCACAGTGAGAACAGAGAGAGGACCGAGAACACAGTGAGAACAGAGAGTTCTGAGAGCACAGTGAGAACAGTGAGAGGCCCAAGAGCACAGTGAGAACAGAGAGAGGCCCGAGAGCACAGTGAGATAGTGAGTTTCCCGAGAGCACAGTGAGAACAGAGATTTGCCCGAGAGCCCAGTGAGAACAGAGAGAGGCCCGAGGGCACAGAGAGAACAGAGAGAGGCCCGAGAGCACAGAGAGAACAGAGAGAGGCCTGTGAGCACAGTGAGAACAGCAAGAGTCCCGAGAGCACAGTGAGATCAGAGAGAAGACTGAGAGCACAGTAAGAACATAGAGAAGCCTGAGAGCACAGTGAGAACAGCGAGGATCCCGAGAGCACAGTGGGAACAGCGAGAGGCCTCAGAGAACAATGCGACAGCGAGAGGCCCGAGAGCACAGTGAGAACAGAGAGAGTACTGAACGCACAGTGAGAACAGAGAGAGTACTGAGCGCACAGTGAGAATAGCGAGAGGCCCGAGATCACAGTGTGAACAGAGAGAGGCGCGAGAGCACAGTGAGAACAGAGAGAGGCCCGAGAGTACAGTGAGATCAGGGAGAGGCCTGAGAGCTCAGTGAGTACAGAGCAAAAACCGAGAGCACAGTGAAAACAGAGAGAGGCCCGAGAGCACAGTGAGAAAAGCGAGATTCCCGAGAGCACAGTGAGGACCGAGAGCACAGTGAGAACAGCGAGATTCCCGAGAGCACAGTGAGAACAGCGAGATTCCCGAGAGCACAGTGAGAACAGCGAGATTCCCGAGAGCACAGTGAGAACAGAGAGATTCCCGAGAACACATTGTGAACAGAGAGAGGCCCGAGAGCACAGTGAGAATAGTGAGAGGCCCGATACCACAGTGAGAACAGCGAGAGGAGTGAGAGCCCAGTGAGACCAGCGAGGGACCCGAGAGAACAGTGAGATAGCGAGAGAACAGAGAGCACAGTGAGAACAGAGAGAGGCCTGTGAGCTCAGTGAGAACAACGAGATTCCCGAGAGCACAGTGAGAACATAGAGTGACCTGAGAGCACAGTGAGAACAGAGAGAGGTCCAGTAGCACAGTGTAAACAGAGAGAGACCCGAGAGCACAGTGAGAACAGAGAGAGGCCCGAGAGCACAGTGAGAACAGAGAGAAGCCTGAGAGCACAGTGAGAACAGAGAGAGGCCCGAGAGCACAGTGAGAACAGAGAGAAGCCTGAGAGCACAGTGAGAACAGAGAGAGGCCCGAGAGCACAGAGAGAACAGCAAGAGTCCCGAGAGCACAGTGAGAACAGAGAGACGCCTGAGAGCACAGTGAGAATAGCGAGATTCCCGAGAGCACAGTGAGAATAGCGAGATTCCCGAGAGCACAGTGAGAACAGAGAGAAGCCTGAGAGCACAGTGAGAACAGCGAGGTTCCCGAGAGCACAGTGAGAACAGCGAGAGGACCGAGAGCACAGTGAGAACAGAGAGAGACCTGAGAGCACAGTGAGAACAGTGAGATTCCCGAGAGAACAGTGAGACAGCGACATTCCCGAGAGCACAGTGAGAAAAGGGAGAGACCCGAGAGCACAGTGAGAACAGAGAGAGGCCCAAGAGCACAGTGAGAACAGAGAGAGGACCGAGAGCACAGTGAGAACAGAGAGATTCCCGAGAGCACAGTGAGAACAGAGAGAGGCCCGAGAGCATAGTGAGAACAGAGAGAGACCCGAGAGCACAGTGAGAACAGAGAGAAGCCTGAGAGCACTGTGAGAACAGACAGAGGCCCGAGAGCACAGTGAGAACAGAGAGAGGCAAAAGAGCACAGAGAGAACAGCAAGAGTCCCGAGAGCACAGTGAGAACAGAGAGACGCCTGAGAGCACAGTGAGAACAGCAAGGTTCCCGAGAGCACAGTGAGAACAGCGAGAGGACCGAGAGCACAGTGAGAACAGAGAGAGACCTGAGAGCACAGTGAGAACAGTGAGATTCCCGAGGGCACAGTGAGAACAGGGAGAGACCCGAGAGCTAAGTGAGAACAGAGAGATGCCCGAGAGCACAGTGAGAACAGAGAGAGGACCGAGAACACAGTGAGAACAGAGAGTTCTGAGAGCACAGTGAGAACAGTGAGAGGCCCAAGAGCACAGTGAGAACAGAGAGTGGCCCGAGAGCACAGTGAGATAGTGAGTTTCCCGAGAGCACAGTGAGAACAGAGATTTGCCCGAGAGCCCAGTGAGAACAGAGAGAGGCCCGAGAGCACAGAGAGAACAGAGAGAGGCCCGAGAGCACAGAGAGAACAGAGAGAGGCCTGTGAGCACAGTGAGAACAGCAAGAGTCCCGAGAGCACAGTGAGATCAGAGAGAAGACTGAGAGCACAGTAAGAACATAGAGAAGCCTGAGAGCACAGTGAGAACAGCGAGGATCCCGAGAGCACAGTGGGAACAGCGAGAGGCCTCAGAGAACAATGCGACAGCGAGAGGCCCGAGAGCACAGTGAGAACAGAGAGAGTACTGAACGCACAGTGAGAATAGCGAGAGGCCCGAGATCACAGTGTGAACAGAGAGAGGCGCGAGAGCACAGTGAAAACAGAGAGAGGCCCGGGAGTACAGTGAGATCAGGGAGAGGCCTGAGAGCTCAGTGAGTACAGAGCAAGGACCGAGAGCACAGTGAGAACAGCGAGATTCCCGAGAGCACAGTGAGAACAGAGAGATTCCCGAGAACACATTGTGAACAGAGAGAGGAGTGAGAGCCCAGTGAGACCAGCGAGGGACCCGAGAGAACAGTGAGATAGCGAGAGAACAGAGAGCACAGTGAGAACAGAGAGAGGCCTGTGAGCTCAGTGAGAACAACGAGATTCCCGAGAGCACAGTGAGAACATAGAGTGACCTGAGAGCACATTGAGAACAGAGAGAGGTCCAGTAGCACAGTGTAAACAGAGAGAGACCCGAGAGCACAGTGAGAACAGAGAGAGGCCCGAGAGCACAGTGAGAACAGAGAGAAGCCTGAGAGCACAGTGAGAACAGAGAGAGGCCCGAGAGCACAGTGAGAACAGAGAGAGGCACAAGAGCACAGAGAGAACAGCAAGAGTCCCGAGAGCACAGTGAGAACAGAGAGACGCCTGAGAGCACAGTGAGAATAGCGAGATTCCCGAGAGCACAGTGAGAATAGCGAGATTCCCGAGAGCACAGTGAGAACAGAGAGAAGCCTGAGAGCACAGTGAGAACAGCGAGGTTCCCGAGAGCACAGTGAGAACAGCGAGAGGACCGAGAGCACAGTGAGAACAGAGAGAGACCTGAGAGCACAGTGAGAACAGTGAGATTCCCGAGAGAACAGTGAGACAGCGAGATTCCCGAGAGCACAGTGAGAACAGAGAGATTCCCGAGAGCACAGTGAGAACAGAGAGTGGCAAAAGAGCACAGTGAGAATAGCGAGATTCCCGAGAGCACAGTGAGAACAGAGAGACGCCTGAGAGCACAGTGAGAACAGCGAGGTTCCCGAGAGCACAGTGAGAACAGCGAGAGGACCGAGAGCACAGTGAGAACAGAGAGAGACCTGAGAGCACAGTGAGAACAGAGAGAGGCCCGAGAGCACAGTGAGAACAGAGAGAGGCCCGAGAGCACAGTGAGATAGTGAGTTTCCCGAGAGCACAGTGAGAACAGAGATTTGCCCGAGAGCCCAGTGAGAACAGAGAGAGGCCCGAGAGCACAGAGAGAACAGAGAGAGGCCCGAGAGCACAGAGAGAACAGAGAGAGGCCTGTGAGCACAGTGAGAACAGCAAGAGTCCCGAGAGCACAGTGAGATCAGAGAGAAGCCTGAGAGCACAGTAAGAACAGAGAGAAGCCTGAGAGCACAGTGAGAACAGCGAGGATCCCGAGAGCACAGTGGGAACAGCGAGAGGCCTCAGAGAACAGTGCGACAGCGAGAGGCCCGAGAGCACAGTGAGAACAGAGAGAGTACTGAACGCACAGTGCGAACAGAGACAGTACTGAGCGCACAGTGAGAATAGCGAGAGGCCCGAGATCACAGTGTGAACAGAGAGAGGCCCGAGAGTACAGTGAGATCAGGGAGAGGCCTGAGAGCTCAGTGAGTACAGAGCAAGGACCGAGAGCACAGTGAGAACAGCGAGATTCCCGAGAGCACAGTGAGAACAGCGAGAGGACCGAGAGCACAGTGAGAAAAGCGAGATTCCCGAGAGCACAGTGAGGAACGAGAGCACAGTGAGAACAGCGAGATTCCCGAGAGCACAGTGAGAACAGCGAGATTCCCGAGAGCACAGTGAGAACAGAGAGATTCCCGAGAACACATTGTGAACAGAGAGAGGCCCGAGAGCACAGTGAGAATAGTGACAGGCCCGATACCACAGTGAGAACAGCGAGAGGAGTGAGAGCACAGTGAGACCAGCGAGGGGCCCGAGAGAACAGTGAGATAGCGAGAGAACAGAGAGCACAGTGAGAACAGAGAGAGGCCTGTGAGCTCAGTGAGAACAACGAGATTCCCGAGAGCACAGTGAGAACATAGAGTGACCTGAGAGCACAGTGAGAACAGAGAGAGGTCCAGTAGCACAGTGTAAACAGAGAGAGACCCGAGAGCACAGCGAGAACAGAGAGAGGCCCGAGAGCACAGTGAGAACAGAGAGAAGCCTGAGAGCACAGTGAGAACAGAGAGAGGCCCGAGAGCACAGTGAGAACAGAGAGAGGCACAAGAGCACAGAGAGAACAGCAAGAGTCCCGAGAGCACAGTGAGAACAGAGAGACGCCTGAGAGCACAGTGAGAATAGCGAGATTCCCGAGAGCACAGTGAGAATAGCGAGATTCCCGAGAGCACAGTGAGAACAGAGAGAAGCCTGAGAGCACAGTGAGAACAGCGAGGTTCCCGAGAGAACAGTGAGACAGCGAGATTCCCGAGAGCACAGTGAGAACAGGGAGAGACCCGAGAGCACAGTGAGAACAGAGAGAGGCCCAAGAGCACAGTGAGAACAGAGAGATTCCCGAGAGCACAGTGAGAACAGAGAGAGGCCCGAGAGCATAGTGAGAACAGAGAGAGACCCGAGAGCACAGTGAGAACAGAGAGAGGCCCGAGAGCACAGTGAGAACAGAGAGAAGCCTGAGAGCACAGTGAGAACAGACAGAGGCCCGAGAGCACAGTGAGAACAGAGAGAGGCAAAAGAGCACAGTGAGAATAGCGAGATTCCCGAGAGCACAGTGAGAACTGAGAGACGCCTGAGAGCACAGTGAGAACAGCGAGGTTCCCGAGAGCACAGTGAGAACAGCGAGAGGACCGAGAGCACAGTGAGAACAGAGAGAGACCTGAGAGCACAGTGAGAACAGTGAGATTCCCGAGAGAACAGTGAGACAGCGAGATTCCCGAGGGCACAGTGAGAACAGGGAGAGACCCGAGAGCTAAGTGAGAACAGAGAGATGCCCGAGATCACAGTGAGAACAGAGAGAGGACCGAGAGCACAGTGAGAACAGAGAGTTCTGAGAGCACAGTGAGAACAGAGAGAGGCCCGAGAGCTCAGAGAGAACAGTGAGAGGCCCAAGAGCACAGTGAGAACAGCGAGATTCCAGAGAGCACAGTGAGAGCAGCGCGATTCCTGAGAGAACAGTGCAACAGCGAGAGGCCCGAGAGCAGCATGAGAACAGAGAGAGGCTCGAGAGCAGCATGAGAACAGAGAGAGGCTCGAGAGCACAGTGAGAACAGCGACAGGCCCGAGAGCACAGTGAGAACAGAGAGAGGCCCGAGAGCACAGTGAGAACAGCAAGAGTCCCGAGAGCATAGTGAGAACAGAGAGAAGCCTGAGAGCACAGTAAGAACATAGAGAAGCCTGAGAGCACAGTGAGAACAGCGAGGATCCCGAGAGCACAGTGGGAACAGCGAGGGGCCTCAGAGAACAGTGTGACAGCGAGAGGCCCGAGAGCTCAGAGAGAACAGAGAGAGGCCCAAGAGCACAGTGAGAACAGAGAGATGCCCGAGAGCACAGTGAGAACAGAGAGTTCTGAGAGCACAGTGAGAACAGAGAGAGGCCCAAGAGCACAGTGAGAACAGAGAGAGGCCCGAGAGTACAGTGAGATCAGGGAGAGGCCTGAGAGCTCAGTGAGTACAGAGCAAGGACCGAGAGCACAGTGAAAACAGAGAGAGGCCCGAGAGCACAGTGAGAACAGCGAGATTCCCGAGAGCACAGTGAGAACAGAGAGAGGCCCGAGAGCACAGTGAGGAACGAGAGCACAGTGAGAACAGCGAGATTCCCGAGAGCACAGTGAGAACAGCGAGATTCCCGAGAGCACAGTGAGAACAGCGAGATTCCCGAGAGCACAGTGAGAACAGAGAGATTCCCGAGAACACATTGTGAACAGAGAGAGGCCCGAGAGCACAGTGAGAATAGTGAGAGGCCCGATACCACAGTGAGAACAGCGAGAGGAGTGAGAGCACAGTGAGACCAGCGAGGGGCCCGAGAGAACAGTGAGATAGCGAGAGAACAGAGAGCACAGTGAGAACAGAGAGAGGCCTGTGAGCTCAGTGAGAACAACGAGATTCCCGAGAGCACAGTGAGAACATAGAGTGACCTGAGAGCACAGTGAGAACAGAGAGAGGTCCAGTAGCACAGTGTAAACAGAGAGAGACCCGAGAGCATAGTGAGAACAGAGAGAAGCCTGAGAGCACAGTAAGAACATAGAGAAGCCTGAGAGCACAGTGGGAACAGCGAGGGGCCTCAGAGAACAGTGTGACAGCGAGAGGCCCGAGAGCACAGTGAGAACAGAGAGAGGACCGAGAGCACAGTGAGAACAGAGAGAGACCTGAGAGCACAGTGAGAACAGTGAGAGGCCCGAGAGCACAGTGAGAACAGAGAGAGACCCGAGAGCACAGTGAGAACAGAGAGAGGCCCGAGAGCACCGTGAGAACAGAGAGAAGCCTGAGAGCACAGTGAGAACAGACAGAGGCCCGAGAGCACAGTGAGAACAGAGAGAGGCAAAAGAGCACAGAGAGAACAGCAAGAGTCCCGAGAGCACAGTGAGAATAGAGAGATGCCTGAGAGCACAGTGAGAACAGCGAGGTTCCCGAGAGCACAGTGAGAACAGCGAGAGGACGGAGAGCACAGTGAGAACAGTGAGATTCCCGAGAGAACAGTGAGACAGCGAGATTCCCGAGGGCACAGTGAGAACAGGGAGAGACCCGAGAGCACAGTGAGAACAGGGAGAGACCCGAGAGCTAAGTGAGAACAGAGAGATGCCCGAGATCACAGTGAGAACAGAGAGAGGACCGAGAACACAGTGAGAACAGAGAGATGCCCGAGAGCACAGTGAGAACAGAGAGTTCTGAGAGCACAGTGAAAACAGTGAGAGGCCCGAGAGCACAGTGAGAACAGAGAGTTCTGAGAGCACAGTGAGAACATTGAGAGGCCCGAGAGCTCAGAGAGAACAGTGAGAGGCCCAAGAGCACAGTGAGAACAGAGAGATGCCCGAGAGCACAGTGAGAACAGAGAGTTCTGAGAGCACAGTGAGAACAGAGAGAGGCCCAAGAGCACAGTGAGAACAGAGAGAGGCCCGAGAGCTCAGAGGGAACAGTGAGAGGCCCAAGAGCACATTGAGAACAGCGAGATTCCCGAGAGCACAGTGAGAGCAGCGCGATTCCTGAGAGAACAGTGCAACAGCGAGAGGCCCGTGAGCAGCATGAGAACAGAGAGAGGCTCGAGAGCACAGTGAGAACAGCGACAGGCCCGAGAGCACAGTGAGAACAGAGCAAGGACCGAGAGCACAGTGAGAACAGCGAGATTCCCGAGAGCACAGTGAGAACAGAGAGATTCCCGAGAGCACAGTGAGAACAGCGAGATTCCCGAGAGCACAGTGAGAACAGCGAGATTCCCGAGAGAACAGTGAGACAGCTAGAGGCCCGAGAGCACAGTGAGAATAGTGAGAGGCCCGATACCACAGTGAGAACAGCGAGAGGAGTGAGAGCACAGTGAGACCAGCGAGGGGCCCGAGAGAACAGTGAGATAGCGAGAGAACAGAGAGCACATTGAGAACAGAGAGAGGCCTGTGAGCTCAGTGAGAACAACGAGATTCCCGAGAGCACAGTGAGAACATAGAGTGACCTGAGAGCACAGTGAGAACAGAGAGAGGTCCAGTAGCACAGTGTAAACAGAGAGAGACCCGAGAGCACAGTGAGAATAGCGAGAGGCCTGAGAGCACAGTGAGAACAGAGAGAAGCCTGAGAGCACAGTGAGAACAGACAGAGGCCCGAGAGCACAGTGAGAACAGAGAGAGGCACAAGAGCACAGAGAGAACAGCAAGAGTCCCGAGAGCACAGTGAGAACAGAGAGACACCTGAGAGCACAGTGAGAATAGCGAGATTCCCGAGAGCACAGTGAGAACAGAGAGAAGCCTGAGAGCACAGTGAGAACAGCGAGATTCCCGAGAGCACAGTGAGAACAGAGAGAAGCCTGAGAGCACAGTGAGAACAGCGAGGTTCCCAAGAGCACAGTGAGAACAGAGAGAAGCCTGAGAGCACAGTGAGAACAGCGAGGTTCCCAAGAGCACAGTGAGAACAGCGAGAGGACCGAGAGCACAGTGAGAACAGAGAGAAGCCTGAGAGCACAGTGAGAACAGCGAGGTTCCCAAGAGCACAGTGAGAACAGAGAGAAGCCTGAGAGCACAGTGAGAACAGCGAGGTTCCCAAGAGCACAGTGAGAACAGCGAGAGGACCGAGAGCACAGTGAGAACAGAGGGAGACCTGAGAGCACAGTGAGAACAGAGAGAGGCCCAAGAGCACAGTGAGAACAGAGAGAGGACCGAGAGCACAGTGAGAACAGAGAGATTCCCGAGAGCACAGTGAGAACAGAGAGAGGCCCGAGAGCACAGTGAGAACAGAGAGATGCCCGAGAGCACAGTGAGAACAGAGAGTTCTGAGAGCACAGTGAGAACAGTGAGAGGCCCAAGAGCACAGTGAGAACAGAGAGAGGCCCGAGAGCACAGTGAGATAGTGAGTTTCCCGAGAGCACAGTGAGAACAGAGATTTGCCCGAGAGCCCAGTGAGAACAGAGAGAGGCCCGAGAGCACAGAGAGAACAGAGAGAGGTCCAGTAGCACAGTGTAAACAGAGAGAGACCCGAGTGCACAGTGAGAACAGAGAGAGGCCCGAGAGCACAGTGAGAACAGAGAGAAGCCTGAGAGCACAGTGAGAACAGAGAGAAGCCTGAGAGCACAGTGAGAACAGAGAGACGCCTGAGAGCACAGTGAGAATAGCGAGATTCCCGAGAGCACAGTGAGAATAGCGAGATTCCCGAGAGCACAGTGAGAACAGAGAGAAGCCTGAGAGCACAGTGAGAACAGCGAGGTTCCCGAGAGCACAGTGAGAACAGCGAGAGGACCGAGAGCACAGTGAGAACAGAGAGAGACCTGAGAGCACAGTGAGAACAGTGAGATTCCCGAGAGAACAGTGAGACAGCGAGATTCCCGAGAGCACAGTGAGAACAGGGAGAGACCCGAGAGCACAGTGAGAACAGAGAGAGGCCCAAGAGCACAGTGAGAACAGAGAGAGGACCGAGAGCACAGTGAGAACAGAGAGATTCCCGAGAGCACAGTGAGAACAGAGAGAGGCCCGAGAGCATAGTGAGAACAGAGAGAGACCCGAGAGCACAGTGAGAACAGAGAGAGGCCCGAGAGCACAATGAGAACAGAGAGAAGCCTGAGAGCACAGTGAGAACAGACAGAGGCCCGAGAGCACAGTGAGAACAGAGAGAGGCAAAAGAGCACAGTGAGAATAGCGAGATTCCCGAGAGCACAGTGAGGACAGAGAGACGCCTGAGAGCACAGTGAGAACAGCGAGGTTCCCGAGAGCACAGTGAGAACAGCGAGAGGACCGAGAGCACAGTGAGAACAGAGAGAGACCTGAGAGCACAGTGAGAACAGAGAGAGGCCCGAGAGCACAGTGAGATAGTGAGTTTCCCGAGAGCACAGTGAGAACAGAGATTTGCCCGAGAGCCCAGTGAGAACAGAGAGAGGCCCGAGAGCATAGAGAGAACAGAGAGAGGCCCGAGAGCACAGAGAGAACAGAGAGAGGCCTGTGAGCACAGTGAGAACAGCAAGAGTCCCGAGAGCACAGTGAGATCAGAGAGAAGCCTGAGAGCACAGTAAGAACAGAGAGAAGCCTGAGAGCACAGTGAGAACAGCGAGGATCCCGAGAGCACAGTGGGAACAGTGAGAGGCCTCAGAGAACAGTGCGACAGCGAGAGGCCCGAGAGCACAGTGAGAACAGAGAGAGTACTGAACGCACAGTGAGAACAGAGACAGTACTGAGCGCACAGTGAGAATAGCGAGAGGCCCGAGATCACAGTGTGAACAGAGAGAGGCCCGAGAGCACAGTGAGAACAGAGAGGGGCCCGAGAGTACAGTGAGATCAGGGAGAGGCCTGAGAGCTCAGTGAGTACAGAGCAAGGACCGAGAGCACAGTGAAAACAGAGAGAGGCCCGAGAGCACAGTGAGAAAAGCGAGATTCCCGAGAGCACAGTGAGGACCGAGAGCACAGTGAGAACAGCGAGATTCCCGAGAGCACAGTGAGGAACGAGAGCACAGTGAGAACAGCGAGATTCCCGAGAGCACAGTGAGAACAGCGAGATTCCCGAGAGCACAGTGAGAACAGAGAGATTCCCTAGAACACATTGTGAACAGAGAGAGGCCCGAGAGCACAGTGAGAATAGTGACAGGCCCGATACCACAGTGAGAACAGCGAGAGGAGTGAGAGCACAGTGAGACCAGCGAGGGGCCCGAGAGAACAGTGAGATAGCGAGAGAACAGAGAGCACAGTGAGAACAGAGAGAGGCCTGTGAGCTCAGTGAGAACAACGAGATTCCCGAGAGCACAGTGAGAACATAGAGTGACCTGAGAGCACAGTGAGAACAGAGAGAGGTCCAGTAGCACAGTGTAAACAGAGAGAGACCCGAGAGCACAGCGAGAACAGAGAGAGGCCCGAGAGCACAGTGAGAACAGAGAGAAGCCTGAGAGCACAGTGAGAACAGAGAGAGGCCCGAGAGCACAGTGAGAACAGAGAGAGGCACAAGAGCACAGAGAGAACAGCAAGAGTCCCGAGAGCACAGTGAGAACAGAGAGACGCCTGAGAGCACAGTGAGAATAGCGAGATTCCCGAGAGCACAGTGAGAATAGCGAGATTCCCGAGAGCACAGTGAGAACAGAGAGAAGCCTGAGAGCACAGTGAGAACAGCGAGGTTCCCGAGAGCACAGTGAGAACAGCGAGAGGACCGAGAGCACAGTGAGAACAGAGAGAGACCTGAGAGCACAGTGAGAACAGTGAGATTCCCGAGAGAACAGTGAGACAGCGAGATTCCCGAGAGCACAGTGAGAACAGGGAGAGACCCGAGAGCACAGTGAGAACAGAGAGAGGCCCAAGAGCACAGTGAGAACAGAGAGAGGACCGAGAGCACAGTGAGAACAGAGAGACGCCTGAGAGCACAGTGAGAACAGAGAGATTCCCGAGAGCACAGTGAGAACAGAGAGATTCCCGAGAGCACAGTGAGAACAGAGAGAGGCCCGAGAGCATAGTGAGAACAGAGAGAGACCCGAGAGCACAGTGAGAACAGAGAGAGGCCCGAGAGCACAGTGAGAACAGAGAGAGGCCTGTGAGCACAGTGAGAACAGCAAGATTCCCGAGAGCATAGTGAGAACAGAGAGAAGCCTGAGAGCACAGTAAGAACATAGAGAAGCCTGAGAGCACAGTGGGAACAGCGAGGGGCCTCAGAGAACAGTGTGACAGCGAGAGGCCCGAGAGCACAGTGAGAACAGAGAGAGGACCGAGAGCACAGTGAGAACAGAGAGAGACCTGAGAGCACAGTGAGAACAGTGAGAGGCCCGAGAGCACAGTGAGAACACAGAGAGACCCGAGAGCACAGTGAGAACAGAGAGAGGCCCGAGAGCACCGTGAGAACAGAGAGAAGCCTGAGAGCACAGTGAGAACAGACAGAGGCCCGAGAGCACAGTGAGAACAGAGAGAGGCAAAAGAGCACAGAGAGAACAGCAAGAGTCCCGAGAGCACAGTGAGAATAGAGAGATGCCTGAGAGCACAGTGAGAACAGCGAGGTTCCCGAGAGCACAGTGAGAACAGCGAGAGGACGGAGAGCACAGTGAGAACAGTGAGATTCCCGAGAGAACAGTGAGACAGCGAGATTCCCGAGGGCACAGTGAGAACAGGGAGAGACCCGAGAGCACAGTGAGAACAGGGAGAGACCCGAGAGCTAAGTGAGAACAGAGAGATGCCCGAGATCACAGTGAGAACAGAGAGAGGACCGAGAACACAGTGAGAACAGAGAGATGCCCGAGAGCACAGTGAGAACAGAGAGTTCTGAGAGCACAGTGAAAACAGTGAGAGGCCCGAGAGCACAGTGAGAACAGAGAGTTCTGAGAGCACAGTGAGAACATTGAGAGGCCCGAGAGCTCAGAGAGAACAGTGAGAGGCCCAAGAGCACAGTGAGAACAGAGAGATGCCCGAGAGCACAGTGAGAACAGAGAGTTCTGAGAGCACAGTGAGAACAGAGAGAGGCCCAAGAGCACAGTGAGAACAGAGAGAGGCCCGAGAGCTCAGAGGGAACAGTGAGAGGCCCAAGAGCACATTGAGAACAGCGAGATTCCCGAGAGCACAGTGAGAACAGAGAGAGGCCCAAGAGCACAGTGAGAACAGAGAGAGGCCCGAGAGCTCAGAGGGAACAGTGAGAGGCCCAAGAGCACAGTGAGAACAGCGAGATTCCCGAGAGCACAGTGAGAGCAGCGCGATTCCTGAGAGAACAGTGCAACAGCGAGAGGCCCGTGAGCAGCATGAGAACAGAGAGAGGCTCGAGAGCACAGTGAGAACAGCGACAGGCCCGAGAGCACAGTGAGAACAGAGCAAGGACCGAGAGCACAGTGGGAACAGCGAGATTCCCGAGAGCACAGTGAGAACAGAGAGATTCCCGAGAGCACAGTGAGAACAGCGAGATTCCCGAGAGCACAGTGAGAACAGCGAGATTCCCGAGAGAACAGTGAGACAGCTAGAGGCCCGAGAGCACAGTGAGAATAGTGAGAGGCCCGATACCACAGTGAGAACAGCGAGAGGAGTGAGAGCACAGTGAGACCAGCGAGGGGCCCGAGAGAACAGTGAGATAGCGAGAGAACAGAGAGCACAGTGAGAACAGAGAGAGGCCTGTGAGCTCAGTGAGAACAACGAGATTCCCGAGAGCACAGTGAGAACATAGAGTGACCTGAGAGCACAGTGAGAACAGAGAGAGGTCCAGTAGCACAGTGTAAACAGAGAGAGGCCCGAGAGCACAGTGAGAATAGCAAGAGGCCTGAGAGCACAGTGAGAACAGAGAGAAGCCTGAGAGCACAGTGAGAACAGACAGAGGCCCGAGAGCACAGTGAGAACAGAGAGAGGCACAAGAGCACAGAGAGAACAGCAAGAGTCCCGAGAGCACAGTGAGAACAGAGAGACACCTGAGAGCACAGTGAGAATAGCGAGATTCCCGAGAGCACAGTGAGAACAGAGAGAAGCCTGAGAGCACAGTGAGAACAGCGAGGTTCCCAAGAGCACAGTGAGAACAGCGAGAGGACCGAGAGCACAGTGAGAACAGAGGGAGACCTGAGAGCACAGTGAGAACAGAGAGAGGCCCAAGAGCACAGTGAGAACAGAGAGAGGACCGAGAGCACAGTGAGAACAGAGAGATTCCCGAGAGCACAGTGAGAACAGAGAGAGGCCCGAGAGCACAGTGAGAACAGAGAGAGGACCGAGAACACAGTGAGAACAGAGAGATGCCCGAGAGCACAGTGAGAACAGAGAGTTCTGAGAGCACAGTGAGAATAGCGAGAGGCCCGAGAACACAGTGAGAACAGTGAGAGGCCCGAGAGCACAGTGAGAACAGAGAGAGGACCGAGAACACAGTGAGAACAGTGAGAGGCCCAAGAGCACAGTGAGAACAGAGAGAGGCCCGAGAGCACAGTGAGATAGTGAGTTTCCCGAGAGCACAGTGAGAACAGAGATTTGCCCGAGAGCCCAGTGAGAACAGAGAGAGGCCCGAGAGCACAGAGAGAACAGAGAGAGGTCCAGTAGCACAGTGTAAACAGAGAGAGACCCGAGGGCACTGTGAGAACAGAGAGAGGCCCGAGAGCACAGTGAGAACAGAGAGAAGCCTGAGAGCACAGTGAGAACAGAGAGAAGCCTGAGAGCACAGTGAGAACAGAGAGACGCCTGAGAGCACAGTGAGAATAGCGAGATTCCCGAGAGCACAGTGAGAATAGCGAGATTCCCGAGAGCACAGTGAGAACAGAGAGAAGCCTGAGAGCACAGTGAGAACAGCGAGGTTCCCGAGAGCACAGTGAGAACAGCGAGAGGACCGAGAGCACAGTGAGAACAGAGAGAGACCTGAGAGCACAGTGAGAACAGTGAGATTCCCGAGAGAACAGTGAGACAGCGAGATTCCCGAGAGCACAGTGAGAACAGGGAGAGACCCGAGAGCACAGTGAGAACAGAGAGAGGCCCAAGAGCACAGTGAGAACAGAGAGAGGACCGAGAGCACAGTGAGAACAGAGAGATTCCCGAGAGCACAGTGAGAACAGAGAGAGGCCCGAGAGCATAGTGAGAACAGAGAGAGACCCGAGAGCACAGTGAGAACAGAGAGAGGCCCGAGAGCACAATGAGAACAGAGAGAAGCCTGAGAGCACAGTGAGAACAGACAGAGGCCCGAGAGCACAGTGAGAACAGAGAGAGGCAAAAGAGCACAGTGAGAATAGCGAGATTCCCGAGAGCACAGTGAGGACAGAGAGACGCCTGAGAGCACAGTGAGAACAGCGAGGTTCCCGAGAGCACAGTGAGAACAGCGAGAGGACCGAGAGCACAGTGAGAACAGAGAGAGACCTGAGAGCACAGTGAGAACAGAGAGAGGCCCGAGAGCACAGTGAGATAGTGAGTTTCCCGAGAGCACAGTGAGAACAGAGATTTGCCCGAGAGCCCAGTGAGAACAGAGAGAGGCCCGAGAGCATAGAGAGAACAGAGAGAGGCCCGAGAGCACAGAGAGAACAGAGAGAGGCCTGTGAGCACAGTGAGAACAGCAAGAGTCCCGAGAGCACAGTGAGATCAGAGAGAAGCCTGAGAGCACAGTAAGAACAGAGAGAAGCCTGAGAGCACAGTGAGAACAGCGAGGATCCCGAGAGCACAGTGGGAACAGTGAGAGGCCTCAGAGAACAGTGCGACAGCGAGAGGCCCGAGAGCACAGTGAGAACAGAGAGAGTACTGAACGCACAGTGAGAACAGAGACAGTACTGAGCGCACAGTGAGAATAGCGAGAGGCCCGAGATCACAGTGTGAACAGAGAGAGGCCCGAGAGCACAGTGAGAACAGAGAGGGGCCCGAGAGTACAGTGAGATCAGGGAGAGGCCTGAGAGCTCAGTGAGTACAGAGCAAGGACCGAGAGCACAGTGAAAACAGAGAGAGGCCCGAGAGCACAGTGAGAAAAGCGAGATTCCCGAGAGCACAGTGAGGACCGAGAGCACAGTGAGAACAGCGAGATTCCCGAGAGCACAGTGAGGAACGAGAGCACAGTGAGAACAGCGAGATTCCCGAGAGCACAGTGAGAACAGCGAGATTCCCGAGAGCACAGTGAGAACAGAGAGATTCCCTAGAACACATTGTGAACAGAGAGAGGCCCGAGAGCACAGTGAGAATAGTGACAGGCCCGATACCACAGTGAGAACAGCGAGAGGAGTGAGAGCACAGTGAGACCAGCGAGGGGCCCGAGAGAACAGTGAGATAGCGAGAGAACAGAGAGCACAGTGAGAACAGAGAGAGGCCTGTGAGCTCAGTGAGAACAACGAGATTCCCGAGAGCACAGTGAGAACATAGAGTGACCTGAGAGCACAGTGAGAACAGAGAGAGGTCCAGTAGCACAGTGTAAACAGAGAGAGACCCGAGAGCACAGCGAGAACAGAGAGAGGCCCGAGAGCACAGTGAGAACAGAGAGAAGCCTGAGAGCACAGTGAGAACAGAGAGAGGCCCGAGAGCACAGTGAGAACAGAGAGAGGCACAAGAGCACAGAGAGAACAGCAAGAGTCCCGAGAGCACAGTGAGAACAGAGAGACGCCTGAGAGCACAGTGAGAATAGCGAGATTCCCGAGAGCACAGTGAGAATAGCGAGATTCCCGAGAGCACAGTGAGAACAGAGAGAAGCCTGAGAGCACAGTGAGAACAGCGAGGTTCCCGAGAGCACAGTGAGAACAGCGAGAGGACCGAGAGCACAGTGAGAACAGAGAGAGACCTGAGAGCACAGTGAGAACAGTGAGATTCCCGAGAGAACAGTGAGACAGCGAGATTCCCGAGAGCACAGTGAGAACAGGGAGAGACCCGAGAGCACAGTGAGAACAGAGAGAGGCCCAAGAGCACAGTGAGAACAGAGAGAGGACCGAGAGCACAGTGAGAACAGAGAGACGCCTGAGAGCACAGTGAGAACAGAGAGATTCCCGAGAGCACAGTGAGAACAGAGAGATTCCCGAGAGCACAGTGAGAACAGAGAGAGGCCCGAGAGCATAGTGAGAACAGAGAGAGACCCGAGAGCACAGTGAGAACAGAGAGAGGCCCGAGAGCACAGTGAGAACAGAGAGAGGCCTGTGAGCACAGTGAGAACAGCAAGATTCCCGAGAGCATAGTGAGAACAGAGAGAAGCCTGAGAGCACAGTAAGAACATAGAGAAGCCTGAGAGCACAGTGGGAACAGCGAGGGGCCTCAGAGAACAGTGTGACAGCGAGAGGCCCGAGAGCACAGTGAGAACAGAGAGAGGACCGAGAGCACAGTGAGAACAGAGAGAGACCTGAGAGCACAGTGAGAACAGTGAGAGGCCCGAGAGCACAGTGAGAACACAGAGAGACCCGAGAGCACAGTGAGAACAGAGAGAGGCCCGAGAGCACCGTGAGAACAGAGAGAAGCCTGAGAGCACAGTGAGAACAGACAGAGGCCCGAGAGCACAGTGAGAACAGAGAGAGGCAAAAGAGCACAGAGAGAACAGCAAGAGTCCCGAGAGCACAGTGAGAATAGAGAGATGCCTGAGAGCACAGTGAGAACAGCGAGGTTCCCGAGAGCACAGTGAGAACAGCGAGAGGACGGAGAGCACAGTGAGAACAGTGAGATTCCCGAGAGAACAGTGAGACAGCGAGATTCCCGAGGGCACAGTGAGAACAGGGAGAGACCCGAGAGCACAGTGAGAACAGGGAGAGACCCGAGAGCTAAGTGAGAACAGAGAGATGCCCGAGATCACAGTGAGAACAGAGAGAGGACCGAGAACACAGTGAGAACAGAGAGATGCCCGAGAGCACAGTGAGAACAGAGAGTTCTGAGAGCACAGTGAAAACAGTGAGAGGCCCGAGAGCACAGTGAGAACAGAGAGTTCTGAGAGCACAGTGAGAACATTGAGAGGCCCGAGAGCTCAGAGAGAACAGTGAGAGGCCCAAGAGCACAGTGAGAACAGAGAGATGCCCGAGAGCACAGTGAGAACAGAGAGTTCTGAGAGCACAGTGAGAACAGAGAGAGGCCCAAGAGCACAGTGAGAACAGAGAGAGGCCCGAGAGCTCAGAGGGAACAGTGAGAGGCCCAAGAGCACATTGAGAACAGCGAGATTCCCGAGAGCACAGTGAGAACAGAGAGAGGCCCAAGAGCACAGTGAGAACAGAGAGAGGCCCGAGAGCTCAGAGGGAACAGTGAGAGGCCCAAGAGCACAGTGAGAACAGCGAGATTCCCGAGAGCACAGTGAGAGCAGCGCGATTCCTGAGAGAACAGTGCAACAGCGAGAGGCCCGTGAGCAGCATGAGAACAGAGAGAGGCTCGAGAGCACAGTGAGAACAGCGACAGGCCCGAGAGCACAGTGAGAACAGAGCAAGGACCGAGAGCACAGTGGGAACAGCGAGATTCCCGAGAGCACAGTGAGAACAGAGAGATTCCCGAGAGCACAGTGAGAACAGCGAGATTCCCGAGAGCACAGTGAGAACAGCGAGATTCCCGAGAGAACAGTGAGACAGCTAGAGGCCCGAGAGCACAGTGAGAATAGTGAGAGGCCCGATACCACAGTGAGAACAGCGAGAGGAGTGAGAGCACAGTGAGACCAGCGAGGGGCCCGAGAGAACAGTGAGATAGCGAGAGAACAGAGAGCACAGTGAGAACAGAGAGAGGCCTGTGAGCTCAGTGAGAACAACGAGATTCCCGAGAGCACAGTGAGAACATAGAGTGACCTGAGAGCACAGTGAGAACAGAGAGAGGTCCAGTAGCACAGTGTAAACAGAGAGAGGCCCGAGAGCACAGTGAGAATAGCAAGAGGCCTGAGAGCACAGTGAGAACAGAGAGAAGCCTGAGAGCACAGTGAGAACAGACAGAGGCCCGAGAGCACAGTGAGAACAGAGAGAGGCACAAGAGCACAGAGAGAACAGCAAGAGTCCCGAGAGCACAGTGAGAACAGAGAGACACCTGAGAGCACAGTGAGAATAGCGAGATTCCCGAGAGCACAGTGAGAACAGAGAGAAGCCTGAGAGCACAGTGAGAACAGCGAGGTTCCCAAGAGCACAGTGAGAACAGCGAGAGGACCGAGAGCACAGTGAGAACAGAGGGAGACCTGAGAGCACAGTGAGAACAGAGAGAGGCCCAAGAGCACAGTGAGAACAGAGAGAGGACCGAGAGCACAGTGAGAACAGAGAGATTCCCGAGAGCACAGTGAGAACAGAGAGAGGCCCGAGAGCACAGTGAGAACAGAGAGAGGACCGAGAACACAGTGAGAACAGAGAGATGCCCGAGAGCACAGTGAGAACAGAGAGTTCTGAGAGCACAGTGAGAATAGCGAGAGGCCCGAGAACACAGTGAGAACAGTGAGAGGCCCGAGAGCACAGTGAGAACAGAGAGAGGACCGAGAACACAGTGAGAACAGTGAGAGGCCCAAGAGCACAGTGAGAACAGAGAGAGGCCCGAGAGCACAGTGAGATAGTGAGTTTCCCGAGAGCACAGTGAGAACAGAGATTTGCCCGAGAGCCCAGTGAGAACAGAGAGAGGCCCGAGAGCACAGAGAGAACAGAGAGAGGTCCAGTAGCACAGTGTAAACAGAGAGAGACCCGAGGGCACAGTGAGAACAGAGAGAGGCCCGAGAGCACAGTGAGAACAGAGAGAAGCCTGAGAGCACAGTGAGAACAGAGAGAAGCCTGAGAGCACAGTGAGAACAGAGAGACGCCTGAGAGCACAGTGAGAATAGCGAGATTCCCGAGAGCACAGTGAGAATAGCGAGATTCCCGAGAGCACAGTGAGAACAGAGAGAAGCCTGAGAGCACAGTGAGAACAGCGAGGTTCCCGAGAGCACAGTGAGAACAGCGAGAGGACCGAGAGCACAGTGAGAACAGAGAGAGACCTGAGAGCACAGTGAGAACAGTGAGATTCCCGAGAGAACAGTGAGACAGCGAGATTCCCGAGAGCACAGTGAGAACAGGGAGAGACCCGAGAGCACAGTGAGAACAGAGAGAGGCCCAAGAGCACAGTGAGAACAGAGAGAGGACCGAGAGCACAGTGAGAACAGAGAGATTCCCGAGAGCACAGTGAGAACAGAGAGAGGCCCGAGAGCATAGTGAGAACAGAGAGAGACCCGAGAGCACAGTGAGAACAGAGAGAGGCCCGAGAGCACAATGAGAACAGAGAGAAGCCTGAGAGCACAGTGAGAACAGACAGAGGCCCGAGAGCACAGTGAGAACAGAGAGAGGCAAAAGAGCACAGTGAGAATAGCGAGATTCCCGAGAGCACAGTGAGGACAGAGAGACGCCTGAGAGCACAGTGAGAACAGCGAGGTTCCCGAGAGCACAGTGAGAACAGCGAGAGGACCGAGAGCACAGTGAGAACAGAGAGAGACCTGAGAGCACAGTGAGAACAGAGAGAGGCCCGAGAGCACAGTGAGATAGTGAGTTTCCCGAGAGCACAGTGAGAACAGAGATTTGCCCGAGAGCCCAGTGAGAACAGAGAGAGGCCCGAGAGCATAGAGAGAACAGAGAGAGGCCCGAGAGCACAGAGAGAACAGAGAGAGGCCTGTGAGCACAGTGAGAACAGCAAGAGTCCCGAGAGCACAGTGAGATCAGAGAGAAGCCTGAGAGCACAGTAAGAACAGAGAGAAGCCTGAGAGCACAGTGAGAACAGAGAGGATCCCGAGAGCACAGTGGGAACAGCGAGAGGCCTCAGAGAACAGTGCGACAGCGAGAGGCCCGAGAGCACAGTGAGAACAGAGAGAGTACTGAACGCACAGTGAGAACAGAGACAGTACTGAGCGCACAGTGAGAATAGCGAGAGGCCCGAGATCACAGTGTGAACAGAGAGAGGCCCGAGAGCACAGTGAGAACAGAGAGGGGCCCGAGAGTACAGTGAGATCAGGGAGAGGCCTGAGAGCTCAGTGAGTACAGAGCAAGGACCGAGAGCACAGTGAAAACAGAGAGAGGCCCGAGAGCACAGTGAGAACAGCGAGATTCCCGAGAGCACAGTGAGGAACGAGAGCACAGTGAGAACAGCGAGATTCCCGAGAGCACAGTGAGAACAGAGAGATTCCCGAGAACACATTGTGAACAGAGAGAGGCCCGAGAGCACAGTGAGAATAGTGACAGGCCCGATACCACAGTGAGAACAGCGAGAGGAGTGAGAGCACAGTGAGACCAGCGAGGGGCCCGAGAGAACAGTGAGATAGCGAGAGAACAGAGAGCACAGTGAGAACAGAGAGAGGCCTGTGAGCTCAGTGAGAACAACGAGATTCCCGAGAGCACAGTGAGAACATAGAGTGACCTGAGAGCACAGTGAGAACAGAGAGAGGTCCAGTAGCACAGTGTAAACAGAGAGAGACCCGAGAGCACAGTGAGAACAGAGAGAGACCCGAGAGCACAGTGAGAACAGAGAGAAGCCTGAGAGCACAGTGAGAACAGAGAGAGGCCCGAGAGCACAGTGAGAACAGAGAGAGGCACAAGAGCACAGAGAGAACAGCAAGAGTCCCGAGAGCACAGTGAGAACAGAGAGACGCCTGAGAGCACAGTGAGAATAGCGAGATTCCCGAGAGCACAGTGAGAATAGCGAGATTCCCGAGAGCACAGTGAGAACAGAGAGAAGCCTGAGAGCACAGTGAGAACAGCGAGGTTCCCGAGAGCACAGTGAGAACAGCGAGAGGACCGAGAGCACAGTGAGAACAGAGAGAGACCTGAGAGCACAGTGAGAACAGTGAGATTCCCGAGAGAACAGTGAGACAGCGAGATTCCCGAGAGCACAGTGAGAACAGGGAGAGACCCGAGAGCACAGTGAGAACAGAGAGAGGCCCAAGAGCACAGTGAGAACAGAGAGAGGACCGAGAGCACAGTGAGAACAGAGAGATTCCCGAGAGCACAGTGAGAACAGAGAGAGGCCCGAGAGCATAGTGAGAACAGAGAGAGACCCGAGAGCACAGTGAGAACAGAGAGAGGCCCGAGAGCACAGTGAGAACAGAGAGAAGCCTGAGAGCACAGTGAGAACAGACAGAGGCCCGAGAGCACAGTGAGAACAGAGAGAGGCAAAAGAGCACAGTGAGAATAGCGAGATTCCCGAGAGCACAGTGAGAACTGATAGACGCCTGAGAGCACAGTGAGAACAGCGAGGTTCCCGAGAGCACAGTGAGAACAGCGAGAGGACCGAGAGCACAGTGAGAACAGAGAGAGACCTGAGAGCACAGTGAGAACAGTGAGATTCCCGAGAGAACAGTGAGACAGCGAGATTCCCGAGGGCACAGTGAGAACAGGGAGAGACCCGAGAGCTAAGTGAGAACAGAGAGATGCCCGAGATCACAGTGAGAACATCGAGAGGACCGAGAACACAGTGAGAACAGAGAGTTCTGAGAGCACAGTGAGAACAGAGAGAGGCCCAAGAGCACAGTGAGAACAGAGAGAGGCCCGAGAGCTCAGAGAGAACAGTGAGAGGCCCAAGAGCACAGTGAGAACAGCGAGATTCCAGAGAGCACAGTGAGAGCAGCGCGATTCCTGAGAGAACAGTGCAACAGCGAGAGGCCCGAGAGCAGCATGAGAACAGAGAGAGGCTCGAGAGCAGCATGAGAACAGAGAGAGGCTCGAGAGCACAGTGAGAACAGCGACAGGCCCAAGAGCACAGTGAGAACATGGAGTGACCTGAGAGCACAGTGAGAACAGAGACAGGCCCGACAGCACAGTGAGAACAGAGAGAGGCCCGAGAGCACAGAGAGAACAGAGAGAGGCCCAAGAGCACAGAGAGAACAGAGAGAGGCCTGTGAGCACAGTGAGAACAGCAAGAGTCCCGAGAGCATAGTGAGAACAGAGAGAAGCCTGAGAGCACAGTAAGAACATAGAGAAGCCTGAGAGCACAGTGAGAACAGCGAGGATCCCGAGAGCACAGTGGGAACAGAGAGAGGACCGAGAGCACAGTGAGAACAGAGAGAGACCTGAGAGCACAGTGAGAACAGAGAGAGGCCCGAGAGCACAGTGAGAACAGAGAGAAGCCTGAGAGCACAGTGAGAACAGACAGAGGCCCGAGAGCACAGTGAGAACAGAGAGAAGCCTGAGAGCACAGTGAGAACAGCGAGGTTCCCGAGAGCACAGTGAGAACAGCAAGAGTCCCGAGAGCACAGTGAGAACAGAGAGATGCCTGAGAGCACAGTGAGAACAGCGAGGTTCCCGAGAGCACAGTGAGAACAGCGAGAGGACCGAGAGCACAGTGAGAACAGAGAGAGACCTGAGAGCACAGTGAGAACAGGGAGAGACCCGAGAGCACAGTGAGAACAGGGAGAGACCCGAGAGCTAAGTGAGAACAGAGAGATGCCCGAGAGCACAGTGAGAACAGAGAGAGGACCGAGAGCACAGTGAGAACAGAGAGTTCTGAGAGCACAGTGAGAACAGTGAGAGGCCCGAGAGCTCAGAGAGAACAGAGAGAGGCCTGAGAGCACAGTGAGAACAGAGAGATGCCCGAGAGCACAGTGAGAACAGCGAGATTCCCGAGAGCACAGTGAGGAACGAGAGCACAGTGAGAACAGCGAGATTCCCGAGAGCACAGTGAGAACAGAGAGATTCCCGAGAACACATTGTGAACAGAGAGAGGCCCGAGAGCACAGTGAGAATAGTGACAGGCCCGATACCACAGTGAGAACAGCGAGAGGAGTGAGAGCACAGTGAGACCAGCGAGGGGCCCGAGAGAACAGTGAGATAGCGAGAGAACAGAGAGCACAGTGAGAACAGAGAGAGGCCTGTGAGCTCAGTGAGAACAACGAGATTCCCGAGAGCACAGTGAGAACATAGAGTGACCTGAGAGCACAGTGAGAACAGAGAGAGGTCCAGTAGCACAGTGTAAACAGAGAGAGACCCGAGAGCACAGTGAGAACAGAGAGAGACCCGAGAGCACAGTGAGAACAGAGAGAAGCCTGAGAGCACAGTGAGAACAGAGAGAGGCCCGAGAGCACAGTGAGAACAGAGAGAGGCACAAGAGCACAGAGAGAACAGCAAGAGTCCCGAGAGCACAGTGAGAACAGAGAGACGCCTGAGAGCACAGTGAGAATAGCGAGATTCCCGAGAGCACAGTGAGAATAGCGAGATTCCCGAGAGCACAGTGAGAACAGAGAGAAGCCTGAGAGCACAGTGAGAACAGCGAGGTTCCCGAGAGCACAGTGAGAACAGCGAGAGGACCGAGAGCACAGTGAGAACAGAGAGAGACCTGAGAGCACAGTGAGAACAGTGAGATTCCCGAGAGAACAGTGAGACAGCGAGATTCCCGAGAGCACAGTGAGAACAGGGAGAGACCCGAGAGCACAGTGAGAACAGAGAGAGGCCCAAGAGCACAGTGAGAACAGAGAGAGGACCGAGAGCACAGTGAGAACAGAGAGATTCCCGAGAGCACAGTGAGAACAGAGAGAGGCCCGAGAGCATAGTGAGAACAGAGAGAGACCCGAGAGCACAGTGAGAACAGAGAGAGGCCCGAGAGCACAGTGAGAACAGAGAGAAGCCTGAGAGCACAGTGAGAACAGACAGAGGCCCGAGAGCACAGTGAGAACAGAGAGAGGCAAAAGAGCACAGTGAGAATAGCGAGATTCCCGAGAGCACAGTGAGAACTGATAGACGCCTGAGAGCACAGTGAGAACAGCGAGGTTCCCGAGAGCACAGTGAGAACAGCGAGAGGACCGAGAGCACAGTGAGAACAGAGAGAGACCTGAGAGCACAGTGAGAACAGTGAGATTCCCGAGAGAACAGTGAGACAGCGAGATTCCCGAGGGCACAGTGAGAACAGGGAGAGACCCGAGAGCTAAGTGAGAACAGAGAGATGCCCGAGATCACAGTGAGAACATCGAGAGGACCGAGAACACAGTGAGAACAGAGAGTTCTGAGAGCACAGTGAGAACAGAGAGAGGCCCAAGAGCACAGTGAGAACAGAGAGAGGCCCGAGAGCTCAGAGAGAACAGTGAGAGGCCCAAGAGCACAGTGAGAACAGCGAGATTCCAGAGAGCACAGTGAGAGCAGCGCGATTCCTGAGAGAACAGTGCAACAGCGAGAGGCCCGAGAGCAGCATGAGAACAGAGAGAGGCTCGAGAGCAGCATGAGAACAGAGAGAGGCTCGAGAGCACAGTGAGAACAGCGACAGGCCCAAGAGCACAGTGAGAACATGGAGTGACCTGAGAGCACAGTGAGAACAGAGACAGGCCCGACAGCACAGTGAGAACAGAGAGAGGCCCGAGAGCACAGAGAGAACAGAGAGAGGCCCAAGAGCACAGAGAGAACAGAGAGAGGCCTGTGAGCACAGTGAGAACAGCAAGAGTCCCGAGAGCATAGTGAGAACAGAGAGAAGCCTGAGAGCACAGTAAGAACATAGAGAAGCCTGAGAGCACAGTGAGAACAGCGAGGATCCCGAGAGCACAGTGGGAACAGAGAGAGGACCGAGAGCACAGTGAGAACAGAGAGAGACCTGAGAGCACAGTGAGAACAGTGAGAGGCCCGAGAGCACCGTGAGAACAGAGAGAGACCCGAGAGCACAGTGAGAACAGAGAGAGGCCCGAGAGCACAGTGAGAACAGAGAGAAGCCTGAGAGCACAGTGAGAACAGACAGAGGCCCGAGAGCACAGTGAGAACAGAGAGAAGCCTGAGAGCACAGTGAGAACAGCGAGGTTCCGGAGAGCACAGTGAGAACAGCAAGAGTCCCGAGAGCACAGTGAGAACAGAGAGATGCCTGAGAGCACAGTGAGAACAGCGAGGTTCCCGAGAGCACAGTGAGAACAGCGAGAGGACCGAGAGCACAGTGAGAACAGAGAGAGACCTGAGAGCACAGTGAGAACAGGGAGAGACCCGAGAGCACAGTGAGAACAGGGAGAGACCCGAGAGCTAAGTGAGAACAGAGAGATGCCCGAGAGCACAGTGAGAACAGAGAGAGGACCGAGAGCACAGTGAGAACAGAGAGTTCTGAGAGCACAGTGAGAACAGTGAGAGGCCCGAGAGCTCAGAGAGAACAGAGAGAGGCCTGAGAGCACAGTGAGAACAGAGAGATGCCCGAGAGCACAGTGAGAACAGAGAGTTCTGAGAGCACAGGGAGAACAGAGAGATGCCCGAGAGCACAGTGAGAACAGAGAGTTCTGAGAGCACAGTGAGAACAGAGAGAGACCCGAGAGCTCAGAGAGAACAGTGAGAGGCCCAAGAGCACAGTGAGAACAGAGAGAGGCCCAAGAGCACAGTGAGAACAGAGAGAGGCCCGAGAGCTCAGAGAGAACAGTGAGAGGCCCAAGAGCACATTGAGAACAGCGAGATTCCCGAGAGCACAGTGAGAGCAGCGCGATTCCTGAGAGAACAGTGCAACAGCGAGAGGCCCGTGAGCAGCATGAGAACAGAGAGAGGCTCGAGAGCACAGTGAGAACAGCGACAGGCCCGAGAGCACAGTGAGAACAGAGCATGGACCGAGAGCACAGTGAGAACAGCGAGATTCCCGAGAGCACAGTGAGAACAGAGAGATTCCCGAGAGCACAGTGAGAACAGCGAGATTCCCGAGAGCACAGTGAGAACAGCGAGATTCCCGAGAGAACAGTGCGACAGCTAGAGGCCCGAGAGCACAGTGAGAATAGTGAGAGGCCCGATACCACAGTGAGAACAGCGAGAGGAGTGAGAGCACAGTGAGACCAGCGAGGGGCCCGAGAGAACAGTGAGATAGCGAGAGAACAGAGAGCACAGTGAGAACAGAGAGAGGCCTGTGAGCTCAGTGAGAACAACGAGATTCCCGAGAGCACAGTGAGAACATAGAGTGACCTGAGAGCACAGTGAGAACAGAGAGAGGTCCAGTAGCACAGTGTAAACAGAGAGAGGCCCGAGAGCACAGTGAGAATAGCAAGAGGCCTGAGAGCACAGTGAGAACAGACAGAGGCCCGAGAGCACAGTGAGAACAGAGAGAGGCACAAGAGCACAGAGAGAACAGCAAGAGTCCCGAGAGCACAGTGAGAACAGAGAGACGCCTGAGAGCACAGTGAGAATAGTGAGAGGCCCGATACCACAGTGAGAACAGCGAGAGGAGTGAGAGCACAGTGAGACCAGCGAGGGGCCCGAGAGAACAGTGAGATAGCGAGAGAACAGAGAGCACAGTGAGAACAGAGAGAGGCCTGTGAGCTCAGTGAGAACAACGAGATTCCCGAGAGCACAGTGAGAACTTAGAGTGACCTGAGAGCACAGTGAGAACAGAGAGAGGTCCAGTAGCACAGTGTAAACAGAGAGAGACCCGAGAGCACAGTGAGAATAGCAAGAGGCCTGAGAGCACAGTGAGAACAGAGAGAAGCCTGAGAGCACAGTGAGAACAGACAGAGGCCCGAGAGCACAGTGAGAACAGAGAGAGGACCGAGAGAACAGTGAGACAGCGAGATTCCCGAGGGCACAGT